>NC_084549.2:29377500-29750000 GCF_033978685.3 Nerophis lumbriciformis
TTCAATGTAAGCTCGGCTATTGGCTCCTTTGGCTGCAATGTAAGCTAATATTTAAATGGAAGAATAGATGCTATTTGGCGATGATATAAACACACACACACACATTCTTGTATTTGATACCTTCTTGAGACCTCCAAAAAATGCCTACCTCTTTATACATACTATGCAAATGTAAAAAAGGTAAGCTTTTAGTTAATTTTTTTTTTTGAATTTTTTGTTTGTAATTGTTTTTAAATCTTAATTATTTACTTCAAGTTATTTTATTAATTTTGGCCAAAGAGGGCGCATTTCAATTTCTTACACACACTTGTTATTTCATATGTTGACCAGAGGGGGAGCACTTTTAAAACCGACACACAGTCAATTTGAAAAATCTCTCCTTTTTTGACCACCCTAATTTTGATACATTTCACCACCAGGGGTGCAAACGAGACATTCTCTATTAGATGCAATGGTTTTACGTATTGGGACCATGATTTCGGTCCTAACTTGTTCACCGATCCTCATATGGAAGGTACATTTTCTTGATGATGTCTCAAGAAGGGTGGTAATACAAGAACACACACACACACAAACGCTCACATATATATGGATACTTTGCATGATATATATTTATATATATATATATATATATATATATATATATATATATATATACATCTATAAATGTTACTTTGCATGGAGTCGGCTTTCGGCGCCCGGCCAAAATATTTTAGCCTAAAGCAGCCCCCCAGTCAAAAAGTTTGGACACCCCTGCTCTAAATGTACAGAGCGTTGCCTAGGTCAGCAGTCTTTGAGCTGCTTTTTATTAGTTTGTTACATTTTAAGTCAGACAATTTTCAAAGTTTCACAGTACAGTAAGTCGATATGAGCCTACTGTCTGTGCACTCTAATATGTTACCATGACAGCATACAATAAAAGGTGGTGTTTTTTTATAGTTTGAATTTAATCTCTCAACATAAAATGTTGACCTATTTACTATTTATGATTATAACATTTATAACATCCTATCACTGGTGTGATAGGGTCGGACCACCCAGGCACCCATTCCCTACATGTTACCTTAACAATGATTCAATTGTTTTTCTCTTGGCAATTTCACTTCCAAACAGAGCGTGAAATAAAAAACCTTTTTTTTTTGTTTTGCAGGTGCACGCTCTTATTGATTTTTGCCTATTTAATTCTTCCATTAGGAGATAACATGTAGCCAAGGAAATGATTCATATTGTTTTCCAGTGAGAATAGCATACATCTAATTCAGGGTATTTTTTTAAATAATATCGGAATTTGTCATGCATCGCACAGGTTGCTTTGTATTTCAGCATGAATGATTTGGAATGCGGATGAGATTAAATGCCACAGAGCGAAAACCACATATTTTACATCCGACCTCATAAATGTTTTTTTTTTATAAAGAATTCTTTCATTTTGACTCATTCATTCCCCTGCCTAAAATGTGTGATTTCCAGGGCAGCAATAGGACCATGTCAGTCTCATTTGTGCTAATACCACTTATTAATGCTATTTAAAGAACAAAGTGATGCTCTCTTTTAATGTTATAAAGTGGAAAAGGCCATTTACAGCCTGGAGCGCCAACATTGCTTCTAGAAAATGAAGCTTGACTTATCAACCCAAACAAAACTGTCAGACATGCTTTGGTCCAGGTGGAGACTGTCCACCCGTCTTCCACTGAACATCCATCAAAGACATGTTAGTCAGCTCCATTTGTCGCTGGCCTTTCTTTGCCTTGAATATCATAGCACGGCGATGTGTTTTAATCACAGCCATAGTCGTTGGTGTATTACTGAGCTGTTGTCTTCGTCTCATTTCATCCTCAGCGTCTGAAGCGGATTTGCTCGCAGGGGCTGCTTGCAGACATTTGAATTAAAGCTGCACAACTATTAAAAATGTATGGTCTGACCTATATTTCCCATGCAAATAAATAAATAAGCAGAAGTTTTGGGAGGATGATGCAAATCTTCAGAAGTGGGACACAGGAAGAGCTAATAGTGTTCTAACAATGAGGACTTTAATGGAGACTGACCGGTCCTGTCTTACGCTCGCTCACCTCATCGCCTCTCTCCATGCTGTCTCGCGCAACGTTGTGCCCTCATGGCCGTGTCGGAACTGACCTTATTTGCAACACTTTATGGCATAAGTGACTCACCTCTATTTGCACTCTTCGGGGGCAACACTAATAATGACTCTCCTTGCATGTCGTTAGAGTCTTCATAACCTCCACCGACAAGGTAATGCCAACCATTATTATCGTTTGTAAAGGATAACAAATAAAAAGGTGCTTTTTGCATTATTAACTCACAAGAGCGGCTCCACACTGTGTATGGACGGACAGAGTTAGCTGCTTGCCGCCTCTCAGCCGAGGGACCAAAAGTTAAAAAAATATTACTTTTGTCCAATCACGTACATTTTCATGACTGATACCAGTGTTGTCCCGATACCAATATTTTGGTACCGGTACTAAAATTATTTAGATACTTTTCTAAATAAAGGGGACCACAAAAATTGCATTATTGGCTTTATTTTAACACAAAATCTTAGGGTACATTATTGCAAGTTTGTCCTTAAATAAAATAGTGAACATACAAGACCACTTGTCTTTTAGTAGTAAGTAAGCAAACAAAAGCTCCTAATAAGTCTGCTGACATATGCAGTAACATATTGTGTCATTAATAATTCTATTATTTTGTCAACATTATTAAAGACAAGTGGTAGAAAATAAATTATTCATCTACTTGTTAATTTACTGATAATATCTTCTTACTTTCTCTTCTAACATGTACTATATACACTTCTGTTAAAATGTAATAATCATTCATTATTCTGTTGTTTGGATGCTTTTTATTAGTTTTGGATGATACCACAAATTTAGGTATCGATTCGATACCAAGTAGTTACAGGATCATACATTGGTCATATTCAAAGTCCTCATGTGACATATTTCCTGACTTTATAAACATAATATAATTTTTTTTTAAACGAAAGAAGATGTTGTGATGCCAAAAAATATCTAGTGTCTGATCATGGTGGAGCCAGAAGTCGAGTTTGCTAACATGGAGATATTTTCACTACTTTTCTTTTGTCGAGCACAAAGAAAATAACATTTTAGTTACATTTAAATTGTGCTTTGGATCAAAGATCCCATCTACTGCCCAAAACAGCAATTCAAATCTGCTGAAACAACCTACATAAGCAACATGCTTCGACGAAGCTAGTAAAGAGAGACAGAGACTCCAATGACACTTCACCTCCACCACCACCACTTAAGGATGAACTCTGCCTTTGCTCATCATTCAGCACTGAAGGTACACACACTCTTGTCAATCAATGTTCCCTCTAATTGTTCATGTGTGTGAGCAAACGCAAAAAGTCCCTGAGCATTGAGTGGAGCCCATGTGAGCAACATCAGACACACTGTGGCTACACCAGCAGCACACCTGTCCCAAACCTGACTAAATAACAACTTCAATCTCTATCCATCCATCCATTTTCTACCGCTTGTCCCTTTCGGGTTCGCTGGAGCCTATCTCAGCTGCATTCGGGCGGAAGGCGGGGTACACCCTGGACAAGTCCCCACCTCATCGCAGGGCCAACACAGATAGACAGACAACATTCTCTTATTATTATAATCAAATGACAGCAGTCATTTTCATTTATAATAGAAGTGTTTAGGCCCACTTACAATGACAGTAACAAAAAATATTGTTTTTCATGAACTGTGTACTTGTATTGTTTGTCTGGATGGAGGTCCTGCTTAGGAAATAATTTGTACCCCTTTCAGACATTGCATTTAGTTCCCATTAAAACATTCACATGTTGCACAATGAGATGTAAGCAGGGGATCATGTGTACATTCCTGCAACTTCCTGTTTGTAAAAAATATATTTTTATTAGTATGTATTTAATATACTAACAGCATTTTATGATTGATATTTATAAATGAAGATTCCTAATAAATGACACTAGAATAAGCACACATTTGATTGGTAAATCAAATGTGTGCCATATGTGCATGTGTTGGCGCAAGTGAGAAAGAGCGAGCGGCTGCTGTTCATATAACAGTGATGTGTTTATGGCCGACAATAAAGAGTTTTGCTCAGTAAAGTGATGGATGGAATTCATGTCCTCAAAGCGTCTCGACAGACATATTATTATATTTGAACAATGATGACGAAAACGGTTTTCTCTGTCGTGTCAAAAATTGTTATGCGCTTATTTTTTTATTTGATTTTGTGCGTGGCATACATTTGCCGTGCGCAGAGGACGCTTGAGTGGCCCAGGCTAATCTTTCCTTATCACTAAACTAAAACTGGGGAAATGTGAAGAGTGTTCTGGGCTTCAGACATGATTTTGTGTCAGAATTTCTTGAGGAAAAAACACCTGGTTAGACTTTGTGTATGTAGTGTGTGCCTTTCTTGCTTTACAGCTATGCTGTTATTATGCTGTTTGTTACTTATGTATGTTATGTTGCAGCTATTTAAAATAGTTTTGTCGATTTGTTCTGGCCAGAAACAAATTGGCCTTTGTAACATATCTTTGTCTTTGTGTGTTGTATGTAGACCACATTGCTTAGCAGAGTTCAGTGATGCAAATGTATGTCAAGTTGATCAACACATTGTATTATTCTCCAGTGCAATAACAGTACTGAAATGAAGGCTAAAAGGGTATTAATGGGAGCTTTAAAAAAAAAAAGAAAAAAAAAAGAAGTAACTAAATAGTTACTTTTCACAGTAACGCATAACTTTTTGGTGTAAGTAACTGAGTTAGTAACTGAGTTACTTTTGAAATGAAGTAACTAGTAACTGTAACTAGTTACTGGTTTTCAGTAACCAACCCAACACTGAGTATCACCCAAAACTAACCAAGTATCCAAACAACAGCAGAATAGGTGCTTATTACATTTTAACAGAAATTTAGGTAGAAGCATGTTACAAAAAAAGTAACCAAATATTAACAGTAAATTAGAAAGTAGATTAATAATAGTTTTGTAAAAAATATGCAATATGTTATGTCAGCAGCTACAGTTGGAGCCTTTTCACCTGATTTAAAATATAATCATTTATACACCAAACAACATATTGTGAAGTGAAGTGAATTATATTTATATAGCGCTTTTCTCTAGTGACTCAAAGCGCTTTACATATTGAAACCCAATATCTAAGTTACATTTAAACCAGTGTGGGTGGCACTGGGAGCAGATGGGTAAAGTGTCTTGCCCAAGGACACAACGGCAGTGACTAGAATGGCGGAAGCGGGGATCGAACCTGCAACCCTCAAGTTGCTGGCACGGCCACTCTACCAACCAAGTTATACCGCCCCATATTGTGATGTGTATCGTTTATGCAGGAGGCTGCGATCGTGATATAGATTTTAGGCCAGATGGCCAACCCTATTTACTACAAAATGTTGTAACTTGATGACCACAAACGAATGTGAATAGTCTGAGTTTGAGTCACAATAGATTGTTCCACTCTTCCCCTGAATTAAAACTAGTTCTCCTCATTCAATACGAAAAACAAATACATATAAATATACGCTTCACAGTTTTCTTGAGGACTGCATGCTAACATGAATTTAAAAAAACAGACGTACACAACAGAGACTAGGTAATAGTATCGCCTTCCTCCTTCTATTCTTCTGCTGCACCTTTTTTTTTTTTTTTCAAGCTTCTTGCTCATTTCCCCTCCTGTTTGCCACTCTGACTTGTCTCCCTGGATTACTTCTTGCCTCCACCATTCGTACAATGTCAGAGAGCGTGGCGGTGGGAATAAAGGCCACGGGTGTCTCTTGCCACATGATGGACTGTCCCGATTCCCAGATTCAGAGAGAGGAAGAAAAGGTGGCAAACAAACCCATCAACAGCAAATGTACGTGAAGATGTTGAGCCTTGGATTTGGTCATTTATGAGAGGAAAAATGAATCTTATTTTGGGGGGCGGGGGTTTTGAGTTAAGGCATTAACATAATATGTCATTTTGCTCGTGTACATGCAAAGGTCACCTTGTTATCTCTAGTGGTCTTGTGTGGCATCGGTTTTCAGCATGAAATATGCTTCTGGAGCACGGTTGTAACGCTGACCCTCACAATGTGAGGGGAGACTGATCATTTAGCTCTGTTTTTTTTTTTCTGCAAAGGCCATCTTGTGTCCAACACAACTGATAATCCAGTGCTGTTCTTTATAGTGTGTGACTCTATATGGTTGCTTGTCTCCTAGGCATGGGGAATGTGGTCTAAAATCTATATCACGATATATTTCGCAGCCTCCTGCGATAACGATAAATATCACAATATAGTATTTGGAATGTAACTGATAAAAGAACCATTTCAAAATGGGTTACGAAGGCTCCTTATTTGGCTGCGGACATGTAATTTCTGGTTGTATTATTTTCTCAAAACTATTATTAATCTACTTGCTAATTTAATGTTACTATCTGTGTTGCGGCTCAGGCCCCTGCCGCCTCTCATTCATCTGTGCGCGCCTCCGCGCGGCTGCAGGTGATATGAAATCAACACACCTGACGCTGATGAAGACTCCACTCCCTTCATAAGCCAGCGCGTCCTGCGTTCCAGTGCCAGAACGTAGCTACCTGTCTCAGTACTGTAAGCCTACATGTCTCTAGCTCTCTCCCTATGTGCATTTGCTCTCTCTGTGTTTCCCCTCCTCTGGGCTCATCGTCTTGTGTCCTGTGTCGTCATCCCGCAGCGTTCCCCCATTTCCTGGTTTCGAGTTGTGTGTCTCGTCTCCCCGAATTCCCTCTGGCTCCTGGCTGTCTTCCCGGATCTCGATCTCGCTCAACACGCACCTTCAACAACTCCCGGTAACACTCAGTTAAACACAACACATAGTCACACCATACTTACTTGGATTAATTACACACACCACTTCCTTGTGTTTAATAAACACGTCTAATACGATCGACGCCCCTGTCTCAGTGCCGTCTCCTTCTCCATAGTACTGTCACAATCTGGTTACTTTTTGTTTTAACATGGTTCTATCTACATTTCTGTTAAAATGTATTAAGCACCTATTCTACTGTTGTTTGGATACTTCACATTAGCTGTGGGCGATACTAAAATAATCGATCGAATACCAATTTTTTGTAGTTACAGGGACATACAAAAGTTACATTGGTCATACAAAACAGAAAGGCGGTGTAACAATATCAGTTAAATATGTAAATCATTTATTTACTCTGTTATAGTCTCTGCATTATGTTTGACTTAAAGGCCTACTGAAACCCACTACTACCGACCACGCAGTCTGATAGTTTATATATCGATGATGAAATCTTAACATTGCAACACATGCCAATACGGCTTACTAAAGTGCAATTTTAAATTTCGCGCGAAATATCCTGCTGAAAACGTCTCGGTATGATGACGTCTGTGCGTGACGTCCCAGATTGTAGAGGACATTTTGGGACAGCATGGTGGCCAGCTATTAAGTCATCTGTTTTCATCGCAAAATTCCACAGTATTCTGGACATCTGTGTTGGTGAATCTTTTGCAATTTGTTCAATGAACAATGGAGACAGCAAAGAAGAAAGCTGTAGGTGGGAAGCGGTGTATTGCGGCAGGTGTTGTGCCGGATAACGCACCCACGCCGTAGAATGCACCCCCTGACTGGTGTGCCGGATAACACAGCCGGTGTTTCATTGTTTACATTCCCGAAAGATGACAGTCAAGCTTTACCATTGGCCTGTGGAGAACTGGGACAACACGACACGGTACCGTGAGTACGCATGCAGCTGCGGCTTCCAAACATTTGATCGCTTGCCCATACGTGCCGCTATGTGCATGTCACGTACGTAACTTTGGGGACTTTGGGGAAATATATGTGCTGTATGAACTTTGGGGAGGTGAACGATACTTTGGGCTGTGGGATTGAGTGTGTTGTGCATGTGTTTGAGTTGTATTGGCGGGTTATATGGACAGGAGGGGCGAGGTGTTTGTTATGCGGGATTAATTTGTGGCATATTAAATATAAGCCTGGTTGTGTTGTGGCTAATAGAGTATATATATGTCTTGTGTTTATTTACTGTTTTAGTCATTCCCAGCTGAATATCAGGTCCCACCCGCCTCTCACAGCATCTTCCCTATCTGAATCGCTCCCACTGCCCTCTAGTCCTTCATTCTCACTTTCCTCATCCACGAATCTTTCATCCTCGCTCAAATTAATGGGGAAATCGTCGCTTTCTCGGTCCGAATCGCTCTCGCTGCTGGTGGCCATGATTGTAAACAATGTGCAGATGTGAGGAGCTCCACAACCTGTGACGTCACGCGCATATCGTCTGCTACTTCCGGTAGAGGCAAGGCTTTTTTTTCAGCGACCAAAAGTTGCAAACTTTATTGTCGATGTTCTCTACTAAATCCTTTCAGCAAAAATATGGCAATATCGCGAAATGATCAAGTATAACACATAGAATGGACCTGCTATCCCCGTTTAAATAAGAAAATCGCAATTCAGTAGGCCTTTAACTCTCTTGTTTGAGCTGTACATGGAGAATGGTACTGAAACAGTCTTCTTTCATCTCTGTAATATCGCTAAAATCCGTCCCATTTTGTCTACCAGATCAATATACATGTTTGTTACGTCTTGTCTTGATTACTGTAATGTAATTTTCTCCCCATGTCTAGCTGGTACAAAATGCGTCTGCTACAGACATTTGACTAGAACGATCATGTTACTCTTATATAAGCCCACCTGGACTGGCTCCAAGTACACTTAAGATGCGACTTTAATGTTTTATTACTTAACGTACAAAATACTAAATGGTTTGGCATCATCTTATCTTGATGATTGTATTGTACCCTATGTTGCATCCGGAAATTTGCGTTCCAGGAACCCCAGCATATTAGTGATTCCCAGAGTCCTTAAAAGTGTGCAGGATCTGTAGCATTTTGTATTCGGGCTCCAAAACTCTGAAATGCTCTACTGGCAACAGTTAAAGATTTTACCTCAGTAGAAGCATCGTAAAACTATTCTATATACTTTAGCTTTTAAATTGACTCCTGTTTAGACCAGTTGACTTGTCGATTTACTTTTCTGCTCTGCCCTCTTCTCCTGCATGGAGAGGATAACAGGTGGCCATTGAGAATTTCTGGAGATATACCCGTCTGGAAAAGGCGCTAGCTGTACAAAGTCTTGACCCAGGGTGGCGACATATTTTTGATGTTGACTTGTTTATATGGAAGACGATCCCCCTACGACCCTCTGTTGGCCTTGCAATGGACTGGACTCTCACATTATCTATTAATGTAATAAGTAAATCATTGTACTGTACCTACTCAACATCCAATGCAGCTGGTCCCCTAGGAAGGGGGTCCCTATATCTGGGGCTCCTTCCCAAGGTTTGTTCTTTTCCCCAGTTGGGGGTTTTGGAGTTTTTCCATGTCAGGTTTCTGAAACCCCTTTGAGGCACTTGTGATTAAGGGCTATACAAATAAATATTGATTGATTGAATACATACACTGTTTTGGGCTAGATAAAGTCAAAATTGCAAAATAACCAAACAAAAGCAAAAACCACTATTTGCTGTTATTTCCTAGGTTTGTAAGTCATGACAAAAACAGTTTTGTGATCATTAAAAATGTATATATATTCACTGCAGTATCGACCATATACTGATACTATACTTCAGGGGTGTCAAACTTGTTTTTATTGAGGGCCGCATTGCAGTTTTGGCCGCCCTCAGAGAACCGAATACAACAGTGAATATACTGTATATGAATATATTGTCTTGTGATATTGTTACACAATTGCGGATGCATTTGATTTTGGCAATTTTTTTTTTTAGATTTTTTACGGTTAAAAAAAAACTGTCCGTTTCTCAGTTTCCAGAATTATAATGTACAATTCTTAATAGTTTTACAGAATATTACTGTGCAGTAAATGTAAAAAACAAAAAAGTTGCCTTTTTTTTTTTTACTGTAGAATCTATTCTGTACATTCTATCTATTACATGCAGTTCATGTATTTCTTTTTCTGTCAAAATGGAGAGAAAAATACATTCAGTAAGAAAAGACAAAGTACTTAATTACCGAATATTACTTCCAGTTTTTTGCTGGCCAAATAAGATGATGTTTCTGTAAGTATTGTACTTATTTCACACAAGCTGTTTGATTGTAATGTACATCTTTGTAGTTTTCAATGACAAATTTGGAGGTGTTGAAATCGACATGGAAAATTGCTAATGCTAATCTTTAGCATGTCTATGGCAAATCCAATGTAAATTAGCATCGAGGTAGCATTTTGAAAAGTGGAGCTTTACTGGGTTTTTTTAGTGCTTCTTTCTTGCTTTGTTGGCATGGAAAATTGCAACATGACAAACGCAGTTTGGCTGAGTCCACTTGAGTGCTTGTTTCCTTGCCAAGTATTTAAGACGGTGTTTAGTCTGCAAATGTTGCACCTTGTTTGACACCTGTGTTATACTTGGTATCATCACTGTCAACATTTGTATCGATTTGCCCACCCCTGTTTACATTAAAAAAGGTCTAAGGTTAAAAAAAGAAAGAAAAGAAAATTAAACAAAAATAAAAAGATAATAAAAAATAAACAAATACATTTAACACATAAATAAATCGGAGATAGGCTCCAGCGCCCCCCGCGGCCCCGAAGGGAAAAAGCGGTAGAAAATGGATGGATGGATAAATCAAATACTGCGATGAGGTGGCGACTTGTCCAGGGTGTACCACGCCTTCCGCCCGAATGCAGCTGAGCTAGGCTCCAGCACCTCCCGCGACCCCGAAAGGGACAAGCGGTAGGAAGTGGATGGATGGACAAAAAAAAGTTTGAGCTTTAGCATTAGCCTGGCTTTTGCATCCTTTTATAATATGCAGTGTAGCATGAAGATAATAAAACATGCAATAAACATAGTTTATTTTCCGTCACAGAGGCAACGATTGCTGATTTAGAAGTGGCTTTGCACTGTGGAGGCATGTTGGCTTGCAAGCAAAGACGCTACATTGTGTTGAAGACGCCGTGTCGCTGGACACACAGTTAGCATGTGTCATCAACATGCATTATGCCGATATAACAATAGTATTTTTTTTTTTTTTTTTTTTTTTTTTTTTTTTTTGTGTCCTGTACAGCTTCTCAGGCAAATCATATAGTTGATGTAGATGCCCATGTCGGCTGTTCAGATTTACTTTACAAAAGAGAAGTGTAGGATACTTCTCTTGTTGCCTTATTTGTATTTGACTTTATTAAATGTATTTATATTATCATTTAGTGCAGCCGGGCCGGAGCAGGAGGGGATAGAAAGAGAAAAAAAAAGAAGACAGACGGGGAAATTGTGGGGACAAGAGGGGGATTAGACAGAGAGACAAAAACAACAACAGCAAACAACAACAACAACAACAATAGAGCAACATCAGCAAATATGACATGTACAAATATGATGGTAAAAGTAATAGCAAATAAGCAGTTAGCGAAAAATAAAAAATAATACAGAAATGACAATGAGCATTATTACACTACAAATGGATCAATACAAATACCAATAGAAATAGCGCTATTGATAATGAACAATACCAATAATTTACCTTTATTATCAACAATACAGTTGTTTAAATGCAACAATACATATACGTAATGATAACTTGAGATACGAAAGAATGCAGAAAAATGGAGCGGGAGAAAGAGAAGCAACCTACATTAACCTTGTAGATTGTTATAGTCACAATAGGTTAAGCTTTGTCAGTGTGCCATGTGTTACACCCAGTTTACCCTAGGGCAACAACATTAATATATGTTTGATGAAACGTGATTATGTGCATGAGTGTAAGTATGCATATGTACTTGTATATGTACAGAATGTGTATATGTGTTTGTACAATGAATGTATATGTACAGAATGTGTATATGTGTTTGTACAATGAATGTATATGTACAGAATGTGTATATGTGTTTGTACAGTGAATGTATATGTACAGAATGTGTATATGTGTATGTTTGTATATTGAATGTGCGTGTGGATGTACGAACATTAGGTAGGTAAATATGTACTGTATTTGTGTATGTATGTGGGAGCGTAGGTACCTCTGTACGTATGTGAGCATATGTGAATTTGCATGTACAATACATTCGACTCCCAGAGTGCGTGGGAGCCAGAGCACGGCCCCATCACCCCCGAGAGCCCAACCCACAAACAGGAGGCGTGGCGCCCAGGGAACCAGGGACCACCGCCCCCACGCAGCCAAGCCGGCCAGCGACAGGAACCCCAGAGCCCGACCCACCGTACCGCCCACAAGGGCCAGCAGCAGGCCGCAGACAGACGCACCCGGCAGAGGACAGGGCACGAGAAAAGCAGGGGACAGCCAGACCCCAAGCCAGCGAGAGACCACACCCCACACGGGCAGAAAGGCGAGACGCCCCGCCCGAGGGACCCAGAGACTCCCCGCAACCGGACGGCCAAACCGGCCGCCGCAGGACCACCCAGGCACAGGGCCACGGGAACCACCCACCCCACCCGCAGGGACCCCAACGATGGAGATGGAACAACCAGCAACCGCCCCGCCGAGCCACCCCCCTGAGGGAGGGGAAAAATTTAAAAATAATATTAATAAAATATATTAAAAAATAAATAAATAAATAAATTATTTAATTAATTAATTAAAAAAAAAAAAGAATTAAAAGAAGATCACAGACATGCTGACAAACAAGGTCACTACCCCAGCAACTGGCCGACTCGCAGCACCTCGGAATACCTTGCAGCACCAAGCTACCACAATAGACGCAGGGACTAGGCCCAACAGGCCCCAACCAAGACGGGCACCCGGAAGGGATGGACAGCGGGACCCAGGAGCTCCAGACACGCAGTTCGGATGCAGTAGCCTGAGGCGTCGACCCCCGTCTGACAGGCAGGCCCAGAGCGTACCCCCAGAAATATACATACATACATACATATATACATACACATACACACATACATGTATACATACCCACACATACACATATATACATATACATACACATATGTACACATACACATATATAAACATACATACATACACACACATATACATACATATACACAGTTCGTCAGCCCCGACAGCCATCACGCGCGCGCGCTGCCACCAGTCACAACATCAGCCACACCCCTGCACCAGACCCAGAAGCCACGGGCGCCCACACCACAAACAAACGGCAGCAGAAACAGCAGCCGCAATAACCCCAGACAGCCAGCACCAGCCAATCAAATCAAAGCGATAAAAAAAAAACTGCGACCAGCAACCACACGCCACCAGGACCACGGAGACCAGCCGGCGCCAGCCCGCCAGTCAGCCCGAACGCCAACACGCAAACAAGAGACACCAACAACCCCCCCAACCAAAAGGCCCCCCACCCCAACCCAAACCCGCACAAACACACCACCGCCCAAACAACCGAGACACAGCATCCAGACCAGACACAGGGGCTGCGCCGCCACCACACCAAGTCACCAACAGAGACCCCACAGCGCAAGGTTGGGCCACACGGGCACGGACCCCACCCAACAGGAAGTGAGACCCGCGCGACGCCACACACAAATAAATAATAAGATTTAAAAAAATAAAAAATAAAATAAAATAAAAAATAAAATTTAAAAAATAAAATAAAATAAAAATAAGTAAATAATAAAAATAAAAATAATAAATACATTAAAAATAAAAAAATATATATAACAATAATAAATGAATAAAAGCCTGGCAGGCCACCAGACCGCAGTCCCCGCCGGCCGACGAGGCAATGAGGGGTGCGCCGAACCCCAAACCCCCCATGCATGTGTACAAGGCCCCCAGAGTGTCTACTGTGTAGTTAAAATTAGGAGGTCAGCCGTTACAGCCGACCTCCAGTCCCTATTGATGTGTGTACTGTAGCGTGAGTGAGATATGTATGCTTGTGGGAACTAATAATGCGATTAAAATTGGGGGACATCAAGGTCATGGTGGGTCCCAACCAAACCAAGCCCCCCCAAATCCTAAGTGTCTAATATGCAGCTAAGATTGAGGGATGGACGAGCAGGGGACAAGACAGGAGGACTGGAGCCCCATTGGAGGCATCCTCAACCCCCCGCCATGCCTCCCCGCAGGACAATCCCCAAAGTCCTATATATGTATGACTGTGTGCGCTATAAGTAGGAGGAGTAGAGGGCCCGGCATCCCCCCAGTCCACGCGGCCGACAACCAGGAACTACGGCCAGGAGGCCGCCACCCCCCGCCACAGCCCGTGACCCACACCAGACCACTTTAACGTGACGCCACGCGAGCCCTCCCCCCGCCAAACAAAGCCAGCCCCCGCCCGCCCCAACCCAACCCTGCAGAGCCCATACCGGCAACCAAACGCAGAAAAACCGCACAGTCCCCACGCCCAATGCAAACACCGCATCCCGGCCATCCACACAGCAACGTGCCCATACGAGTCCCGGCCAGGGGAAGGAGCCCCCCAACGGGGGAAGAAGCCAATGCATCCTGTCCGCCCGCCAGCCCCCAAACCAGCCGGCAAGCCAACGCCAGCCAGCCCCACAACCCCACAAGCGCACAGACACCAGCCACAGTCCCCCAACCACTCCAACCCAACACAGCGATGCCAACCGCTGGTATCACCGCAGCAACCATCACCACCACCGCCCGTCCGCAGCGTAAACACCCGCGGCCGCCGAAACCAAAACAAAAAAGCGACCGACCCCGTAAACCACAACAACGCACACCCCCGGCTACCACCGAGGCCACCAACCCACCTACCCCAACTCATCCACAGCCAGGCCAATTGAGCCACCGGACATCCACACCCATGCACACACCTACACATTCATATACACATACATACACACATACATATATGCATATACATATACATACACATACACACATATACACACGCATGCATATACATATAAACATCCACATCCACACATTTATACACATTAATACACCCACACACATATACATAAGCCCACATATACACAAACACATACATACACAACACACACAAAAAAAAAAATTAAAAAAAATTAAAAAAAAAATTAAAAAAAATTAAAAAAATAGAAAGAAAAGAAAAAAATAAAAATAAAAATAAAATAAAAATAAACCCTTTACATAAAATAAAATAAATAAAAATAAACAAGAGGCTTGCAAGCAAAGACGCTACATTGTGTTGAAGACGCCGTGTCGCTGGACACACAGTTAGCATGTGTCATCAACATGCATTATGCCGATATAACAATAGTATTTAAAGCTCAACTGTACCCCAAATTGGTGTCGTTTGCAGTAAATATCACACCACCCTACTGTTTTATAGTATTATCAGCTACACACTGCAAAAAGTCAGTGTTCAAAAAAAAGACAAAAAAATACAAAAAATAGGGCTATTTTATTTGAACTAAGCAAAATTATCTGCCAACAGAACAAGAAAATTCGGCTTGTCAAGACTTTCCAAAACAAGTACAATTTAAATAAGTATATTCTCATTAATAACAAGTGCACTTTTCTTGGTAGAAAAAAAAGAGACCTTTTTGCTCAATATGTTGAAAAATATTCTTATAAATAAATAAATGATAAATGGGTTGTACTTGTATAGCGCTTTTCTACCTTCAAGGTACTCAAAGCACTTTGACACTACTTCCACATTTACCCATTCACACACACATTCACACACTGATGGAGGGAGATGCCATGCAAGGCGCTAACCAGCACCCATCAGGAGCAAGGGTGAAGTGTCTTGCTCAGGACACAACGGACATGACGAGGTTGGGACTAGGTGGGGATTGAACCAGGGACCCTCGGGTCGCGCACGGCCATTCTTCCACTGCGTTATATTAAGTAAATAGTAGTGCCATTATCTTGACATAATGATATGTGCTCGGCATCATGATATTTTTTTTCATGCTTGAAGTAAGAAATGATTACTGTAAAAAAGTAGTTTTATACTTGTGAGTGTTGATGACACAACTTTGCATCAGTTGATATTCTAGTTTCAAGCATGTTTTACTCAATATAGGTCATAAAATCTCAGCAACAAGCTGTAATATCTTACTGAGATAATTTAGGACCAAAACCCTTAAAACAAGTAAAACACTCTAACATAAAATCTGCTGAGTGAGAAGATTTATCTTATCAGACAGAAAATAAGCAAATCACCCTTATTTGAGATATTCAATCTTACTTAGATTTCAGTTTTTGCAGTGCAGCTTCTGGCTGAAGCAGAAGAGTGTTCATGCTGAAATGACTAATCGGGAAGTATGGAGTAAAAGCCCATTTGATGCACCCTTTGCATGAATACCTGCAGGTTTATGCCCTAAATACTCAGCTCGTGTGCGGCTACAGTATTTACGCCGCTGTACAGTAGCCTGCGTATTGCTGATTATAAAGCCGGTGAGGATTTTATGAAATTCTCACAGTCATTATCCCTATTGTTGGCCCTGTGTTCGCACTGTGCTCTCAACCCTGCAGGACTCTTTTCTGCCCCTCTGCTGTTGCCACAAGCTTGGCATCAAAGACCCATTAAAAGGGGCCTCAGCTAAATGAACTTGACAGCAAAGCCAAGGCGTGGTGATATGGGCGGACATGCAAATCAATATTTCACATCGTCAGCGGCTGGTTGACGGAGCATGGCGGCACAGCCAATGTCGCCCGTGATTTGGAGCGCATGAGAGAGCAACGTTTAACCGCTCAGGACTGAATCTACTGTATTCTAATCAGCCATTCAATGATGTTTGTTTTTTTTCTCCACGTGCATGTTTCTGACTGACTTTGCACAGAAAGCACGGCTGTAAGCAATGCAGATGGAGAGCATATGGAAGCCTGGGATTGTATGATTTAGTTCAACAAACCTGTCAAGCAACATGTCACAACACGAGCACGGCTGATATACCTCGGCAGGCCTGAGAACGGCAAGCATGTCATTCAGCTGCAAATGACGTTACACACTAGGTCACCTTGTGTAAAGGCTGGGGGAGGAAACAGGCTGAGGATGTAATTCATCTTAACGTGGCACAAATATATATCACAAAGGGGCAATCTGATCATATGTAGTTCAACTCAGATATTCTACTATATTTTGGAACTAAATAATAGGTTATCTATAATAGGTGGCCCGCCAAACATCACTCAAATAATGAAGAGTCAGTTGTGCAATGTGAGTTGCCGGACCAAATTCTGGGCCCACATACACAAGATTCTTAAAGAGCCCCCCATTCCACCCTAAACTCAACGTCGCTGCCCCATACACATGGATTCGGTTAAAACCATGTTTTTGAAATACATGTTAAAACCTTAATTGGATTTTTGACTATATACAAATGAGACGAACAACCTTGTTAATAAGATTAGAAACCTCCTAAATGATTCGGTTTTGTTTTGGAGAACGACATTTATTTTATTTTTTTTATTTTTTTTTCCAAAAAAAAGCCAATGTATTCAATATAATGTGGCCAGAATATAAACTTGAATAATCATAAAACCTGTCAATATTCACGTACATTTGATTATAAATCTATCGAGTTTTCCTTTACTTGAGAGTGTAAAGTAGAGAGTGCCACAAATGTATATATACGGATCACGATTGAAGCCAACAAGCAAACCGTCAACTTTCTCGACGTCACTTTCAACCTGAGAAATAACAGCTACCAACCATTCACGAAATCAAACACAACACTCCAATACGTGCACCATGACAGCAACCACCCACCCACCACCACAAAAAGAACACCGACCGGAATTAATAAAAGGTTATCGATGCTGTCATCTAGCAAAGCTGAATTTGACCAAGCAACCCCCCCGTACCAAAAAGCACTTGATGAAAGCGGATACAATTTCACCCTCACCTATGAACCCACGCCAGGAAACCAACCAAAAAAGAGCAGAAAACGAAACAACATCATCTGGTACAACCCCCCATACAGCAAAAACGTCTCAACTAACATTGGCCACAAATTCTTCATTCTGATCGACAAACACTTTCCCAAAGGCAACACCCTAAGAAAAGTATTCAACAAGAACAACATTAAATTGAGCTACAGCTGTATGAACAATATATGACAAATTATCTCAAACCACAACAAAACAATTGCAAATGAGCCGTCGGCCCCCGGACAGAACGACTCCAAAACCAACAAAGGCTGCAACTGCCGCAAGAAACCTGATTGCCCTCTCAACGGGGGGTGCTTACAAACATCAGTTGTTTACCAATCTAAGGTAACACGCAAGGACATTAACACATCCGACACATATGTAGGATTAACCGAGGGAGAGTTTAAAACCAGATGGAACAATCACAAGGCTTCTTTCAGGAACCAAAACCTGCGGAATACTACAGAACTCAGCAAACACATTTGGGACCTCAAAGACAATAATGTTGAATATTCAATAACATGGCAAATTCTTGCATCCAGCACACCTTACAATAGTGGTAATAAAAGATGCAACCTATGCTTGAAAGAGAAACTGTTTATTATATACCGTCCAGACCTGTCATCCCTCAACAAGCGCAGCGAAATTGTATCAGCATGCCGTCACAGACGGAAACACCTCCTAGGTAACACATGAGCCAATCACAACGCCCCTACGCCAGCCTGTACCTACCCACTCTGTGCCCTATATAAACCATGGTATGTGAATGCTTTTATTAAAATCTCCTGATGATTGAGGGAACCCCTCATGAAACAGGCCTGTAGAGATGAAGTAGTCTTGTGATTTTTTTTCCCCCACACATACATATATATATATATATATATATATATATATATATATATATATATATATATATATATATATATATATATATATATATATATATATGTGTATATCTATATATATATATATATATATATATATATATATATATATATGTGTGTGTGTGTATATATATATGTATATAAATATGTGTGTGTGTGTGTGTATATATATATATATATATATATATATATATATATATATATATATATATATATATATGTGTGTGTATATCTATATATATATATATATATATACATATATATATATATATATATGTGTGTGTGTATATATATATGTATATAAATGTGTGTGTGTGTGTGTGTGTATATATATATATATATATATATATATATATATATATATATATATATATATATATATATATATATATATATATAGTTCAATAATAAGGTTGTTTGACTCAAATTAAGAATGTCAAAGACTAACTTCAGCTCCTATTAAATATAAAACATGGTTTGTGCCAACTGGATAGCAGCAAAACCCAGCATGAAACACTCATCAAAGCTCACCTTTAAACATTCACACATAGCACCAGCATTTTGGAACATGGATGATGTGATAGAAGAATGTAAAAAATATTACAAATCTTTATGTGGCAGCTTCATCGAAAGTCATGTTGAAGTTTTACTTTTGCATCCAATTCAACATAACTGTTGTGTGTTGAAGGACTCTCAATTAAAGTTAAAACAGAGGCGTCACTAATTTTTAAAGACAGGGGGAGTCTTAACTGCCAACTGCTAATGACATATTGTATTATTATGATTTGTATTATCCAAATAGGATACTCCCCCTATATGTATATCAGCTAATGTCTACTTCACACTCTCAAGTAAAGGAAAATATAATCATATTTAAGTGAATTTTGACAGGTTAAATGACTAATCATATGTATGTAACCAAAATACAGAAATAATGTGCTAACTATTATTTTAGTCTACACTCCATGGGCAAAACATGCAAACACCACACAGAGACGACCAGTCGGAGATTCAAACCCAGATCTCCCGACTGTGCGACCTCCATGCTAACCACCAGCCCACAATGCTGCATTGGAGGCTGCACCCTCCATTGTGGTCTTATTCAAATTGTATTCACAGTATTATTCCTTATTTTATCTAACAATTCTGACTCTATAACATTAAATTGAGAACCTGGTCTATAACAGTATTGTGATCAATCATACTTTTTAACTCTAATAGCTATTTTAATCACAGTTTATTGCACAAACAGAGAGAAAAGCACATTTTCACTCGGCTCAATCGCCATCCTTGAATGACTTTCAACTCCAAACCATGCTCCCTGAAGGAGACATGTCTTAGCATAATACAGAGAGCTTAGAAGTCATTGATATGTGCTCCCTCTGCGCTGACAAGCCCAAGCTTCCAGGCAAGGATTTCCCCCTCCCCCCTACCCCCATGCCGACTTATTGCCAGCGTGTTGCCAAGTCTGTGCCACGCCAGCGTTGGCACCCTTGACCGCTGACTCGGTCTCATGCACACCTCCCCCTTTCTTCGGACTCATGTAGCGGCTTAAACCAGCGATCCTGATGGAGGAAATGATCGGACTCCCTCATGAGTTACAATTGTTTATATGACGGTCTCATATCTCTTTTGTGCATGGGTACTCTGATAGATAGGGTACTGTAACTGGACGGGCAAGGTCAAATCTATCCCCACGCTGCCCAGCTGGCACTAACCCAGTCACAAGGGTGCCTGCCTGCGAGTTGGAGATGTTTTCATGCCGGATGCACAATTTGTCCTGTGTTTACTCTCCCGTCCATTTGCATCACTGACTGTCGACCTGAGTGATATCAACATTGAGTCACTGTGGAGAATTTAGTTTTTTGGATTAGCTTGATACTACGACCTGAGTACAAGCTAATTTGACCAAATCTAAATCATACATGACTAGAGGTGTAACATCCTCACAATTTGGTATGAATCTTAATATCAAGGGCACGGTTCAGTTCATTTTTGGTACAGAGAGGGATCAAACATGAAACTTCCTAGCTGGAAATTTGATGATTACAGGTGGAATTCTTCCCCATTCTTGCTTGATTGTAAGTACAGCTTAAGTTGTTCAACAGTCCGGGGTCTTCGTTGTGGTATTTTAGGCTTCATATTGCGCCACATATTTTCACAGGTCTGGACTACAAACAGGCCAGTCTCGTACCCGCACTCTTTTACTATAATAATAATAATAATGGATTAGATTTTATATCGCGCTTTTCTATTATTAGATAGTCAAAGTGCTCACAGAGAAGTGGGAACCCATCATTCATTCACACCTGGTGGTGGTAAGCTACATTTGTAGCCACAGCTGCCCTGGGGTAGACTGACGGAAGCGAGGCTGCCAGTTTGCGCCTACGGCCCCTCTGACCACCTCCTATCATTCATTCATCATTCATTCACCAGTGTAAGCGGCAGCGGGGGCAAGGGTGAAGTGTCCTGCCCAAGGACATAACGGCAGCGATTTGGATGTCAAAAGGCGGGGAGCGAACCTGCAACCCTCAGGTTTCTGGCACGGTCGCTCTACCCACTACGCCACAACCGCCCTAGGAAGCCACGTTGTTGTAACACGTGGCTTGGCATTGTCTTGTTGAAATAAGCAGGGGCGTCCACGATAACGTTACTTGGACGGGCAACATATGTTGCTCCAAAACCTGTATGTACCTTTCAGCATTAATGGTGCCTTCACAGATGTGTAAGTTACCCATGCCTTGGGCACTAATACACCCCCATACCATCACATATGCTGGCTTTTGAACTTTGCGCCTAGAACAATCCAGATGGTTCTTGTCCTCTTTGGTCCGGAGGACACGACGTCCACAGTTTCCAAAAACAATTTGAAATGTGGACTCGTCAAACCCCTGTGATGAGGTGGCGACTTGTCCAGGGTGTACACCGCCTTCCGCCCGAATGCAGCTGAGATTGGCTCCAGCACCCCCCGCGACCCCGAAAGGGACAAGCGGCAGAAAATGGATCGATGGATTCTTTTAAAAAAACACAAAAATGCAATTGAATCGTGCTAGCAGTTTATTTTCCAATAATAATTATTAAATACAAATATAATCCAAAATATTGAATGGATGTGTACAGTTTACATTTTAACTGGTGGTAGTACCAAATTAGTACTTGAAAAACATTGCAGGTGTTTTAAGCGATGCCCAAACTGGTACTTATAAAATTAAAAACATGCAAATTGTTGTAATATTTATGATATGTATAAAAAAACAACCAGGAAATACATTCAAAAACAATAGATACAATCTACAACAAATTTACATAATTACAGAAAACACAGACACACAGAGAAAACATGCATACATCATACTTGCCAACCCTCCCGGATTTTCCGGGAGACTCCCGAAATTCAGCGCCTCTCCCGAAAACCTCCCGGGACAAATTTTCTCTCGAAATTCAGCATATAAACAGCATACCTGCCCAATCACGTTATAACTGTAGAATGATGGAGGACGAGTTCTTGGTTTCTTATGTGGGTTTATTGTTAGACAGTTTCATTAACGTCCTCCCAGCGCGGCAACAACACACAACAACAGCAGTCACGTTTTTGTATACCGTAAAGCAGTTTGTCTGCCATAAACAGCAATGTTGTGACACTCTTAAACAGGACAATACTGCCATCTAGTGCATTTTATGAAAGCACTTTTGTGCGTGCCACACATCAATGCATCATCAGAGAGGGTGTTCAGCATGGTTAGAAAAATAGTGACAGAGAATAGAACAAGGATGGACAATTCAACCCTTAACTCAACAATGAGTAGATGAGTGTTATGTGTGTGTATATGTGTAAATAAATGAACACTGAAATTCAAGTATTTCTCTTATTTTTATATTTATATATATATATATATATATATATATATATATATAATAAAATATATATATATATATATATATATATATATATATATATATATAGCTACAATTCACTGAAAGTCAAGTATTTCTTATATATATATATATATATATATATATATATATATATATATATATATATATGAAATACTTGACTTGGTGAATTCTAGCTGTAAATATACTCCTCCCCTCTTAACCACGCCCCCAACCACCCCCCCCCCCTGTAATTAATTGGTTCCAGACATGAGTACGATAAATTCATTTCTGCGAAGTAGAAATTATTAACTATAAATCAAATACTTTCATAGCCAGAGAATATAAGAAAACTTTCAAAATATTTTTTTTCAACATTACAAGAGCACTCTATAATAACACTCTTTTTAATCCAATGCTGCCTGAGGCTTAGCCAATCAGTAGCCACGATACTGAACAGTGCACTCTGATTGGTTTGGTCTCCTCTTGTGGCCAATACTACTGAAGTATTGATAAATAATTTTTGGTTTATTTAACCATTTGTATGCTTAAAATGCTCAATCAAGGACCAAAAAATTGTAGAATATGCTTTAAAAATATGAAGAAAAAACAGTGCTATATGGTACACTCGCAATATTTAAAATACGATGTGGCGAGAGACGACTGTACCATTAAAAAAATAAATAAAATAAAATAAAAATAAAAATAAAAAAATTTAAAAGCTAGCAAATAGCAAATAACTCACCAGGTACTCAGTACTAGATGTTTCACTTCATGCTTATTTACTCTTGCAAAAATAACTATTTGAATAACTTATTTTTTATTTTACCTGAGTCATCTAACGTAACAGTACTTTTACTACTATATGACCAAATGATTGCCAATTAATTTCCTAGGTGCTGAGGCTCTTATTAAGTAGACCTGAACAATAATGGAGTTTCCGTATAAAATCAGGCCCGGCCCTAACCAATCTGGCGCCCTAGGCAAGATTTTAGATGGCGCCCCCCCACATCAGCAGTGAACTGTATATACTCACAAGAAACCAAATAGCTTTGTCTTTGACCTTTTTTTTACTTAAAGAAAGCAAATTAACAATCACAATAGTTAACAAGATAAAAAAAAATATGAATAAATAAATTAATGCAAAAAATAAAAAATGAATATATGAAATACAATATTTTTTACATACATATTGCTTAATTAACATTAATGATGTGCACTTTAACAACTAGGCTTACAACTATACCTAATGGGTGGAAAAGTGACTATTACCTGCAGGGCAAACATTAGCTAACCAGAAGGCAATAACAATGTAAACAAAAAATACCTGCTTAAAAGATCTAATACAAATGTCCCTGAGGAATGTAAGGTGGGAGTACTGTAATTACCTAACGTTACATTACTATTTTCCATAACAATTTAGCCCCCTCCACAATATTATCCCGACGTTAAAACAGAACTAGCTATTTATTGATTAGCAATTGCCGAATCATGTAACATTAGCTTAATGCTAAAAAGCCAGGTTACTATCACATTCTGTAAGAGACAAATAATTTAATGTAGGCTAACGTTACCTACCTGCTACCTCTGTCTTTTTCTCGTTTCTCCTCCTCTTCTTTTCTCTTTTTTCTTCCCTGGGCACCTGACAGTTTTGGCCGTTTTGACATCTTGTGTTGATTTTTTGATGTGGTGACGTCCAAAAAGAGTCTTGATACGGGAAGGGAGGGGGCGCACCGGGCGAAAGGGGGGGGGGGGGGGGGGGGGGGGGTTGTAACAAATAATATTTCTATTATATAGGCTTTACTTTGCATTTTAATTAACGTGGGATTATTTTTTGTATTTAGAAATAATAGTACCAACTTTTTTTTTTTCTCTCCAACATTTGTGGCACTGGCGTGGCGCCCCCTGATGGACGGCGCCCTTAGCATTTGCCTATACGGCCTATGCCACGGGCCGGCCCTGTATAAAATGCTTAAGGGCCAGAATTCACAACAGTCAGAAAAAAATAAGATTGAAAGCTAAATCACCCTCTTGGAGGAGTGTGCAATGAGACCAATTTTCGAGGATGATGAAGACCCTGACATCCTAAGGTGTAATACGGCGCACTAAAGAAAAGAATCGGAGGACTAGATAGTGAAGAAGATAGAAAATTGATGCATGGCTCCGTGTTTCAATGTGTTATAAAACATACAAATAGATATCCAACTGAGCGGCATTTTCATACGTTTAATAGTACAATATTCCAATGTATTTTCCAAAAGCAATGTTATAAATTACACACACCACAAATCATCTATTAAATGTTTGCCCAGTCACTTGTTGCTAAGCAGAATTTACGCAGCACAAATATTTGAGCCTCACGGCTAATGAAGGAAATGAAAATGCAATGATTAAAAATCATTTTCAGTAAATAGTCTGCGGACCAGTCGCTAATAATGTGGTCTGTGATCAAAGGGTTTATGGTTTGCTCCATAGCAACACTGTCTTTATTACCCTGTGATGGTTTGAATGCAGATGTGTTCATCTCTAATGCATGTACAGTATGGACTATAAAAACATGATTAGAATATTTATCATAAGGGCCATTCCACTGAAATAAAATTCAAGTATTTTTGCCTATAAATCAAAATACGTGTTTGCCCATCTCAAGCAAATTGATTTTTTTTTTTAAGCTCCCTTAGCCAAAAAAAGAGTAATTTGAGTAACAGGACTGAAAGTGACAGGAGTGAGTTGTTATTTATTTTTAACATGGAATTAGCATATCAATATACTGTAGTCACATGGTCTTTATGCTAGTAGTATGTTGATGCTAAGCACATGGTAGTGATTCAACAAGGATCATGCATATATATATATATATATATATATATATAT
Source organism: Nerophis lumbriciformis (assembly GCF_033978685.3). Lineage (NCBI taxonomy): Eukaryota > Metazoa > Chordata > Actinopteri > Syngnathiformes > Syngnathidae > Nerophis > Nerophis lumbriciformis. The sequence goes on from NC_084549.2 coordinate 29,402,979, forward strand.
ATATATATATATATATATATATATATGTATGTGTGTGTGTATATATATATATATATATATATGTGTATGTATATATATATATATATATATATATATATATATATATATATATATATATATATATGTATGTACATATGTATTAATATTCAACAATTTATCGTTTATACATTGTCGTCAAGGTCTGATGGGGGGCGGGCGTTATTATAGTTGAAGTCGTTTAAGTTTTTGTTGTTCAGTCTGTTATTGCTTGATTTAATCAATGAAAACTAAAGTGTTATTTTTGTACAAGTGATTGTTGATGTGTATGTATATATATATATATATATATATATATATATATATATATATATATATATATATATATATATATATATATATATGAAAACTAAAGTGTTATTTTTGTACAAATGATTGTTGATGTATATATATATATATATATATATATATATATATATATATATATATATATACATACACACACATCAACAATCATTTGTACAAAAATAACACTATAGTTTTCATTGATTAAATGAAGCATATATATATATATATATATATATATATATATATATACATCAACAGTCATTTGTACAAAAATAACACTTTAGTTTTCATTGATTAAATCAAGCATATATATATATATATATATATATATATATATATATATATATATATATATACACACATCAACAATCATTTGTACAAAATAACACTTTAGTTTGCATTGATTAAATCAAGCAATAACAGACTGAACAACAAAAACTTAAACGACTTCAACTATAACAACGCCCGCCCCCCATCAGACCTTGACGACAATGTATAAACGATAAATCGTTGAATATTAATAGTATGTGAAAGTTCTGGACTTCTACATTGTTTACTACCCTGACGTCCTCCTTAAAGTTTTGCAATCAATCAGAAATATCAAGTAGCTAAAATGTGCCAAACATCAGAAACTGTGGCGAGAGTGTTTCGCATAATGCACTGTAATGGATTTATAAATGTGTCATTTTAAATTATCTATAGTGTGTAAACGTGTCATGTGCGACTTTAATTGTTGGTTACAGTTCATTTACTTCATGCGTGGGGAAAGATGCTCCGCTCAAGTCTCTACCAAATGAAACTCATGGTTATTGACCATCAATTATGTCTCTGCCCACAAAAGGGTGGCAAGTTTGTGCTGAATCAATACATGGGGGTACAAAGTTTAGGCATAAATACTCCGTGGACCAATCCTCTTGTTAAACTTTTGATGTCTCGTGGGCCGTAGTTTGGATACCCCTGTCCTACAACAACACCTCTACGTTCGTCATCATCTCTTCGTCATTGTTAAGAGGAACCTGAGATTGCTCCAAGGAAAGTGTGCGTGTGTGTCTTCATTACGTAAGCGCAGTGTGTACCGTCACACCTGATGATTGACCTGGTTTCCTTTATCTCAAGAGACATCTGTGCACGTGAAGACGCACGGAACGTCAGGCCTCTTCAACCACCTGTCATGGAATCAATCCTTCCCTGAGATGTGCTCTCCTGAGGGGATGCATCAGGAGACGATGCTGTGCCCTCTCTCTTGTCTTCTTCCTCTGAAGGTATCATCCATCCATCCTAATATTTTGTCATCCTGTCTCCTTTTTTTCCTCGCTGAGATTTGCTCTTTTTTTTTCTTTTCTTCCACACGCTGACTTTCTTCACGCCTCTCTTGTGTCTTTGTATCTCTCCCAGCCCCCCACACCCCTTCCTCAGCCCCCTACACCTCTCAGTCTCTGTCTCTCTCTTCCTGGCGTCCGGGTAGCGCAGCATCTCTTGCAGCAGAGGGACGACTGTGATTAGGACGGACCAAAACTGTGCTCTAAAAGACAGAGACAAACTCAGAACTGGGTCATCGTTGTTTCTGCTCGAGACTGTGCAGATGAAAAGCTCAGAGACAAGAGCAGGAGACGCAGCACAGCACAGCGGCGTCGGCCCGAGACATTTCTGGGTCTCATGCAAAGCAACAGAATTCAAGCTAATAAGAGCTGAATAAAACATGCTGCTAACCCGACTTCCCATCTCTGAACCCTTCAACCTAATAACCATCCATTAGTCGACTGCATGGCAGAGGACAAGGGTGGACAAAAGTGCAGTCGTCATAGAGCGCAATAAGACGGATTTAGTATTTTTTTTTAGTATTTTTTTCCCGTCCTCTGCAGTCATCTTTCTCGGTCTTGCAGCCCTTTAGCAGACAGTCTGACAGGGTCTGTCCCACTGGCCGACCATTCAGCACTCATCATGCGCATCATTTCCTCTCATCGTTCCCCTCGGTGTGCTTCTTCTTCCACTGCTCTCTTACCTCAGTGCCTTTAGCCGCTACACTCATACCATGTTTGATTTGTGCACAGTGAATAGGACATTATGTGTCCAGCATACTTTATGTGAGCTTTTGCATGCAAGATTCTTCTTCATGTCCATGTCACGTCATCTTTCCTCTGTCCCACAATTGTAATACAGAATGTTTTATTCCTGGTTCTTTGGTTAAAAGCTAAACACTGTTTTAAGACGCTTGCAGAGCTGAAGACGACTTGACGACGGTTTGGACTGCATATCTTTCTAAAAAATATTTTGGGCTATGTTTACACTGCAGGTCAATTCTGAGTATTTTGTTCATATGTGACATGTATCTGATTTTTTTCATGTCAATGTAAACAGTGCAAACAGTGCCGGCCCCTGACATACGTAAATACTCTAGGGCAGGGGTCACCAACGTGGTGCCCGTTGTTCTAAAAATAGCTCAAATAGCAGCACTTACCAGTGAGCTGCCTCTATTTTTAAATTGTATTTATTTACTAGCAAGCTGGTCTCGCTTTGCTCGACATTTTTAATTCTAAGAGAGACAAAACTCAAATAGAATTTGAAAATCCAAGAAAATATTTCAAAGACTTGGCCTTCACTAACTGACAAAGAAACAGATAACAGATTTGGTGTCCAGTTCAAAGTGTGACATCATTTATTTAAACATTTGAGAGTTGACTTTTGTATTTTACATGAGTTATTATTTGTACAAACATGGTGCGAAGTAATTCATGATTTGTTAAAAAATGTTAGTGGCTAGCTAGTTAAAATGGGATATTGTGATTTCACAAGACTGTCTTAGAAGTGATCATTTGAAAACGTCCAATTTTAAAAATGTGCACTTAGAGAAAATATAAAAATAAAGTGTTGCATATTGATATGTATCTGTTTCTATATAGATTTATTTTGAGAAATCATTAAGATGATCAGTGTTTCCACAAAGATAAATATAATAATTATTAATAATAACATAGAGTTAAAGGTAAATTGAGCAAATTGGCTATTTCTGGCAATTTATTTAAATGTGTATCAAACTGGTAGCCCTTCGCATTAATCAGTACCCAAGAAGTAGCTCTTGGTTTCAAAAAGGTTGGTGACCCCTGCTCTAGGGTCACTTTAGTAGCTGGTCATCAACGTGGTTGTCATGCTCTGCAGGTGTTTGCTTGATCTACTTTGATGCACTGAATGACCTTGTGGATAAAATTATACTTTGTTTGCCCAAAATTTCTCTACAGTGGTGAGTCAACATGTTCTTTGTAACAGTTTAGCAGCAGGGGGGCTGCGTCCATTCAAGAGGCCATGGAGATAATTGCTCATTACAAACGCCGTCACTGTGACAGATTTACAGTTTTACTTCTAAAAGAATCGGACTATTTACGTTTGTATTGTAGCCGTACAAAGATATAGGGCCTGAACTACTAAGATCCAAATACCACTTGCTAAACATTGTGTGCAAACTATAAAAGTGTGTGTACTATTCGTGAGCGTGTTGTGTGTGAGCTGCTAAGACTGTGTGTGCAATTGAAAAGTGGTGCAGGCCACCTTATTTAAATCAGTTTTTTTGTGTGCGCTTTACTGGCCGTGGCTATGGTAACACTCATTTCCCTCCACATTTATCAAAAGAACATTGATTCAGTCTATTACAATGCTTTAGAATTGAATAAATGCGTGATGATTTTGGCGTATTCTTTTTGAATCTGTCACGGCTCATGTGCAATCCCTCATATCATTTGCGGCAAGCTCTGCCGGCACCTCCGCTGGCTGCCCGCCAGGACACGCCCCTGCTCGCTCTGGCCGCATCGTGGCTATGCGCCGGCAAAGCTGCAGGCAAAATGTAATCAGCGCACCTGGGACTAATGAGGGCGGGCAGCATAAAGATAAGCGGACCCAAAGATCCAGCGCCGGATCGTAATTAACTCCTCGTAGTAAGCATCCCGTCTCTGGCTTCCCTCCTGCGTACTTGATTTTTCTCTGTGTCTTCCCAGTTCCCATGTCTTATGTCCTTTGTGTTCCCCGCAGTGCCTTTCCTGTTTCCCGTGCTCGAGCTGTGTGCCTCGACTCCTCTCTGTATTTTGAACTGCCCCTCGATCCTCGACCCCTGCTTGGACACGGACCTCTCCAGCTCCTCTCCAGCCCCCGACCGCTTGCTTGCCCACGGACTGCCTTCTCACCTTGCCCCTCTGGTCTGACGAAGGATTCATCCAAGACACACTTACAACAAACCCTGGTAACATTTACATTGTTAATTCTACACATCGTTTTGCACCAAACACTTACAGTAGCATACACATCCCACACACTCATCAATAGCTTCAATAAAGCTATTGAACTGATTCCTGCCGTGGTGTTGTCTACTTCCCGCGCCGTACGTAACAGAATCACCCTGTATTATGCTGTCCAACCTGTGTGCGATGTTGAACAAGCAGCACACAGCTATAACCTGTACCACCATTTCTGCAATATAAAATAGCTTGATGACGTTTTGAAGGGAGGCGGTGGACCATCATAGCCCCCACAGCGCAATCATGCACCTGGAATTACCCAAACACAAGAAAATACATATTGAAAGACTTTTTTTTTTTCATATGGTAGATATAAAATAATAATACATTCCCTACATTAAAAGACGAACGGCATTTTAAAAACAAGACGACAGCAGACACCAAAACACATCAATTTAATTTGTTTTAATTAGCCCCTTTAAGGGGAACTGCACTTTTTTGGAATTTTGCCTATCGTTCACAATCATCATGAGAGACAAACAAGGGTTTTTTGTTCTTTTTCGCTTTGTAACATAAAAATCGTCTCGTTCTCGGTGGCTAGCAATGCAGCTAATTGGAGCAATCAATTATACCACTAAATCACTTTAAAAATGCATTAAAAAAATGTCAACAATAGTTCACTTACGTTACGTAACCTGTATAATAACCAAGCTGTAGCGACATTGTTATTGTAAGAGCGAACACTAAGGAACTCATTTTCTATCGTAGTAACACATCGGCATCCTTCGGTATTAGCCGTAAAAGTTATCTACGGAAAGAGATAAGCTAGCTTCTACAACAACACAAAACCCGTTTGAGTTTGTAAAGCACAACACTGCGATACGACACCAATCTGTACTAACTGAAAAACATGAACAATCATATTACAGTAATTGTGAAGTATTAGCCCACATTTCATCTTTTGTTTGTACACAGCTGAGCTAGCCAGACAGCGTATGTACTGTATTGGCACTAACACACATGACATGCTGCGTATATCATGATCAATATTAAAGTGACTCACTTGATGGACAGTTGTTCGTCTGGTCTAGCTGGCCGGGGATGCTTCGTGTTGATTTTGGGTAAGCAATCCATTTATGTCAAAATAGCTTGGCTCCAAGTTCCATATTTATAGCATCAAAATTGCTTTGTCTGCTCCAACATCTCACTCTTCCTTAATGCTCGCTTTATAAGCAGCAGGATATTTAGCTTCCAAAGTATAAGGTTGTGAATCCTCATTTGTCCAAAAATAGTCGTCTTTGTCGTCTGTTAACAAGTCTGCCATGATTCGAAAACACACTCGTGTTTGGTTCCGGAAGTAGGAATACACATGTTGGCAGGATTCAGGCGTGCAGAAATCAGTGCGCGGAAAAAAATCAGTCCAAGAAATTATTAAAATGAGCGAAATACGGTAAATATTAAACATATTATATACTGTTATGAACGTGTATGTTACTACATTATATATAGACTTGCACTGTGTATATAAAACGTTGATGGAGGGATTTTAAGTTGTTTTAGAGGGTTTTGGAGGCTACAACGGTGACTCCCATTAGCCGCACCTCGTTTTTTTATCATCTTTAAAATCTTTTTTTTTTTAAAAGATACGTGTCATAAGGATTGTTAACAATAGGCAAAATTCTAAAAAAAAGTGCAATTCCCCTTTGAGTCATCCAGCTGCTATACAATTATAAAATTATATTGCTGAATAGACGATACGTCTAATATTTTTTTTATTTCTGACAGTTCAAATATGTTGACACACACATATATGATGGATCATCAGTGCATTGTCTGTCTTTGTGGCGTTATCACCTCCTTTCTCACAGCTGTACTTTTCAGGCATGCTAAATAAAAACTTAAAATAGCACCCCTAGAACAGTTTCATCCTTGACAAATCACACTACATGTGATTATATTTGCATCTTCTTCTCGCAGTCCCAGTATTGTGGGTGTTCTGATGATCAGCATATATTCTGCATATTCATAAAGACACAAACGCTAAATGAATTGCGCTTCTTTTTCTGCTCACCTAAGTGACGGAATCCTCTGCGCATTAGTTTAGTGGACCAGCTTTGTGTGTACTATCCAGTTTGTATGCGTTTTAATACACGCAAACCTAGAGTAGACCAGGCCTGTAATGTCTAGAAACATTTATTTTTTCATAGTTTGTGCCCATTTTTGGTTTTTGTTTGTTTACTAATTCTAATAATAATGATGCGGCATAGCATTTTTAATTGGCTTCACTGTGGAAGGAGATATCAAACACAGTTTTTCCCCTTGGACTTATCAATTTATTTATTTTTTAACCTTTTCATGCAAACTGTACACACCATCTGGAATATAAACACATGGCTATGGAACATATTGCCTTAAAGTGAATTATAGTTGTCATTGTTCATATGTGAATATTTATAGTAAACTCAAATCTTTACATAACTTGCAAAATACAAATATTACAGTATTGCTTAACATTGAACTATGAACGTACTAAAACATTTGAGTTGGATGTGTCTCTTATGCACAAACTCTAAAAGCCAAATCTACATCTGGTCCCCAAGAGTAATTCAGTAAATCCTTGTTCATTGCAGCTATTGTTTTCTGGCCTGGTTGTGGTAAAATAATTTAGTAGGAATTATTAGTTATAAAGCGAATATTTTCATAGCGAGAGAAAAAAAAATGTTTACAGTACGACTTTCTAAATAAATGTTTTAACATTAAAATAACACCTCCATAGTCACCTTTACAATTTGCAAATTTTAATGTGCCATGTGGCGACTGTAATATAATACTCTTTGGGCTGCAGTCAGCCCTAGTGTGTAACGTCATGTCTCCCTAAGTGGTGACATGTAAACACAGGAAGTGCACAGACAATCAGTAAATGGCATGAGACAAGGAGTAGGAATAGGGATGGTTACTGAATTTGGTACTTTTATAGGGCGTAACGTCGACACTACCGAGTATTGATTCAGATAAAATCAAACGGTACTAATTTCTAATTAGGTTGCATGTGACGTTGCATCCGTTTGCAGGCGCGACACCGGTTTAATCAGGCATGTTTGTAGTGGACTGCCTCCAGGCAATGTTGAAATTGTCCATGCCGACAAAGCAATCATGCATATAAATCGAAAGTAAGGCTCCACTTTAAAATGTGCTAGCTTGTTGCTAATTTACATTGAAAATGTTGTATACATGCTACTGATTAGCATTAGCGGTTTTCAATGGCGATTTCAACACCTCAACAAAAGACAAAACCGGCACATTCATCTTAATGGCAACACACCTAGGACAAACTGAAATTAATGCATATTTGCAAATGAGACTCAGAAGTTTAAGAAAACAAGATATAACAACTGGACAGCTCAAGTGTCCGTATCAGACCTTTGCTAAATGTTTAATAATACAAATTCAGTTTGTATTATTTGACAAAATATGATTTATTACCACATGATAACACAATAGTATCGGTACCATATCGGTTCAAACGTAAAATGTATTCCTTGGTAGGATTAAATAAATTCAGCTTCTTCTTATTTTTATTTCAAACATGTTGTACTGTACCAGTTGTAACATAAACGTGTCCCTCACTGCTTCTTAAATAATCGAAATTATCATTCACATGTTCATTTCATCTCATATTGACTATTGCAATTCTCTTTTCACTCTTTTCAACAAGTCAACGCTAAAGAGACTTCAGACGGTACAAAATGCGGTTGCCAGACTTTTGACCGGTGCACCCAGAACAGTCCACATTACCCCTGTTTTATCCAGTCTTCATTGGCTTCCAGTCAAATTCCGCATTGAGTTTAAGATTTTAGTCCTGACATTCCGTGCGTTGCATGGTGGGCTCCTCGGTACATCACTGACTTGTTATGCCCCTACTATTCAGGGCGCAGCCTCCGGTCTTCAGGCCAGGGTCTTCTAAAGATCCTCATTTTAAAACCGGTGGAGACCTGGCATCCCAGGCTATAGCTCCCAGAGTCTGGAACAACTGATGATGATTTCCCCATTGCGGGATGAATAAAGTAGACCCTGTCTTATCCTACCCTGTACTCTCCTGGCGGCCTGTTTGAGATGATGAGCTGTGATGTTTGGTCTTGATCAGATATAATGACGGTTCAGTCTTCAAGGAACCGATGTTTACTGCGACATGACAATGTGTGTGCCTCTGTTAGTAAAACTTGCAAGTGTGTTTTCATTGAGAGACAGTTTAGGCCATTTCACTGGAATATACTAGTGAGTCCTTTACTGCCACCTGGTGGATAAGTGTAGATATGTCATGAGGGAGAACTGAATGGCTGCACAATGTTTAAAAAGGCTGTTTAAAAAACCCTCATGATTTGACTGTCCTTGAGCATGAAAAACTTGCTACATGTTTTTAAGATGTTTTAATGACGAACCACGAGTAAAAGAAGACTGGTTCATTTAACACCAATAACAATCCCAATTCAAGTTATTTTAACCATTATGTCTGCCTGGAGCGATCAGGGTCTATAGCAGGGGTCCCCAAACTATTTGACTCGGGGGCCGCATTAGGTTAAATAAATGTGGCCATATATATATATATATATATATATATATATATATATATGTCTTAATAAGATTATCCAAAAAATAGTGCTCGATACCGTGGTAGAGCGCAATATATGTATGTGTGGGAAAAAATCACAAGACTACTTCATCTCTACAGGCCTGTTTCATGAGGGGTTCCCTCAATCATCAGGAGATTTCTATATATATATGTATATATATATATATATATATATATATATATATATATATATATATATATATATATATGTATATATATATATACGTTAGGTCAGGAAAAAACACAGGCTATTTCATCCCAACAAGCCTGGGATTTTGTTATATTATATATATAATAAAATCCCCTAAAGAGCAGGGAAACCTGCGAAGCAGGCTTGTAGGGATTAAATAGCCACTGTGTTTTTTCTCGACCGAACATATATTCCGCTCCACCCCGGTATTGAGCACTGTATAACGGATAAAACCACAGAAACCTCGACTATATATATACATATATATATAAATACATATTCCGTGCGCGATGATGTCACATTATCGAAGGGTAAATGCATTTTTAGTCAATATGATTTGCCTGAGCGGCTAAGAGACACCAAGAGTAACAAGCGGTAGAAAATGGATTAGAAAGGACACATTTTAAAAAATTACAATTAAAAATATTTTTATTTAATTTTCTTTTTTTTTTTAACTTTGGACTTCCCGCGGGCCGGATTTTGGACTCTGGCAGTTCCGGATCCAGGTCCCAGGCCGTAGTTTGGGGACCCCTGGTCTATAGATTCAGAGTCAAGATCTCCTCTTAAGGCGTCAGGTAGTCATGGTTTACCAATGTAAACCAAATCTCGCACAGCTATAGCAGCTGGCATCCATGAGACTGATTGAACTAATTGTGCCATCATTTTACACACCTGCAGTGTTGGGACTAACGCGTTACAAAGTAACGCGTTACTGTAACGCCGTTAGTTTCGGCGGTAACTAGTAATCTAACGCGTTATTTTTTTTAATTCAGTAATTTAGTTACCGTTACTACATGATGCGTTACTGCGTTATTTTACGTTACTTTTGATGTAGTATCGGCTAGAAACAGAAGCGCTGCGGTGTCTTTCTTCTGAATCTTCCTCTGTCACAAGCCGGAGAGAAGAAAAGAGGCGCGGTCTATGTGTGTGTGGGGGGGCGGGGAGGGGAGGTTTGATCCGCGGTTTGATATATGAAACAAAAAAAAAAGTTGTTGGCACGTTCAGTCCACACACAGCGTGGTCATGGCGAGCGCAATAACGGAGGAGCTTGAACGCCCAGCGCCATTGAATCGGTGTGTTTATAAGTGCAGATTCGGTTGTGCAAAACGAGGGTTTTAAACACATGCTGAACGTGCTTGAACCACGTTACGACATCCCGTCGCGCACCCACTTCAGCAATAAGATTGTGCCAGATCTTTATGAGCAGGAGAAGAAAAAGGTTGTGGATGAACTATCCCGAGCATCATCTGTTGTGCTCATGACAGACGGGTGGACGTCCATCGGAACTATAAGCGCTCACTTCATCACAGCAGACTGGGAGATGAGAAGACACGCCCCCTCTACGAGAGTCACCTTGCGCAGGTACTGACACAAGCAGTGGAGGACTGGAAGATAAAGATATCCCAGTCACACGTGATAATGCCAAAAATCAAGTAATTACAGAGAATGAGGCAGGACTGGGACCACAGATAGGTGCTTTGCACATGTAGTGAATTTGGCATCACAGAAGGGAATCTCAGTCAATAGGATGGAGCGCCTCTTTGGAAGGATCAGGAAGGTTTCTTACTTCCACCCAAGCACAACAGCTGCTCATGTGCTTAAGACAAAGCAAGAAATGCTAAAGCTGCCTGCTCATACATGATGTCCCAACGAGGTGGAACTCCACTTATGATATGTTGAAGCAGCAGGCAGCTATATACTCTGCATTGACCCACAACACCCTGAAGACAAATGTCACCCTGTCTGATGATGATGTGAGAGTGGCAGATGAGGTCCTCTAGGTGCTTAAACCCCTCAAAAGTGTTACATCTCTACTGAGCACTGAAACTTCACCATCTGTGTCAATGATCCTGCCACTGAAAACAAGGATTCTACAATCCATGGCTCCAAGTGTGGAAGACAGCAGCATCACTCCAGATGTCAGGCTTTATTTCACTACCTATGTTTCAAGGAAGATGATGTTTCTTCTTATGTTGCACTTAAACTTGTTTTTTATTAATGGTCATTGGTCCAAGTTTAAAGAAAGGAGGAATGCCTTTTTATGTTGCACTGTTTTTCATTAATTATGTTAAAAGGAAAATAAAAATGCATGTCAAGTTGATCAACAGATTGTATTATTCTCCAGTGCAATAACAGTACTGAAATGAAGGCAAAAAGGGCATTAATGGGAGCTTTAAAAAAAAAAAGAAGAAAAAAAGAAGTAACTAAATAGTTACTTTTCACAGTAACGCATTACTTTTTGGTGTAAGTAACTGAGTTAGTAACTGAGTTACTTTTGAAATAAAGTAACTAGTAACTGTAACTAGTTACTGTTTTTCAGTAACTAACCCAACACTGCACACCTGTAGCATTTGTAAGATAGTTTTCATTCATGGACAAGTTACTGTTTCCGTAAAGTCTACACTATAAAGATCAAACCAGCAAAACAAACATGATGAATGAGAAATAACTGTCATGATCGGTCACCCGGGTCATGGCATGATTTGAGTTTGTTAGTTTTTCTGTTTTAGTCTGTTTCTTGGTGCGCACTCTATTTCCCTGTTTTCTGTTGGTTTCCATGGGCACTGATTCTCCTCACCTGTCTTAGTTTTGCAATTAGTGTTCCCACCAGGTGTTTTGGTTAATCACTCCCATTTATAGTTTCCTGTCACTGGGTCAATGTTTGCAATAGACAACAGTTACGTTCTCCCGGTGTATCGCCTCGCTCTAGTGATTTTTGTACAGACTAGCTTTCCTCGTTTTTTTCACCCTTGGTGACATTTTGGTTTTGTTTAGCTCCACGCTTGCTAGCGTCCTCAGTTTTGTATTTTTGTCCTGCGTTTAATTTATTAAAGAAAGCTTAATCTTACCTGTACGCCGCTCCTGCTTGTTTCTGCCTTGGAAGGAACACTACCAGCGCAGCTATGCGCCCCCGAAGACGTAACAATAGCAAGTGAATGCACAGGATATTTATGTACCTCCCGCTGTTTAGTGGAAAAGCATTTGATTGGCATTGGTAGATGAACATATTTGTAGTGAATGCAATAAATAATCATTTTCAGACCAATTAAAGGGGAACATTATCACAATTTCAGAATTGTTAAAACCATTAAAAATCAGTTCCCAGTGGCTTATTATATTTTTCGAAGTTTTTTTCAAAATTTTACCCATCAGGCAATATCCCTAAAAAAAGCTTCAAAGTGCCTGATTTTAACCACCCGTCCATTTTCCTGTGACGTCACATAGTGAAGCCAACACAAACAAACATGGCGGAAAGAACAGCAAGCTATAGCGACATTAGCTCGGATTCAGACTCGGATTTCAGCGGCTTAAGCGATTCAACAGATTACGAATATATTGAAACGGATGGTTGTAGTGTGGAGGCAGGTAGCGAAAACGAAATTGAAAAAGAAACTGAAGCTCTTGAGCCATATCGGTTTAAACCGTATGCAAGCGAAACCAACGAAAACGACACGACAGCCAGCGACACGGGAGAAAGCGAGGATGAATTCGGCGATCGCCTTCTAACCAACGATTGGTATGTGTTTGTTTGGCATTAAAGGAAACGTACAACTATGAACTAGGTTTACAGCATATGAAATACATTTGGCAACAACATGCACTTTGAGAGTGCAGACAGCCCAATTTTCATCAATTAATATATTCTGTAGACATACCCTCATGTCAGCAGGCCAGGGAAGCTAGGGTCGATATTCTTCTCTTGACGGTGTGAGCCAAGACATCCAGGGGGTTTAGCTCGCTCGTCTGCGGGAACAAACTGCCGCTATTGCTTGCCGTGCTAGCGATGCCCTTTGTCCCTGAATTGCTCACACACTCCGGCAGATTCAATGGGGGTCTGGCGGCAGATTTCTTTGACTTTATCGTTGGAAATGCATCTGCTTTGAGTGTCGCAGGATATCCACACATTCTTGCCATCTCTGTCGTAGCATAGCTTTCGTCGGTAAAGTGTGCGGAACAAACGTCCAATTTCTTGCCACTTTCGCATCTTTGGGCCACTGGTGCAACTTCAATCCGTCCCTGTTCGTGTTGTTACACCCTCCGACAACACACCGACGAGGCATGATGTCTCCAAGGTACGGAAAACAGTCGAAAAAACGGAAAATAACAGAGCTGATTTGACTCAGTGTTTGAGAAAATGGCGGATTGCTTCCCGATGCGACGTCACATTGTGACGTCATCGCTCCGAGAGCGAATATTAGAAAGGCGTTTAATTCGCCAAAATTCACCCATTTAGAGTTTGGAAATCGGTTAAAAAAATATATGGTCTTTTTTCTGCAACATCAAGGTATATATTGACGACTTACATAGGTCTGGTGATAATGTTCCCCTTTAAGTTTGATGGCTTAATTTCCTGCAGTTCATGTGATGATCTCATACTTACATGTTGGGAATCACTCCTGCACCTTCTCTTGGTTCTCCAGAAGTTTTATCATCCTATTCCAGTTTGTAGTTTGACCCGTTTGAATTCATATGTATATGTACATTAATCTTTAATTTTACGCAATCAGACATTATCTTGTGAAGCATTTGTAGTCGACTGTTATATGTTCTGCAGTACAATTTTTAAATTACTTCGGCCTAATCCATTTTTCTCACTCTTGATTATGCTAATCGTCATTTTTCATCTTGTCTTAATCAAACCTGTTAATGACGGTTAAGTTCCCTATATTTCAATGAGAATAGACCGGAAATGTAATAATAACTTGTGCTGACCTCTCTCAATCACTGCCCGCAGGCAACGTGGTGGTGGAAGGCATATTGGGCGACATATCTCATCTGGAGCACACCTCGTACTTAGTCCTAATGGCCTTTTCATTAGCCTTTTCACTGACGAGAGCATCAACAGTGTTGCAATGTGGCAGCTGCCTGATCCAGACTATACACTGTACATTTATTTAAATGAATGAGACCTCATTAACCCTACAGTGTACACTATATATGAGTCGGCCGTGTCCCACCATTCCTTATTCCACTATGAAATATCTTGAGATGATGCTGAGTGATTTACCAACAAAGAAGAATAATTGAATATACAGTAACACTGTGATAATGCTTAATTTAAATGCAATTTAATTACACTTTACAGTTGCTGTTATGTCACGGACAGGTGGCTGCTTGGAGGGCGGCGCACGTTCCAATGAGTTGCAATTCTGCCCTCTTCCTGGTTTAACTTTCAATCCAATCCAATCCAATTTATTTATATAGCACATTTAAACAACAAAAATGTTTCCAAAGTGCTGCACAACAATATTAAAAACAATATTCAAATATTATCCTTAGCTCCAACAATGACTGAATAAAAACAAAAAATAAATAAATATAAAACCAATATAAAAACAATATAAAAATTAAAAAACTATTTTAAAAGGTAAAACCAATTAAAACAGTAAATAGAAATCATAATTTAAAAAAAACACAGAGGACAACAGAGGACAAAGGACCACACAACTCATGTAGTGTTAAAAGCCAAAGAATAAAAGTGGGTCTTAAGACGAGACTTAAAACACTCCACTGTGGAAGCAGTTTGAACATGGAGGGGCAGAGTGTTCCAGAGCTTAGGGCCGACTACAGAGAAGGCCCTGTCTACCCTGGATTTAAGTCTGGTCTTGGGCACCACGAGCTGGAGCTGGCTCTCGGAACTCAGAGCGCGCGCAGGAGTGTAAATTTGGATGAGGTCCGAGATATACTGAGGAACCAGTCCATATAAAGCTTTAAAAACAAACAGCAAGGTTTTAAAATCAATTCTAAAATGAACAGGGAGCCAGTGCAAACTCTGAAGAATTGGGGTTAAATGCTGGCGTTTCCTGGCCCCTGTTAAAAGTTGCGCTGCCGCGTTCTGGACTAACTGCAACCGGGAGAGAGCTTTTTGGCTAATGCCAGCATAAAGTGCATTGCAGTAGTCCAGGCGACTTGAAATAAAAGCATGCACGACTTGTTCAAAAAGTTTAAAAGATAAAAACGGTTTTACCTTTGCTAAAAGACAAAGATGATAAAAACACGAAAAAAAACTTTGTTAGCCACATCCTCCTGATATGCAAACCCCAAAACCAGTGAAGTTGTCAAGTTGTGTAAATCGTAAATAAAAACAGAATACAATGATTTGCAAATCCTTTTCAATTTATATTCAATTGAAGAGACTGCAAAGACAAGATACTTAACGTTGGAACTGGAACACTTTAGTTTTCTTTTTGCAAATATTAGCTCATTTGGAATTTGATGCCTGCAACATGCTGGCACAAGTGGCAAAAAAAACTGAGAAAGTTGAGGAATGCTCATCAAACACTTATTTGGAACATCCCACAAGTGAACAGGCTACGGTAATTGGAAACAGGTGGGTGCCACGATTCGGTATAAAAGCAGCTTCCATGAAATGCTCAGTCATTCACAAACAAGGATGGGGCGAGGGTCACCACTGTAGAGGCTTCCCTCTTGTGCTGGGTTCTCTTGACGCCGACAGATCTTCGGTTGACCGGTAGACAGTTTGAATCAAGTCTTTTATTGACATAAACCCCAAGGGGGTGGCTTGCTTTCCAGCAATATATGTTTGACTTTCCAGTCCGGCGTGTCTCTCTCTGTGCGTGTCCGTGCGTCTGCTAACCAGCAACTCTAACTCCCACCACGTGTCTCGGACCGGCTGCTGCTAATAAGGGCGACAGGTGATTAGATAACTAGCCCCAGCTGGGCAATCCACTCACCTGCCGCTGGCTTCGAGGCCGGTCCTTACACACCCCGCTCTGCGGCAGGTCCGCAGACCACGCCCCCCTCCACAACCACTTTGTGAACAAATGCGTGAGCAAATTGTCCAACAGCTTAAGAACAACATTTCTCAACCACCTATTGCAAGGAATTTAGGGATTTCATCATCTACGGTCCGTAATATCATCAAAAGGTTCAGAGAATCTGGAGAAATCACGGCACGTAAGCAGCAAGACTGAAAACCAACATTGAATGCCCGTGACCTTCGATCCCTCAGGCGGTACTGCATCAAAAAACGATAACAGTGTGTAAAGGATATCACCACATGGGCTCAGGAACACTTCAGAAAAACACTGTCAGTAACTACAGTGTATCAACAACACCCAGAAACGCTGCCGGCTTCGCTAGGCCCGAGCTCATCTAAGATGGACTGATGCAAAGAGGAAAAGTGTTCTGTGGTCTAAAAAGTCCACATTTCAAATTGTTTTTGGAAACTGTGGACGTCGTGTCCTCCGGACCAAAGAGGAAAAGTACCATCCGGATTGTTGTAGGCGGAAAGTTCTAAAGCCAGCAACTGTGATGGTAGGGGGGTGTATTAGTGCCCAAGACATGGGTAACTTACACTTAACTTAAACATCAGTGATATGTTTAGCTTCTGGTGTCAATTATATCATCCTTAAGTTTCTTAATGTTGTGACTGACGGTAAAAGTAGTTTGTTTTTTATACTAGCTTTCCACTGAAGCTGTGTGGTGCTATCTGTGTGCCACAACCCTTGTTGCTGCTCTTCTTCAATACATGTTTGAGTTGAATACATGGACAAATCACTACTATATTTTCAATCAATCAAAGTTTACTTATATAGCCCTTAATCACAAATGTCTCAAAGGGCTGCACAAGCCACAACAACATCCTCGGCTCAGATCCCACACCAGGGCAAGATAAAACTCAACCCAATGGGAACAACAAGAAACCTTGGAAGGGACCGCAGATGTGATGGGTACAATGGATGCCGAGTGGATACGGTTAATAATATGAGAGTCCAGCCCATAGTGAGGCCAGCAGGGGAACGTCTTGCATGTAGACACGTTGGGGCGCAGAGACATCACCGAATTGTGCATGAGAAGTGGTCCACCGTGGTCCCAACTTCATGTGAAAGTGCAGTCATTTTTTAATGCTAGACATAGGGACACCCAAAAAAAATATGTTACAGTAATCGAGAAGAGACGTAACGAACACATGAATAATGATCTCAGCGTCGGTGGTGGACAAATTGGGAGGAATTTTACAGATATTACGGAGGTAAAAAAAAAAGGCTTAGTAACACTAACTCAAACAGTGACTCAATGAGAGAGTTGGGTCGAAGATAATACCAAGATTATTTCCCGAGTCACTTTGTGTAATTGTTTTCTTGTCAAATGTTAAGGTGGTATTATTAAATAGGTGCCAGTGTCTAGCAGGACCGATAATCAGCATTTCCGTTTTCTTAGCGTTTAGATGCAAAAGGTTGTTGGACATTCATTATTTAATTTTATTTAGACACGCCTCCAGCTGACCACAATCTGGCATGTTGGTCAGCTTTAGGGGCATGCAAAGTTGGGTGTCATCAGCATAACAGTGAAAGCTAACGCCGTACTTGCGTATGATGATGTCAGGATCAAGATTGGTCTTTTGAGCAGAGGATGAATAACTATTTTTTTTAATGCTAAGAGAACAGTACCAGAGAATACGTAGCACTGATGGTCATACTATTACAAACAGCTCATTGATAAGTTTCCTAGGAAGTGGGTCAAGTAAACATGTTGTTTGTTTTGTCCCATTTACAAGACACAGGAGTTCCTCTAATGTTATTTATTCAAAACGAGAGAGATTATTTTGAAGGTAATATCCGTCGTAAATACATTCGTATATACGTCAATAGAACCCAGTTGGAGCTGCGACGCCTTATCTTTAATCTCCTTCCTAATAAGTTAAATTTTCTTAGTAAAGAATTTCATAAAGTCATCTGCCGAGTGAGTGGAGCTACTGGGGGGAGTCCCTTGTTGGGTTAGCAATGCTACTGTACTAAACAAATATTTAGGATCATTTTTATTGAGGCGAATGAGATTGGAGTAGTTATTAGTTTCAGCTAAGATAAGCGTGTGTTTATAAGGTATTAAACTATCTCTCCATACTTGATGGAAAAGTTTAGTCGTACGCCATTTGCGTTACAGCTTTCTACATGATAGTTTAAGAGCTCTAGTTTCTTTTGTAAACCAGGGGGTATGCCCTTTAGGGGCATTTTTTAGCTTTAGCGGTGCTATACTATCAATGCCTTTGCGCAGGGCATCATTAAAGTTGTTAGTGAGGTTATCGATAGAGCCCACATCATTTTGGAATGGTGCCATTACAGAAGGCCGTAGGCCAGCAAGAGTCGTAGTTGTGACAGCATTAATGTTGCCGCTGCTAAAGCTTTAGTTATTAGTAGCTTGTTGACAATGAGTCAGAACTCCAAATTTTATAAGTTAGTGATCGGACATTACTTTAGTGTACGGGAGGAACGGACAAGGACTAGGTATATCGTATTACCGTTGCGATGTGTGGGTTTATTTATTATTTGTGTAAGACCACAGCTATTAATTATAGTCTGGAGCGCCACGCACGGAGGGTCTACAGGGTATTCATATGAATATTAAAATCCTGCATTATAATTATACAATCTACATGCGTCACTAGATCAGCGACAAACTCTGAAAATTCACTGATAAAGTCTGAATAGGGGCCATGGGGTCAATAGATAACCAGATAGAGAGGTAGTGGTGTGACAAACCTCATAGTAATCACCTTAAATTATTTATATTTATTACTTAGGTTAGGGCTAAGGTTAAAGTTTTCATTGGATATTAGTGCAACCCCTCCACCCCTTTTAAGGGGACGGGCAATATGTACACTCGTATAGTTAGGAGGAGATGCCTCGTTAAGTGGGAAAAAAAAAATCTGGTTTTAGCCAAGTTTTGCTGAGACGAAGGACGTTAAGATTGTTGTCTCTAATGACCTCATTAACTAATAACGTTTTGGGAGACAATGATCTGATGTTTAAAAAGTTCATATTATAGGTAGTGGGCTGTTTTGAGACATGTTTGTTAATGGTATCCGTAGTACTAATATTATTAACGTTACTTTTATTTGGTGTAGTGCCCCTTAAATAATTTCGATCACATCTAGGAATTGATATGATGGGGATCTCTAACGCGATAGATTTAACGCGTCATAATTTGCCACCTCAGTAGAATGCATGTTCACCTCTGGCACAGTCACTACAGAAAAAACATTATTTGAGTTAGGTATTATTCTACAAGAAATGTTATGTGTACAGAAATTTTCCAGCCTGGTGCTGGTAAGTTCTGGCTTAACTGTTAACCTCACCCAGGCAAACAAACGCTGTAATTGACTGTGTCCGAGCTTTGTCCTGTGTAGTTAGTCAAGCTTGACTCAAATAGTAGTCTATATTTCTGGAGAGAGTAATGGCGCCTTCCCTCCTCAGCAAGCCAGGTTTGCCCCAGAAAGAGGGCCAATTATCAATAAACGTTAGTCCCCGTTCTCCACAAAAACTAGCCAGCCACTTGTTAAGCGAGACTAATCTGCTGTACCTCTCATCATTGCCTCTCGCAGGCAGGGGGTCAGAGATAAATACTCGATGCCGACACATCTTTCTAGCGAGTTTACAAGTCCTAGCTATGTTTCTCTTTGAAATCTCTGACTGCCTCATCCTAGTGTCATTGGAGCCAACGTGTACAACTATGTTCGCGTAGGTAGTGGTGCGATTAGCCTGTTGTACGTGTTTACTTGGCCCGTTGTGAGTCAGCTCCCTAATACTAGCTTCAATGTCAGGTGATCTGGCCCCGGGATTACACTTAATTATGGCTGGTTTACTAAACTGTATGTTCCGGGTGATGGAGTCCCCTATGATTAAGCTTTGGTGTCCGGTAGACTGGGGTGTAGGACTAGCTAAAAGGCTAAATCTAATTTGCGTCTCAACCCGTTCACTGTGGCTTGTAGGCAGGGCCGGCCCGTGGCATAGGCCGTATAGGCAAATGCTAAGGGCGCCGTCCATCAGGGGGCGCCACGCCAGTGCCACAAATGTTGGAGAAAAAAAAATAAAAAAAATAAGTTGGTACTATTATTTCTAAATACAAAAAATAATCCCACGTTAATTAAAATGCAAAGTAAAGCCTATTTAACAGAAATATTATTTGTTACAACATTACAACACAACATAACATACTGAGATGAAGAATATCTTATTTTCAATAAGGTTGAAAGTATTTCTCATAATTCTTCTTCTTTGTACTCTGTAAGCACTATTATTTCGAACAACCTCTTAAACTGGATCATATCAGTACAATTTTTAACTTCTTTACTTAATCCATTCCATCATTTAATTCCACATACTGATATGCTAAAAGTTCCAAGTGTTGTACGTGCATATAAATGTTTGTATTAGATCTTTTAAGCAGGTGTTTTTTGTTTACATTGTTATTGCCTTCTGGTTAGCTAATGTTTGCGCTGCAGGTAATCGTCACTTTTCCACCCCTTTATATATTAGGTATAGTTGTAAGTAAAAAAAAAAGGTCAAAGACAAAGCTATTCGGGTTCTTGTGAGTATATACACTTCACTGCCGATGTGGGGGGGCGCCACCTAAAATCTTGCCTAGGGCGCCAGATTGGTTAGGGCCGGGCCTGCTTGTAGGCCACTTAGGGCTGCTACAAACTGGGTTAGTCAGCTTGCTACAGCTAACGCTAGCAAACGTGTCTGTGGCGTCTAAAGTTACAAAATTACTCTGCTCTAACTGGCGGATACGGCCCTCTAGTAGGGCCAACATATCCATGAGAACGGTGCACGAAGAGCAGGGAGCCATACTCACATTGTTTCTTTTACCGAGTCGAGTTATTGCTGTCTTCGGAGCTATAGGCTATGAGTAGCAGCAGCAGGAGGGAGCAGACGCCTTTGGAGCGTAGTTGCTTTGCACCGCAACTAGCTTGGCTTCATTAGCTTAGCAGCTAGCAATGAGAAGCACACAGATAGAACGATAGTACTTTTTCACGGCAGCGAGCAGCAGCAGAATTTTCAAGATGTGAAAAGTTTGTTTGTTTGCTTTTTAGCTTTTTGGGATGAACTACCTCTGTGTAGTAAGAATAATTGTTTTTCTCTGAACTGTAGGAGTGGTGACAGAGCCATTGTTCAGCCTGAAGCATATAAATTGAAGGCTGAAAAAGTTTGCACTGCTAAAAAATTTTAAAAGCCTTAAATGTTTTTCTGCAGTCGGGTCTGGCTTTCGTACAAGATAGTCTTGATAGACAGCTATGAATGCCAGTAGAGTAATTTTTACTAGTAAATCTGACAAATATAGACATTTATTTGTCAAATCTGTTCTCGTAAACCACTATTTGTAACATGCTTATTTTTTGCTTTAACATTTTTTCTACTTGGAGCCAGTGACAAAGAGAGTATTTAATATCAAATGTGTTTTTTTTATTATGATTATTAGATTTAATTTGAAGACTTGACTATTTAACTATTCGTACTTTGCGGCAAAATGGTTTGCGATTAAAATAAATAGGAATTTTATTTTTTTTGAAGTATGTTGCCGCTTGATGCCTTTTAATGCCAATCACAAACGTTGATCACTTCTGGCTGACACTAGTTATTATACTAGCTGACAACCGGCTAGCAGATAATTATGTATCTCCATAGCAATGTGGAGTCGCTCCCCTAAGTTAATATTAATGACCTCCGCTACGGCAAATAAACTGCATTTCTTTGTATCTTAAGTGTCATTATCAAGTACCTTTATCTCTGGAGGACGAGGCTAAACATGTTACACACCGAGAGCCAGCCAGGAGCAGGCATGCTACTAGCTAAGCTAACAGCTAAGCTAGTTTTAAACAACACCAAGAAAAAAGTGCTTCATAAAGTTTCAGAAGTGTAGATGTAAGCAGCTAATAACAGGAAATGAAGAAGTAGATTACAAAGAGTCTAGAGAGAATATAATATAACAACAACTGTTGGTGTGTCAGCATTGTCAGTATCAGTGTGTGTTCAATACTGGAGCGATTAGGTCAATATATTTATTTTCTCAAAATAATTTTTGTTGTTGTTTTTGTTAATGTTTACAAATTCAGGGACTAATTCCCTGGACACAGAGGGACTTAGAGGGCACAAAAAAAACCTCATTGAAATAGTTGTTTTAGTTATTGTGTAGTATTAGCTTTGTTTTTCTCTCACAATTGTATGTAATAAAAAAGAATAATAAACTACTTAAAATGTTGTTATTGTTAAACTGTTATTAGCACTCACCATAAATAAATTGAACATTTCCGAATTAATACATGTGATTGGTATTGTTATCAACTGATCTCACTCATGGATGATCAGTATTGGCAGCATTAAACCCTAATTGGAATATCCCTACCAATAAACTTGGTACCGAGAACAAGATAAACTAAATACATTAGGATGATACAGCTTGCAATTGTTTAATGTTTTATTTTATTTGATTTTTTTTTATCAGAATACCTTCATAATCCAAGAGACATTCTTGGGAAACCCTGAAAACTTTCTCAGGAGTCTGCCAGTAGATGGCAGTATATACTCAGCTTCTGTGGACGTGCACTTTATTGGAAGCTAATCCTGGAGGGACAAAGGTCAAATAACACAGCACATCTGACCAGGAGCGGGTCTACACACAAATATCTCTAGGGACATTTTTAAGTAGCTAGTGCAGCTACTAGATTTGCCAGAGGGAAGGCTAGAAGCCTCACTTCCACCTGGGCAAAATGAAATCAGAAGCCCTGGGATTAGTCTGTTATCCGCCGTGGCACAAAATCATTACCTCAATATAAAAACACACAAAGGTTTATGACAGGTTCGATGAATACGTGAGACAATTTAAATTTGAGTGTGAGCTGCAAGGGTCATTTAGAACCCATGTAGAAGGACATGTCGTCAAATTCCTTGTAATAAAAACAGTTATTATTATCATAGGTATTAGGAGTGTTATGTTAGTCAGGTGGTTTGAAACTCGGCTCACTCTTACACGCCGTAGACTCCAATTTAAGAGTGAGTGTTTGTCTAATGTTCAGTGGTCAGGAATTCCCTTGCTTCCCATCAGACCTGTATCCCTTTTATTGGCTTGTGTGGGATTTGGGCAGGAAACCAAAGCTAATGCCCCGTTTTCCCACATCAAACAGATGCAAAGCGCCCCGAAATGTCAAGGGGCGGGAGTCCAAGGTGGGGGGGAAGGGGGCGGAATAAGGGGGTTAAGGGATGGGGGTCTGAGGAGTGAGAAGCTGCGGCTGATAGGGGCGGAAAAAGAAAAAAATGCAGCTTCAGCGCATTCGGAGCTTATCAATGTGCGCTGGATGTTGTTGCTGAGGCTGCTAAGGCGAACCAGATGTAGCACAGGTTGCTCAGTGCCACTACGTGTTAGGTACAGCCCGGGTCAACCTGAGGCGCCTTGGCAGTTGAATAAGAGGAGGTTGACGTTCATGTAAATGTGCTGCAGATGTTTCTGACTAATACTGTACAAGGTCGTCTTCCTGACTCGCAGAGCCTCCGCTTTCCCCGCCTCAGTGGACAGTGGATGGTAGCAGGGGCGTTACATCCTGACCATGTTTTCTGGGTTCTCGTTGGTCGCCATTGGCTTTCTTCGTTCGCCAGCAGCAGTGTTTATAGGATTGTGTCTCATTTACCCCAGTGTTAATTTATTCCCATAAAGACAGCCATGACACATCGTCTCCACTGGCCTGCGAGTGTGTGTGTGTGTGTGCAAGTGCTGCTCTGCTTTTCTCCTCCATGCCGCGTTTACGTTTGACGGGAAGCATTTTTTTCTTACACTGTGTCGTGTTGTGGTTTTGGGAAACTTCTCACCAAACTCTAACACTTCCGGAGGTATGACATAATGGTCATCTGCGTCAGTCTTCATTTTCCCATGTCTGTGCCAAAGTAGCTCCAATTTGCCAGGTTCCTGAGAATTTGTTTGGCAACCAGCACGTCCCATTGGGATTACAGACGGCCGCATTTATTTTTTATTGTCAAATCATTAAAAATACTGCTGAGTGACCTGTGACCAACTGATGAGCAAAAGTGGTATTAGAACCCCCCGGCAGCCTGGTACTGTTTGCACCGCGTAGTCTGCACGATCCGCTGGCTCTTAACGAGGGAGAACGAGGCTGAAATGAGGCGTTTCTGCGGCCAAGGTTTTATTCCCACAACCCACTGGTTTGCATTACAACACACAAAAGGCCAAACGTGACTCAACTTTCAGAGAGAGCTGTTCGTGTGTGTTCTGCAAAGATCATGTAGGATGCAAAGCTTTTTCAAGCCTGTATGTTGCTATAGGAGATTACACGTGCTGTTATACTTCCAAGCTGGAGTTCCCCTGCACTACATCAAGCATTCATTGTTGCACCCTCAGGACAACCCTCTGACAGATGTTAGACAAGCCTGCGCGTTACGTATCAAGCGAAACGTAGGATTTGTATCACTTTATTCTTTAGTCACAGCTCTCTCTTGTGTCATAAATTTGTAAAACAACAAACAATGGAATGGAATAGTGAATTTAAATTGGTGTGAGTATGTCAAGCGTACCAGAGATTACACTGAGGTATACTGTTTGCTAGTCTACAATACTTTATAGAGGAAAAAGTCACCGATACATGATACATGAAGACATATGCTTCATCTTTGAAGATCCCAAGTAAGTGCTAAACAGCGTGTGCAAATTATAAAATCACATGTACCGTATTTTTCGGACTATAAGTCGCAGTTTTTTTAATAGTTTGGCCGGGCTCCAGTGCGATTTTTATATGTTTTTTTCCTTCTTTATTATGCATTTTTGACAGGTGCGACTTATACTCCGAAAAATACGGTACTATTAGTGGGCGTGTTGTGGGTGATCTCCTAAGACTGTGTGTACAATTGATAATAAGTGCAAAAGTGGCGTACACTTCCCTATTTAAATGAGGAGATTGCTGTTAGTCACCATGGAGAAAACTTTGCAATGCAGTCTGCTGAAAATGATGGAAAGCACCACTCGACATAGCAACTGCGGCTGTGGTCAACGTTGGAATTGCCACAAAACGCATTTTAAGATATTCAAAACCTTACTGCCGTCTGAAGTTAAAGTTAAAGATAAAGTCCCAACGATAGTCACACACACACTAGGTGTGGTGAAATTATCCTCTGCATTTGACCCATCCCCATGTTCACCCCCTGGGAGGTGAGGGGAGCAGTGAGCAGCAGCGGTGGCCGCGCTTGGTAATAATTTTGGTGATTTAACCCCCAATTCCAACCCTTGATGCTGAGTGCCAAGCAGGGGTTTGAACTCACGACCTTCCAGTCTCGGGGCGGACACTCTAACCACACGGCCACTGAGCAGGTTGTGGATAGTTCGCTCCCCCAATTTGCGTCAGGTAAACTGAGGCAAATGGGGCCACATGAGTCCCTATCCGACTGTATTGCATTAAAAGCTCCAACCTGTGGTGTTTTGCACGTTGTGGCAGCGTCAATTACGGTCATTCAACAAACGCTTTTTCTTCGGAATCAAAATATATACCGTATTTTTTGGAGTATAAGTCGCACCGTAGTATAAGTCGCACCTGCCGAAAATGCATAATAAAGAAGGAGAAACACATATATAAGTCGCACTGGAGTATAAGTCACATTTTTGGGGGACATTTATTCGATAAAACCCAACACCAAGAATAGACATTTGAAAGGCAATCTAAAATAAATAAAGAATAGTGAACAACAGGCTGAATAAGTGTACGTTATATGACGCATAAATAACCAACTGAGAACATGCCTGGGATGTTAACGTAACATATTATGGTGAGAGTCATTCAAATAACTATAACATATAGAACATGTTATACGTTTACCAAACAATCTGTCACTCCTAATCGCTAAATCCCATGAAATCTTATACGTCTAGTCTCTTACGTGAATGAGCTAAATAATAGTATTTGATATTTTACGGTAATGTGTTAATAATTTCACACATAAGTCGCTCCTGAGTATAAGTCGCACCCCCGGCCAAACTATGAAAAAAACTGCGACTTATAGTCCGAAAAATACGGTATTCATATATTACACATAGCCTATTATTTGCACACTATTCACGAGTGATGCAACGAAAATTCGGCGTCGAAAATAGACTTTGCTCACTGAAACCGGATGTGGTGCTAATGTATCCACTTCCACTGGCGGGCTGTTTCTTTGCCCGGGCACACGAATGACACAATTTGACCAAAGTCACATAGAGGTCGTTGCCTTTAGACCGAAGTCACATTTGAATTGATCAGATTCCAATCGGATATAGACTACCTTCTGATATGGCCTGAATCTGATGCGAAAAGATCAGATTTTAAGCACCCTAATTTGGTTTGCAGTGTAAACAAGGCCATAGTATGGGACAGCACATCAAAAAAACTACTGTGAGAGACGGTGGCGCTAACTGCGATGGGGTCAAAGATCACATAGTAAAAAACATTGAAAAGCAAAACCCATATTTAGAGCTACAAATGAACTGTCTTCTGTTGTTTCTTTTTGTTGTTTTAATGCCACAGTTAAAACTGAGTGCTTTCTTGCTAGGGTCGCCTAAAGACTCTTCACTAGTTCATTTGTTCGACACTATTTTGAAAAAGAGTATCTATAGCGATCTGATTACTTGCTAAATATAGCAACAAAGTCAACACTTATTCTTCCTGCTCGCTTTCCTTATTCTCTGGCAGACAAGGTAGGCTATAACTTGTTTATGCGGAAAAACTATTGGCGGTCCAAATTGTCTCATAGTAACAGTGGTACTATTGTATTGTTAGTTTTCAGGAGCTTTTCTTGTTTTTGTTTGTATAGTATTGTTCTTGTATTATATTGTGTCTGTTAAATGTGGAATGAGTGATAGGGGTTGGGATATTATAAGCATCTGCTTCAGTGACGTGCGGTCACTAGAGGCAGGTGCCTCACCTGCCATCATGGAAAGAAAAAAAATGTAAAAGGAAAACAAATTAATTAAATTGTTATATGTATCCAGTGATTATACTATAAAGTTATTTTCCATTTAACTTCACCAGTTCTAGATTATTTCTATTCAAAATCGCTGAATTTTCACATTTGCCGTTCAAATACTGAGAAGAGACGGTGCGGTGATCAGCAGCCAGTTGAGGCACGTCACTCAGTTGTGCCTCAACATGGATTGCGCAATGACTCGGCTAACTGCTGGGCTGCTGTGCAGTGAGACCGTATTGCTATATGAATTATATTATACATTTCCATTGTTTAGTTAGCTGAGGTATATAATGTACAGAGTATTTTGTCAACAACTGTATGTGTGTAACGTATTTCTTGTGCTGAGCAATCATAAAACTGCTGCGAAGACGCACTGTGTGAGGCTCGCAGTAACCCCGCCTCCTGGTGCCGGTTAATGCACCCCCGCGCAGACTGCACCCCCCGACGGGAGCGCCACACCAACCAAAGCTCACACCCAAACCCTTCACGTGCAAGACCGAATCCACCCAAAAAAAGTCACTTAACAAGAAGCCAAAAAGTGCAAAAACAACAATGCTCGCGCCGGAGGAGCTGTGAACGACTGCAGGGACACAACATTAGGTACACTTGCAGACTGCAGCATGGATTTCATATTTAATTCATTCACAACTCCTCCAACACGAACACCACTGTTCCCGCACTTATAAGTAAAGGTAAGACCATAATAACGTTTTTTTAATTAAATGTGTTTTTTGTGTGCTACAGTTTGTATGTGTAAAGTTAAAGTTAAGTTAAAGTACCAATGATTGTCACACACACACTAGGTGTGGTGAAATGTGTCCTCTGCATTTGACCCATCCCCTTGATCACCCCCTGGGATGTGAGGGGAGCAGTGGGCAGCAGCGGCGCCGCGCCCGGGAATAATTTTTGGTCATTTAACCCCCAATTCCAACCCTTGATGCTGAGTGCCAAGCAGGGAAGAATGCTGGTATGAGCTTTTAAACATAACCCGTTAACTGCTGCCAATCAAATGGTGAATAAGATACTCTTTAGGGTTCATATGTTTGTAAATCTGACTGTGATGAAGTCAGTGCCTCACCAGCCATCAACCTCACCGCACGTCACTGATCTGCTTCATCCAACCCCTTTTCAAGCCTTGCATAAACGTCTCTGCCATCCATCCATCCATTTTCTACCGCTTATTCCCTTTGGGGTCGCGGGGGGCGCTGGAGCCTATCTCAGCTACAATTGGGCGCCAAAATGTAAAAAAATAAAATAAAAATGTGTGTTGTAGTACTGTGCAGGTTTGAAATAAATACTTCAATTCAATTCAATTCAATTTGTGGCGGTGTAGAAAACAAAATGCTCGTATATACACACTATCTTTATATGCTTTCTCTTTTTTACTCCCTCTGTTTGTGCTCATCCATCATGCTCCTTTTCATCAGATAGCCATTACCCTGCGCAGTGATGGGGTTTCCATGGTGATCACATCTCTCTCTGTTTGCTGGGGATTAGGGTTAACCATGTGCTGCAGGATCAGAGGGGGTTGATGGGAGGTGAGGGTGGGAGTCGGCTGACGGAGCACAATAATCTGGGCCCTAGGTAGCTGGAGCAGAAGGTCACTCAGTTCTTCTTCTGTAGAGTTGACCACTGGTGCCCCGTTCACTTCCACAAGCCTACGGAAGACATTGTTGATACAGGCAGTTAAAAGAAAAGCAATATGAAAAACAATTCAGAGCATGAATCACTCCACAGATTCCCCTATTAGTTTTTGTTACCCTGGGAAATGTATTTTGGCTAAGATGCTGCAATCAAAGCATGTGCAGCATCTGTGGCTCTGTCTCTGCACTGTCACGATGACATCTCGGACATGAGAATTCATTTTGCTGTTCACAGTAGAACCTTTTTTTTTTTTCCAAATGACACCATTTTTGCTTCTTTTAAAATGTTAAAAGCTGTCGTTTTTACCAAAGCATTTGTGTTAAATGTTCAGCATGTCAGCACAAAAACAGAAATGGTGGGCCGTACGCTTACCCGAACAACGTTTCCAACAAAGTTTATGCAAATTTACTCTATCACCACAACGTCCAGCATTACTTACGTACTGTGAATGCTCTAATTATAGCATGTATTTACTGAAACCCCAAAGAGGAGGGTGCTTTAATTGGAAGCAGACAAGCTGGAGAGAAAACTAATGATACACAACTGTATGTATTACCTTTAACAATGAATTAGAGCCCGATCGACTAAAGCACCACCTCAGAAAAAAAACTTGACTCTCCAAGTACTACAACAAGGACCTACATCAAATACAGTAGCACAGTAGGCCTAAGTATTCATTAAAAATAAGGCAGAGGTTTTATTTATCATGTATATTTTATATTTTTGGCCATTGTAACCTTACACATAGTTTAAACAGTAACACTGTGTTTGAAAATAGTAAAATAAAACACTGTACTTTAATCAAGTGATTATGTACCGTACCACTAGATGGAGCACACATACCACTAGTGGTACTTCTACTACAGGTTTGAGAATCGCTGTACTAAAAGTTTCTGTGTATTTAAACTAGGGCTGTCAAGTTATAAATTGTTTTTCATCAGTTTAATCACATTCTTGAACTGCTATAATCATGATTAATCACAGGTTATTATTTACTTGCATGAAGAAAATACCCCAATATTTGGGTAGAAATGCAATTTGGTAATCAGAATGTCATACAGGAACATTTTTTAAATGTTTTACTGAACTGCAAGTCTTTGATTTGCTCAAAACATAGCGCAGGAAGGAATGCGTTTGGTCTTTTGTGGTGTAAAAAATAAAATGTCCATTAACAAATGTTAACAATATAATTGAATAATTTATACACCGTATACCGTATCAAATCTGCAATGATTTTCAAATCATTGTATTCTGTTTTTATTTACGATTTACCAATGTATCAACTTCACTGGTTTTGTGTTTTGTATGAGTGCACGTGTGTTACTGTGTACGTTGTTTAAATGTTAATAGTACAACTGTGTTATTTAGGACATTTCATATTGCTCCTTTTTTGTTCTGTGCTACTATTTTTTTTCATTTAGTAACACCTGTACTCTGAGTGTAAAGGCTAAACGTACTTTTAGACCCATGTAGCTAAGTAGCTTACATCAAAGCTACAAGCAGAGAAAATAGACAGCAAATCCAGGCCCCACCCAAAAATACAGAGCAAATACAATGAACTGGATGAATGAGAACATCCATACATACGGAGAAAATCCATGATGATTGGTTGGTGTTTATATGATGAGTCACAATTGGCTAAGGTTAGGGCAAAACTTTATAGACTGGCCAATCAGAGGCAAAATAAAGCAGGTCATGGAAACTAGTAAGCAAAATCTTAACAATCAAGCACATGACGATGAGGGTGTCAGAGACAAAGGGACGCTTCAAGCTGACGGCTCAAAAAATAAACATACTTGAGAATGGCAGAGGGATTCTCTGCTGCAGATTATATATTTTCTTTAGTGATGAAAACAACGTCCAGGAAACCCACAATAATGCGTGTCTTTAGCCATATTTATACAAAAGTGCGTTTAGAGAAAACAATGCCCCAAACCTTAGTTTTTAGTTGTTTGAGTTGCAAACCAAAATCATAACTGCTCTCGTCATCTAAGACATCCAACCCAAATTTAGGAACACACATTAAGGTGAGTTGAGTTCATGAACATTTTTACTGCACATAACTATTACCAACTATTCCCAAACCCACAAGTTTGTTTGTCAAGATTTAGATAGATGCTGTTGTTTTACTGTAGGTAGAGAGAATGAATAACATTATAGGGGTGGGTCAAAGAAAAGGCAAACTAAATAAATACATACATTGGGGTGCAGTGACCCTTAGAGGTAGTTGTAGAGTGTCCCCAGCTAAATGACAGATAGTTAATAGTAATGGACCCTTATTGGATCCATGTGTACACTCTCAATTACATTAATATTGATATTATACATGTGGGCACATAGATAGAAATGCCATTAAATCTAGTTTTGATGTCACAAGCTACTTTTGCCGTGTAGTTTGTAGTCTTCCCTGGGAATAGCTTCCCCTGGAGCTTACCGTATTTTTCGGACTATAAGTCGCAGTTTTTTTCATAGTGTGGCCGGGGGTGCGACTTATACTCAGGAGCGACTTATGTGTGAAATTATTAACACATTACTGTAAAATATCAAATAATATTATTTAGCTCATTCACGTAAGAGACTAGACGTATAAGATTTCATGGGATTTAGAGATTAGGAGTGACAGATTGTTTGGTAAACATATAGCATGTTCTATATGTTATAGTTATTTGAATGACTCTTACCATAATATGTTACGTTAACATACCAGGCACGTTCTCAGTTGGTTATTTATGCGTCATATAATGTATACTTATTCAGCCTGTTGTTCACTATTCTTGATTTATTTTAAATTGCCTTTCAAATGTCTATTCTTGGTGTTGGGTTTTGTCAAATAAATTTCCCCAAAAAATGCGACTTATACTCCAGTGCGACTTATATATGTTTTTTTCCTTCTTTATTATGCATTTTCGGCTGGTGCGACTTATACTCCGGTGCGATTTATACTCCGAAAAATACGATAGCTACATTTAATCGAGAGTAACTTGTAGCTTAGCTTACTACATTTTGCAAGTAGCTTGCCCATCACTGGTCATAGGTCCCTACCTGTCATCCACACACAGTTGCGAGCTGTCCACACTGACCACCACCAAGCCACTGCCTTCAGCGTACCGGCACGTGAAGCCATAGTAGCCGTCAGGTCCACGGCTCTCCTGCACCAAAAGTAGCATGGCAGGAGACTGCGGAGACACTAGCTGGCTTAGGTTACCGATGGTCACGTTCTTTCTCTGGTCTTTCTCCTATATAGAGAAAAAAAAAGACTGAGTTTACATTGTGAACACACGAAATGACAAATATGACAAGATCTGTACAAAATGAATGAATGGTGACTTTTCATAATATAATTAACCAGCGTGTTTATTATTAGAGTTTTAATTTGCAGTGTTGTGGGACTGCATTTCATTATACTGAGAGGTGCTCTTAATATTTTAGTTAAAGGGGAACTTCGCTTTTTTTGGAATGTTGCCAATCGTTCACAATCATTATGAAAGATATGATGATGGATGGATTTTTTTTAATGCATTATAAATATCAAATAAACGTAAATAAAAGTCAGCTTACAGCGGAACCAATGGGAGCTCCACTATTTCGCCCATAGAATCCAATAAATAACCAATAAAAAGCGCCAACAATACTCCATTTACATTTCGTGACTTCAATATTAAAGGGGAACATTATCACCAGACCTATGTAAGTGTCAATATATACATTGATGTTGCAGAAAAAAGACCATATATTTTTTTAACCGATTTCCGAACTCTAAATGGGTGAATTTTGGCGAATTAAACGCCTTTCTAATATTCGCTCTCGGAGCGATGACGTCACAACGTGACGTCGCATCGGGAAGCAATCCGCCATTTTCTCAAACACCGAGTCAAATCAGCTCTGTTATTTTCCGTTTTTTCGACTGTTTTCCGTACGTTGGAGACATCATGCCTCGTCGGTGTGTTGTCGGAGGGTGTAACAACACGAACAGGGACGGATTGAAGTTGCACCAGTGGCCCAAAGATGCGAAAGTGGCAAGAAATTGGACGTTTGTTCCGCACACTTTACCGACGAAAGCTATGCTACGACAGAGATGGCAAGAATGTGTGGATATCCTGCGACACTCAAAGCAGATGCATTTCCAACGATAAAGTCAAAGAAATCTTCCGCCAGACCCCCATTTGAATCTGCCGGAGTGTGTGAGCAATTCAGGGACAAAGGACCTCGGTAGCACGGCAAGCAATGGCGGCAGTTTGTTCCCGCAGACGAGCGAGCTAAACCCCCCTGGATGTCTTGGCTCACACCGTCCCGAAGATGATCAAGAGAAGAATATCGACCCTAGCTTCCCTGGCCTGCTGACATGAGGGTATGTCTACAGAATATATTAATTGATGAAAATTGGGCTGTCTGCACTATTAAAGTGCATGTTGTTGCCAAATGTATTTCATATGCTGTAAACCTAGTTCATAGTTGTTAGTTTCCTTTAATGCCAAACTAACACATACCAATCGTTGGTTAGAAGGCGATCGCCAAATTCGTCCTCGCTTTCTCCTGTGTCGCTGGCTGTCGTGTCGTTTTCGTCGGGTTCAAACCGATATGGCTCAATAGCTTCAGTTTCTTCTTCAATTTCGTTTTCGCTACCTGCCTCCACACTACAACCATCCGTTTCAATACATTCGTAATCTGTTGAATCGTTTAAGCCGCTGAATCCGAGTCTGAATCCGAGCTAATGTCGCTATAGCTTGCTGTTCTTTCCGCCATGTTTGTTTGTGTTGGCTTCACTATGTGACGTCACAGGAAAATGGACGGGTGGTTAAAATCAGGCACTTTGAAGCTTTTTTTAGGGATATTGCGTGATGGGTAAAATTTTGAAAAAAACTTCGAAAAATATAATAAGCCACTGGGAACTGATTTTTAATGGTTTTAACAACTCTGAAATTGTGATAATGTTCCCCTTTAAAAGTATTGGTGATTGTTACGGATGGGTCACATATTACTGCGTGGGTCGTTCTCCCAGGATGCAGACGAAAACTCCGGAGGCGACATGCAGGTAGGACAATGATTTATTCTCATAAAACATACAAAAATACAGGAAACAAACAAAAGAGTCGCGTGCCGATCGCACGGTGGGGCTAAGGGAAAAACTTAGCACAGGAATCTTGAGCAAGGAAACAAGAAATCTTCCAACGTAACTGTTGCTTACAGCAAACAAGGAAACCAGACTGAGTGTGGCGCACAACGTGAATAAGTATCTCTCTGATTAGTGCCCGACAGCAGGTGAGCGTGCCGAACACTAATCAGAGGCAGGTGAAACCAGTCTGCACCCATAGCAACCAAACACAAACCCAAGGGTGCTCAAAACAGCAAGTGAGGGCATCGAAAACTAAACAAATATGATCCGGGCAGTGGATCATGACAGTGATATTGTTATTATAAGCGCTAACGCAGACATTTATGGCGGCGCCGTGTTTACAACCCTATGTTTACATCATCGAGTGATCTGCTGCTTCCTTTCTTCTTTGCTCCTTGTATATCAGTGGTCCCCAACCACCGGGTCGCGGCCCGGGACCGGTCCGTGGATCGATTGGTACCAGGCGGCACAAGAAATTAAAAAACAAAACAAAAAAACTAAACTTTTTTTTTTTTTTTTTTAATTAAATCAACATAAAAAACACAAGATACACTTACAATTAGTGCACCAACCCAAAAAACCTCCCTCCCCCATTCACACTCGTTCGCACAAAAGGGTTGTTTCTGTCAGGTTTTGTTGGTGACGAACCCCAAGATGCAGAGATGACGATAGGCATTGAGCGGGAAAACATTGTTTAATGTCCAAAAATATAAAGAAAAAACATAAACCAGGAACTAGGAACAGGAAACAGGATGCCAGGGAAACAGGAACTGGAAGACGAGGAACACAAAGACAGCAAGCTACAAACAGCTAGAGAATATAGCTTACCGCTACCGCATCCAGCTACACTGACATCGACAAGTATAAATGACAATAATCCAGCACAGACTGGATGGGAAGGCAGGTTCAAATAGCAGCTTGCTGATTGCCACCAGGTGTAGCCCGGTGCCAATCAGCCACAGCTGAGGGGAAAAAGCACTCAGGGAGACAATCAGGAAATAACCAAAATAAGAGTGCTGACAGGAACTAAAGACAGGAAACAAAAGACAAACGCAGAGGAAAAACTAAAACATAGCCAAACTGTCAGGGACACGCCTGACAGTTTCTTTCTGATATTAATATTTCTGGTTCCTACATTACATATCAATATAGATCAATACAGTCTGCAGGGATACAGTCCGTAAGCACACATGATTGTATTTCATTATGACGAAAAATGTTTTTTTTTTTAATTTAAAAAAATACCATACCCCCCACCGGTCCGTGGGACAAATTTTCAAGCGTTGACCAGTCCGCAGCTACAAAAAGGTTGGGGACCACTGTTGTAGATCATAAATCATGCCTCTCGCCTGAAAAGTAGATGGCTGAGGATATAATCCGACAAGTTGCGACACTTTGACAGCCATTTAGACTTAGACAAACTTTAATGATCCACAAGGGAAATTGTTCAACACAGTAGCTCAGTTACAATGATGGAAAGTGTAAGGATGGAAAGGACAATGCAGGTATAAATAGACTAATATAGCGATAAAAAATATAACATATATACGAATATATACATAATATGTGTACAGAATAATATATATACAGATATATTATATTATGTCTATAACATATATACAATACATACAATATACCAGTGGTTCTCAACCTTTTTTCCGTGATGTACCCCCTGTGAAAAATGTTTTAATTCAAGTACCCCCTAATCAGAGCAAAGCATTTTTGGTTGAAAAAGGAGATAAAGAAGTGAAATACAGCATAATGTCATCAGTTTCTGATTTATTAAATTGTATAACAGTGCAAAATATTGCTCATTTGATGTGGTCTTTCATGAACTATTTGGAAAAAAAGATATAAAAATATCTAAAAACTTGTTGAAAAATAAACAAGCGATTCAATTATAAATAAAGATTTCTAACCATTGAAGTAATCATCAACTTAGAGTGCCCTCTTTGGGGATTGTAATAGAGATCCATCTGGATTCATGAACTTAATTCTAAACATTTCTTCACAAAAAAGAAATCTTTAACATCAATATTTATGGAACATGTCCACAAAAAATCTAGCTGTCAACACTGAATATTGCATCGTTGCATTTCTTTTCACAGTTCTTTTTGACAGACATTTAAAAAAAATCTCACGTACCCCTTGGCATACCTTCAAGTACCCCCAGGGGTACGCATACCCCCATTTGAGAACCACTGCAATATACAATATATACAACACATGTACAATATAACAGTACATACAGTATATGTGACAGCAGCAGCATAAAATAGAGAGTAGATCCAGCAGGAAATAGAAAATAGACATTATAAACATAACAAACAAAGAGAAGTAGCTAACATGTCAGGTGTCAGGTAATAGGCAGATGTCATCTATTGCTGTATGGCGAATGATTATACAGCTGGATGGAGTGTGGAATGAAGGAGTTCTTGAATCGCACAGTGCGGGAAAGAGGCTGAAGGAGCCTGTTGGAGTATGAGCTCCGCTGTCCCTTAATTGTCAGGTGGAGTGGGTGGGCAGGATTGTCCATGATGGCCAGCAGTTCCAGTGTCCTCCTGTCCCTCACTGACACAAACACCTCCAACTGCGTGCCAATAGTTTGACCGGCTTTCTGGATCAGTTTATCAATCCGGTTTGAGTCCATTTTGTTGGTGCTGCTCCACCAACAAACCACTGCAAAGTACAGGGCACTGGCCACAACAGACTGATAAAATATCTCCAACAGCTTGCTGCACACATTAAAGGACCTAAGCTTCTTCAGGAAAAAGAGTCTGCTCATGCCCTTCTTGTAAACAGCTTTGCAGTTGTCCTTCCAGTCCAGTCTGCTGTTCAAGTGGACTCCCAGGTACTTATACTGCTCCACTAGTGCCACCTCCCGGCCCTGGATCTTGATGGGCTCCACCGAGGTCACTCTCTTCCTGAAGTCGATGAACAGCTCCTTGGTCTTGTCCACATTAAGGACCAGATGGTTCGCCTGAGACCACTCCACAAAGTCAGCGATCAGTGTCCTGTACTCCAATTCCCGTCCCATTTACTACCCGAAACTGGCAAGGACGACACAAAAAGACGCTTGGTCCCCCCACCCCTTTTCTTCGTGAGGATTATGAGTCATTCTTCACCTAAATGGGATTCTTCAAAAACAACTATGTGCGATATTGTGTAGTTCGGCACCACTTCAAACTACAACCATAATAAATAAACCTGACTGTGACAATAATTTGCATCATAGACAGATGCTTGTATTATTTACATAAAGCATGCAAGTGTGTCCTTAACCTGACAATTGGATCCATATGGTCAAAAACTAAGTGCCTAAACAAGACAGTTATTCCAATCTGTGCACATGCTTTAAATGCAGATTTCATCGCATCATCACATGTAAACATCATTGAGAAGTTGCGGCTTATGTCTATGAAAAGTCATTACCTCGAAGTGATACGTAACCATATTTTCTAGCAAGCAAATAATTACAGATACCACTTTGGCGAGTTGCCCGGAAGATAAGAGCATGTGTGCGTCAAAAGCCTGCAGACCACCAAGACGTGAATGATTAGTTTTTTGAGGAGATCACGCCACAAGTAGCTTGTGGGGATCAGAAAAAACTTGTGAGTCTGACCACTGAATTCCTCAGTTCCCTTATCCAGCCTCTTGGCATCCGTCAGGCGTGTGAATATTTTGCAGCAATTGATGTCGCCTTGCCCGGATCAGGGGTCAGAACTAAGGCTTCTCTTGCCTCAGACAAAAGAGCCAGACAGGAAATATCCACAGAAATGCATCTGAAGCTCCTTGAAAAGCACACGCTAATGTGCATCATTTTGTCTTAGTTTGTTGGAAGCAGGCCAAAAGAGGGAAGGATGATCCCCATGTTTATCCACATGATTTCATCTAAACTTAACCCAGCCAGGACAGCCTAGAGGCTGCATATTTTGAAAATGCAATGAGATGAGATTAAAATGTTAAAGAAGATAATTACTGAAGAGGAATGGGAGCATTAGGTAAATACATTTCTACTTAAGCAAACAAAATATAATAGTGTTCCTCTGTCATCAGCAGAGAACGGATTTTGTTTGATCCAGTATGACAAATCAATCTCTAACAGGCCAGACAAAATGATAACAGATGTGAGATGATGTTCACCAACTCAGCCAGTCTCACATAGGGCAGAAAAGGAATAACACATTGACTATGTTTCCATGCACTAAATTAGTCTGATTTGTCAAATAGTTCGTTTTTTTGTATTTTCACACCTAAGTCTCTTTGTCCATGCACACTCTAAGGCAACTATTGGTCATGTAGGATAGGATAGGATAGTATAGGATAGGACATACCGTATTTTCCGGACTATAAGGCGCCCTTAAAATCTTTTTTTTTCTCTCAAACCTCAACAGTGCGCCTTATGTACGGAATAATTCTGTTTTTTCTTACCGACCTCAAAGCAATTTTATTTGGTACATGGTGTAATGATAAGTGTGACCAGTAGATGGCAGTCAAAACATAAGAGATACGTGTAGACTGCAATATGATGACAATATAAATCAAGTAAACAACACCAACATTGTATATGTTTCATTGAAAATATAGAACAGCTCAAAAATCTATCAACATGTTTTAGTACGACTTTGGTAAGCTATGAAGCCGCATCGCTTGATGGATTGTACTGTGCTTCAACATACGAGTACTTTTATGGTGTGTGTATAAGGTAAGACATACTATCTGGCGTTTTGTTTCGCAATATTATGCAAAAGCAACTTTTCTTACCTTCTGTGGTACCTGCTAATGTGTCTTTGGGATCTGCAAAAATCCTGAAAAATTGCGCGTGTCCGCCTTCGTAGTCCGCGCCGTAGTTGATATGCTTCTTTTTTTCCCTCTATCTTCTTGTTATGAGACGGTCATCCTCCGCTGTTGCCATTTCTAATATAAAGTAGTGTAAAATTCTTACTTATATGTGTCAGTAAACTCGCCATGAAAGCGCTATAGTGAGTTTATATTATTCACCCAAGGAACTTCAGTTATTAGAGAGTTCCGGTCGGACGGTTTTTCACGTGACACATTTCCGGCGTTGTTGTTTCCGGATGAGGAGATGCTTCTCAGTTATTGATTTAAGTAAAGTCTGAATGTCATTAAAACAGATAGCTCCATCTTCTGACACTTCTTCCACTCCCGTCCTTGCACGCTACAACAAAGATGACGGGGAGAAGACACTGCCGAAGGTGAGCCACGTAAATAAGGCCGCCCACAAAACGGAACTCATCAGGAAGCAACTGTCAGAAAGAGCGGCTTGAAGATGATCTGTGAAACAAAATCCATGCAACATTTTGATCAAAAAAACACCATTACATGTTATGTAGACCACAAGGAAATGTTTTCAAATTAGAAAACAATTATAATAATATGACTCCTATATTACGGTGCGCCTTATATACGAAAAAAGATCGAAAATAGACCATTCATCGGCAGTGTGCCTTATAATCCGGTGCACCCTATGGTCCGGAAAATACGGTACTTTATTTATCCCAAAATGGGGATAAATGAAAAAATAATCCTTTTAGCGCGGATAAATATATTGCTTTTCCGGTTGACCTATGATGTCACACCAGGCATTTGTGGCTCCTTACAAGTCAAGAGCCTAGCTCTGTGGTACATGATGTCCGCTGTAATATTGGCACAAATATCACGTTGATAATGGCTATGATGATGTTTAATCGCAGACAACATAAAAAATTATATTATTTTGACAGGTACGAACATGACACCACTACCAAGAATATATCGGAGCAGATGCAGGTCCGAAGCAAAAACCGGCGGAAGAGAGTTGTTTCGAAGGAATTTTCAGACGGAGAATCGTGGAAACAAAACTTCCGAATGTCTTGGAGTTCATTCATTATGCTCTGTGGATTGATGGAAGGAGTTTTAAATTCGAAGGAAAAGACCGTTTATGCCCAAGCTGATACTGTTCCAGATGAAGGTTGCTATTGTTTTGGACAAGCTTGCCAGGTGTGTGGAATACAGAGTTATTGTTAATCAGTTTGGAGTGTACAAATGCGGCGTGAAGACGTTTGTAAACACTTTATTATTCGCTTTTAATATACCTGCTTCATTCTCTTTTATCTCATTCATATTTCGTTAGGGAGTCCGAATTAAGCAAACAATCTACATTTCCTTAGCTACCGTCTTAAATCAATCTCTGTTTCTTTTTTTCTCCCATCGATGCACTTCAAAATGTTTTGTTATTTGAATTTGTGAAGCCAATAAACTGTCACCTCTTCATTACAATAGTTCATGTTTTTATTGAATGGTATCTGCTTCCGGGTTGTATCCCGTGATATGAATGTTCCCCTCCGGCGGTACACACCCACTCGAAAGATCTGGTTTTCAATCACATAGGTTACGTGTGTTAGTCCGACTTTTCATAAACCGAACACGATCGGATTAAGGTCTTTCCGTGGATTGTAGGATGCTTATTTAGAGCCGAACTAGTCTTGTAATTGTACTAAAAAGACAATGATAACCACTTCTCCACATTTTTCTACGGGAAATAATTTACATTTCTTTCTGGCTTAAACTGTAGATATCGCAAAACATTTAAATACTCCACGGACAATGCTTTGAGTAACATTTTTACATTCCTAACTTACATAGTAACAATACAACTAAAATTAATTATATTAATACTATTTGCGTTGTTGCTTTGTCGTAAATTATGTTTGCAGTCATTAGCAAGTATGCTCCTAGCTACATGCTATTTACATTAGAATCTGCTTGACATATTATTAGGTGTATTACTAATATTGTACATTGTGCTATGTCTAGTAGGTGTTTGTATTTTAACTCCCAAGTTTTGTTTGACTTTTTTTCCCAAATAATTTTGAGCGCCACGCTGCTCGACTTTTGGGGCATTTACTTCAACTAGCAATAATTTTGTATAAAATTGTATAAATAGTGTAGTACACAGTATAAATAATTTGATTGTTGATCGTTGGCGACAACCAAAACTGTCAGCAGATAAGAGAACATCGTAAGTCAAAAGTATTAGAACTGGTGCTGTCAAACTAATCACACTTTTGAATGTGGATTAATTCAGATAAATTGCAATGTTTAACAAAACTTTAAAAAAGACCCCTATATTTGTACACAAATGCAATTTTAATGTCAGAAAGTCACCCAGGAACATCTTTAAAATGTTTTACTGAAATGTATGTCATTTATTTGCTCAAAACTTGTTAACAGTTGTATATAAAGTCCAGTCAGGGTGTATCTTTTAGTTAAATATGAATTGAGCACACCAGTTGGAGTCTCCTCACTCATCAGTGTTGTATGCATTGACATGATCACTGCCCGTATATCAGCTAACACTTTCAGGTAACCATCCGCAGTTAAGATAAAATTGCATGTAAGGTCAAAATAAATTGTGTGTATACACGATTAATGCACTTTTTTTGTGATTAGTGACATGAGTTAACTTGTTGTTTTCGTGAGCTCTAATTCTGACATATGAAATTTGCTAACAATTTGATTGTTATTTTTTCAATAGGGAACACGGGGTATGCGCACGCAGGTATGTACAGGTTCATTCTTCAGGTCAAGACAAGCAAAGCTATTGCTCTCTCGGTTTCCCCCTCTTCAAAAGTATGTCTGAAGTTTTTAAGTTGTCCAAGCTAAGACGCTTGTTTAAAGTCATTTCCGCTATTTGTTGTGTTTCCCCTGTGTCCCTTCGCACTCTTCGCTCTGTTTCTCTTTCCCTCCCCTCTCGGCGGCTGCTTTATTGATGCTCGCCAGTTGGGAGAGATCTTGGAGATTAGACGGCCGATGATGAAATATTTCCTTATTGTCTGCAAAGCAGGACGGCCTACGAGACCAAATACAGGGCGGTCTGCTCCTTATTAGAGCAGTGGCTCCATCAGTTCCCAGACTGCTCCTCAGTCCTGACCTGTGTGTTAACTCTGATTAGGTCATATGATAAACATTAACGCTGCTGCTTTTCCCACAAGCTTGCCACCTAAAAAAGTGTGGCCCTGGGGCAGCAACGTGACACGGGGCACCATTCAAAGCCCAAGCGGCGTGTGTCCTTTCATGGCACCTCGTTAGGCCTTCTCCAGCGGGATAAAAGGCTCACATTAAAAAAGAAGTGAGCTCCTCCGGGGATGGATGGAGATAGTTTTACACATCCTGGCCCATTTCTCCATTGCACTCTCCCAGTGTCTTTTGTCGCGCACATTCCATTGTTGGTATGGTCACAGACTCTCGGGTGTCAGTGCTAAAATACTATTTTCTCAGAAGGAGTGCGCGCCCATCCAGCCTAGTGTGCCCTTTCTCTAAAAAAGGTGCGCAGCTTTACACAACAGTGGAGGGAAGTTATTTTTCAGCATTGTTTTGTCTCTCACGAGAACAGTGGGGACAGGATCAAAGATGATGGACATAATAGGGCCAAAGACTGACCCTCGGGGTCAGGCCCTGACAGCAGGAAGTCATTTATACCATCCATGTCTCAGATCTATTGTTATCTAAAGGACAATACAAGATATTCACATTGTTTAGCTAGATTGTACTACAACTTTGTGGTGTGTTATTTTGTTAACAGGATACTTCCTGGTTCATGAAGGATGATAAAGATACCAGGTATGCAAAGGTAGTGTTATTTTTAGAGATGTCCTGATTCCGATCATGGGATCAGGTCGGGGATGATATATCGGGGATGATACACTATTAACTAGATCCACTCGACGCACCGGTCGCCCACAGAACTTTCCTCTAGAACAGGGGTCGGCAACCTGCGGCTCTAGAGCCGCATGCGGCTCTTTAGCGCCGCCCTTGGTGGATCTCTGGAGCTTTTTCAAAAATGTATGAAAAATGGAAAAAGATCCATCCATCCATCCATTTTCTACCGCTTATTCCCTTTGCGGTCGCGGGGGCGCTGGAGCCTATCTCAGCTACAATCGGGCGGAAGGCGGTGTACAAGATGAGGGGAAAAAAATATATTTTTTGTTTTAATATGGTTTCTGTTGGAGGACAAACATGACGCAAACCTCCCTAATTGTTATAAATCACACTGTTTATATTAAACATGCTTCACTGATTCGAGTATTTGGCGAGCGACGTTTTGTCCTACTAATTTTGGCGGTCCTTGAACTCACCGTAGTTTGTTTACATGTACAACTTTCTCCGACTTTCGGGGACGTGTTTTATGCCACTTCTTTTTCTGTCTCATTTTGTCCACCAAACTTTTAATGTTGTGCATGAATGCACAAAGGTGAGTTTTGTTGATGTTATTGACTTGTGTGGCGTACTAATCAGACATATTTGGTCACTACATGACTGCAAGCTAATCGATGCTAACATGCTATTTAGGCTTGCTGTATGTACATATTGCATCATTATTCCTCATTTGTAGCTATATTTGAGGTCATTTAGTTTCCTTTAAGTCCTCTTAATTCAATTTATATCTCATGACACACTATCTCTATGTAAAAAGGCTTTTAATTTTTTGCGGCTCCAGACGGATTTGTTTTTTCTATTTTTGGTCCAATATGGCTCTTTCAACATTTTGGGTTGCCGACCCCTGCTCTAGAAGGTCTTATCTTTGTCCATGTGATGTCAGATGAAACAAAAATTGAGCTGTTTGGCCACAATACCCAGCAATATGTTTGGAGGAGAAAAGGTGAAGCCTTTAATCCCAGGAACACAACTGCCCACCGTCAAGCATGGTGGTGGTAGTATTATGCTCTGGGCCTGTTTTGCTGCCAATTGAACTGGTGCTTTAAATGGGACAATGAAAAAGGAGGATTACCTCCAAATTCTTCAGGACAACCTAAAATCATCAGCCCGGAGGTTGGGTCTTGGGCGCAGT
Source organism: Nerophis lumbriciformis (assembly GCF_033978685.3). Lineage (NCBI taxonomy): Eukaryota > Metazoa > Chordata > Actinopteri > Syngnathiformes > Syngnathidae > Nerophis > Nerophis lumbriciformis. The sequence continues at coordinate 29,446,694 of NC_084549.2, forward strand.
TGGGTGTTCCAACTGAACACTGACCCCAAACACACGTCAAAAGTGGTAAAGGAATGGCTAAATCAGGTTACAATGAAGGTTTTAGAATGGCCTTCCCAAAGTCCTGACTTAAACGTGTGGACAATGCTGAAGAAACAAGTCCATGTCAGGAAACCAACACATTTAGCTGAATTGCACCAATTTTGTCAAGAGGAGTAGTCAAAAATGCAACCAGAAGCTTGTGGATGGCTACCAAAAGCACTGTATTGCAGTGAAACTTGCCAAGGAACATGTAACCAAATATTAACATAGTATATATCTGTATCATGAATCAATTTAAGTAGACCCCGACTTAAACAAGTTGAAAAACTTATTCAGGTGTTACCATTTAGTGGTCAATTGTACGGAATATGTACTTCTCTGTGCAACCTACTAATAAAAGTCTCAATCAATCAATCATTTCTGTATGTATACTTTTAACCCAGCAGATTTGGTCACATTTTCAGTAGACCCATAATAAATTCATAAAAGAACCAAATATCATGAATGTTTTTTGTGACCAGCAAGTATGTGCTCCAAACACTGTATAACAAAGAAATAAGAGTGTAGAAATTATTGGAAACTCAAGACAGCCATGACATTATGTTCTTTACAAGTGTATGTAAACGTTTGATCGCGACTGTAAATAAACTGTGATTGATTGATTGATTTGCCTTTTTTAAATGATCAGAGATAGGCCGATGAGTTGCCGAGCCCAGACGATCTTTACTACAGCTGTGTTGGTGTCAGAGAGACACAATTACATTTTTATATTCATTGTTACACACATGCATGAGTTACATGAATTCCAGGAGGGTGTGTGTCTTGCCAGAACACCGGCTCGAATTTGAGAGCAATCTCCAACGAACGTGTTGTCTATCCACAGCTTCAAAAATACTAATCCTCACTACCCTGGCCAAGAAAACAAAAAAAAAGTTTCTTCCAAGTAGCTTCATCACTAGAGGACTAGAGGAAAATGAATGGCTAAGCATACTACACGCACAAACTGGGCAGGACAACACAAGAAGCGAACTGCTAAAGCTTGAATGTGCAGTAAAGTAGAGAGGATTAATCCAGATGTTGATACTACTGATATCTAGTTTAGTATCAGTATGTAAATGGTACTAAAGTGATAATGTTATAATGTAATACTGTTTTCTCATTAGTACAGAAACATTTTTGGGTCTATTTTGTTGGCCTTTACAAACTCATGGAGTAAGTCTATGGACACATGAAGGCTTTGAGGGCAAAACCCAAATGATTTCAATGAGAGCCAATAGTAGTTTTTGCTTTTGTTTAGTTATTGTGCAGTAGCCACTTTTTGTTTAAAAAAAACATTGAATGTAACATTCAATACCACACATTCAATACATCATCCGATTTTTTCAACAATACTAGCAAATTTTAAATCTAATAAGATCCATTCATCCATCCATTTTCTACCGCTTATTCCCTTTGGGGTCGCGGGGGGCGCTGGAGCCTATCTCAGCTACAATTGGGCGGAAGGCAGGGTACACCCTGGACAAGTCGCCACCTCATCGCAGGGCCAACACAGATAGACAGACAACATTCACACACTAGGGCCAATTTAGTGTTGCCAATCAACCTATCCCCAGGTGCATGTCTTTGGAGGTGGGAGGAAGCCGGAGTACCCGGAGGGAACTCACGCAGTCACGGGGAGAACATGCAAACTACACACAGAAAGATCCCGAGCCCGGGATTGAACCCAAGACTACTCAGGACCTTCGTATTGTGAGGCAGACGCACTTATATAAGCTTTATAAAAATGTGTTTTTGTGTTTACTTTCGTTACTTGCTGTAAAACAATTCCAATTATATCATCTATAGTCAAAGTATAAGCTGGGCACTTGATCTGACGCCAACAAATTCTGATTGAAGCTAAAAAGGTTAACCAGGACATCCCTAGTTATTCGTAATGCATATTATCAAAGACTGCAAACATTTGTTAAAATACTTGCACCTTTATGCAGATCCTCACCAAAACGGGTCCGTTTTAGCCACCCAATGCCAGCTCTCCACAAAGTATGTGAAGTTTCAGGAATGGTGCTAAACTGGTGCAAGAATCACTTTACTGCACATTGGGAGCCGGAGAACATTTACATGGGGCCAAAATCTCAGTCTCTCAAATGTAAAAAAAAATACATTCCTTTATCCACCCAAAATTGGTACATGTATGAACCCTTCTCAAAGGTTTGTGTAGGTTTTCTGCGAACAAACCACCACAACTTTGCATAACTGAATCTAATTTAGTAAAAATGCCAGTATATTTTTAGCAATCCAGACATTCTTATACCCAGACAAAACAGTCTTCCCACATACCAACTGAGTGTGTTTCTCATGCTATCAACCAAACTCATAACAGTGACTGTTTTTATGACAATCCATTTGGTTTCTCAAAACAATCAGTACCTTAATGTAGCTTTCTTGCAGAGCATTTTGAAGGTGAGCCACCTGTCGGTTGAGATGCACCATAGAGATTTCTTCCTTAAACACCTGGCAGTTCAGCTTCATCTTCTCCAAAAGACGAACATCTAGCTGTCTGGACGCAAGACAAACAAAGCGAAATCTCATTGCACCTTAGCATGTAGTGTCTACCTTCAAGACACGGCTCATCGGTTTTCGAGTTCCAGGTCCAACTATTTTCATGGGACATTAGTGCATCTGTCATCGTTGAATTTGTGAAAATGTGCTCTGTCATGTGACTCATCTCGTCCAGCTGAATAGTGTTGACATTTGGAGATAAGAAAAGCCAGTGTCAGAAGACACAATTAGTTGATGGCTTTCTCTGCCATTGCAAAGATAATAATGAGTTTTGATTGACTCATTTTCCAATATTTAAATATTTCTTGCTGTGGTTGTAGTTTGAAGTGGTCTAATGGTGTTTGCACAGCATCATACGGAGTGGTATTTCCAGTGTTTTTGTCACATTAATGAGCAACATTTATTTTTTTGAGCTAATTGCGAGAGGAAAAACACAACAAGACCAAACACGGTTAAATAAGTACCTTTTTGACAGTGGCAATATAAATCAAGCATTATTATCATGAAAGAGATTTTTTGGGGGGATGATTTCCCATTACACCAATAACCATTTATATTCATAATATCATTGGGATACAATTTAAAAGCAAAACAAAGGTTACTTCTTTCTGTGAGCTGCAGAGTTGCTGATGTGTTCTCGGAGGGTCTGAAGACTTTGCTTCTTGTCACTTAGTCGTCTGTGGAGCAGTTCCAGTTTCTGCTCCAGCTCAGCTGAGCCAAACATTTCTAAATTTGCATCTCCTTCCGAGTTCTTCAGTTCTGAGCAGAAGGCTACCAGCCCAAGGTGAAGCTCCTGCACCTACAAGTCAACAGTTTGCACAATAACTGAAGGATGATAGAGCAACATACAGTATGTGCTTTACCGTCTCAGTTCAAGGGTGGAACTGACCTGCAGGATGACATTTTGTAGGGAGTCCACTTGCAGATTCAGCTCCCTGATCCGTTCCTCTTTTTGGGTTCCAATAGAGCTGTTGACCTCTGGACTGTTTTGGGAAGCGGTGCTTTTACTCTGTGTTGCAAAATTGCCAAATTTATTTATTCAAACTCCATTGTAATTTATATTTATACGCAAAATGTACGAAACTGCAATAAAACAAAACCAATTTAGTTCAATAGCTCATTTAATAAGAAGAACAATGATAAACATTCTAAATCCATTTCATCCATCCATTCATTTTCAAGATAATCTTACTTATCTCACCATATGAAATATAACTTACTTCACTAATTATTATGTATTTATTTTTCTTGTTGTTACTTATGGTGTATATTGTGAATAATCAGTGGTTCTTAACCTGGGTTCGATCGAACCCTAGGGGTTCGGTGAGTGGGGCTCAGGGGTTCGGCGGAGCCTCCGCCGCGTAGGTCAAGACACACCAGACTCATCGTGTAAATAAAAACTTCTCCCTATCGGCGTATTATGGATACCCCCAAACAATGTTCCATCTGGTTTGCAGGTGTGTAATTTGTTCTGAGTTCATGCACTGTGTTGGTTTTGTTCTTTGAACAAGGTGATGTCCATGCACGGTTAATTTTGTGCACCAGTAAAAAAAACATATAACTTTGTCTTGAATTTGAAAATAACTAACTTTTTTTTTCTCACTAAAGAAGGGTTCGGTGAATGTGCATATGAAACTGGTGGGGTTCGGTACCTCCAACAAGCGTAAGAACCCATCCATCCATCCATCCATTTTCTACCGCTTATTCCCTTTGGGGTCGCGGGGGGCGCTGGAGCCTATCTCAGCTACAATCGGGCGGAAGGCGAGGTACACCCTGGACAAGTCGCCACCTCATCGCAGGGCCAACACAGATAGACAGACAACATTCACACTCACATTCACACACTAGGGCCAATTTAGTGTTGCCAATCAACCTATTCCCAGGTGCATGTCTTTGGAAGTGGGAGGAAGCCGGAGTACCCGGAGGGAACCCACGCAGTCACAGGGAGAACATGCAAACTCCACACAGAAAGATCCTGATTGAACCCAAGACTACTCAGGACCTTCGTATTGTGAGGCAGATGCACTAACCCCTCTCCCACCGTGCTGCCCTAGCTTACGAACCACTGGAATAAATTGAGAACAGGAAGTGAACAAAAGTTTTAGCAAATGCTATGTAAAGGAAAAGGGGTAGGATTAAATCAGCTCTGCTTCTTCCTACTCCTTTTCGAACATGTTGAATAGAGAAACTGGAAATTGTGATGTATCATGTTGTATACTTGCATGTTCTAAATAAACACAAACTCAACTCAACTCAACTCCACATCTAACATTACAAATGATATTTTTTCAACTGTCCATTTATTAGTTGTTTTTACACTGAATGTGTACATATTGATAACATGTTCAGTGATACCTTTTTACACAAATGTAACTCCAGTTCCCTCTCAGATGAGGATATCAGCAGACTCCCAATATGCTGATCCTGGGAAAGCTCAGCTGCGGAATCTAGAAATAAAAGCAGATGTGCGCATGATGTCTTCATATTGTTGTGATAAAACTCTACTGTGCTCTTTCATGTACAGTGTTTTGTACCTCTCTGCTCTTTCAGTGAAAAAAGGCTTTTGTCTTCTGTCATTCCCAGCATTCTAAGACAAGAGTCCATTATTTTGGCCATTGTTGTTTCTTTTGGGGTTCTGAGGTGAACGATTCGCTCTGAGGCTGCAACACATGACAAGGCAGTAGGAAAGACTTCCTATGTTAGCAATACTTTTGTGGTAATTTTATTTTATTGGATGGATTGTGAAATTAACCCTGTGATGCATGAATTATGGTAACCTACTTTAGAATTTTCATTAGTCAACTTAACTTTAAAAAACACATTTTTAAAGACTTGGTGAAATGTCCACCAAGATGTACAAAATGTGTTGATAAAGTATATTTTTAAGGGGGAAAATTATTTTGTAAACACTATAAAATATGTTCTTACTGATCGTTAACATTTGTTCACATATTTCAACATATCCCAATATTGCTGAATGTTTTGCAAAAATATTAAACATCCTGACCTTAACAAATGTTTTTTTTAAACCTACAGGACTAACATTCAAAAAATTTCAAAAAATTTCAATAAAAATACACTTACATTCTAATAACACATATTAATTGCTTTGCAACCAAAACGTTCATGCAGATTAAGTATTTTCAAAAGTGCCAACGTTGCAGCAACACTATTCATGGAAGTCAAAATAGAATAACCAGAGATGCATGATGTCCAGTTTAGTGGAAATAAGGTTAATCATAATTTCCTCAAATCTCAAAATCAATTATTTTTACAAAATCTGAACAATTATATTACTCCTTATTTGTTGCTTGGTATTCCCATATGTGTATACCTGCAAGAGTCTCCTAAAGTAGAAGGAATGGACAGGTGTTCCTCTTCGCATGTCGGTCAGCCATTTTTAGAACGTTTTTTTGTACTTAAAACGGCTGACCAATGGGTGGCAGTGTATGGCAAGACACAATAGTGTCCACTGTAGTGGCTGATGTGCAACTTTGACATTAAAACTCATACATAGGACAAAACATCATCTGCAATGTTAATATGACTCCACCGAAAATTCATGTGATTAATACGATACCAAATCCAAAAATGCTTGAAGAAATATCATTATAGAAAGAGTCAAATATCTGTAAGTACCCCTGCAATGTCTTACCCAATGCTGCAGGGCTATTCAAAAAAACTGTTGGGGCCACATTTCCAAAAAATTACACCGGGGGCCAGACTTCTTTTTTTCACTATTATTCTAATTTTGAGAGCCAGCATTCTCAGCAGTGGACATGTTTTGTCTCTTTCTTTGGTCAGTGTAACACATTTCAGGAAAAATAGCCTTGTTATTCAAAATACATGTGTCCACTGGAGTGGATGCTGGCCAGGGCCACTCCTGGCTAAATTGGGGCCCGAACTTAGATTATATCTATTTGACTCAGGCTTGAATTTAATTAGATGCATATGTTGGGCATAATTAAGAGTTATTTTGGATGCAAAAGCAATGTTTTAACATAATTAGCAAATACATCTAGTTTACAAAACGTGTACATTAACGCTGAGTGCCACAAAGGATGGTTTGTTAAGGAATATTTGCTATTCCAACCTTAACAGAGATGGAGGAAGGGGATACAGAATAAGTTGACGGTAAAATGTCACGGATAACAGGGGCCGGCGCACATATAGGGAGGGACAACCTTGCCAAGGTTAAAATGAAAATGCAAGGATCTGCCATTGTGTTTACACTGGTCCAAGTTCCTCTATACCACAGGATCATTTTAGTGTTTTATATTTTAATTTATTGCAAAAGTGTTTAAGTGTCTACTAAGTTTTGAACTGAACTCAGAGGCCGGTGTGGTGTCAATCATTCATATGTTTTTTCATAATTCACGTCAAATTTTAGAATTTCTTTGTTTGTGCATGTGGTGTTAAAGGCATAGACATCTTATAAGTAGACGCAGCATCGACCGCTACTGCCTACTGACGCTGACGAGACGCGGGGCTGCCATCTTGGAGTGGTGATCCGCAATTCATTTGGCAGGAGCAATGAACTGTCAGCCCATTTAATTCATATTTTGTATTACATTCTTCCCTTAAATGATAATGTTTACAGTGATTGTTTTATATGTATTTTTTATGTACGTTTGTATGTCGCTTTGGATAAAAGCGTCTGCCAAATACTTAAACATAAACATAAATAAACACCTGGAAGTCTTTATATCAGCTAAAACCACCAATCTGTTTCACTGGATTCAGAATAAAACCAAATTCTGTTTTACCCAACAATGTTAGTATTTGAATCTTGTTACTTGAAGACTTATTCCTGGTTAAAATTATACTGTTAATAAAGTATTGTCTTATACTTTGCATAAAATGAGAATGCATCATAATCAGTGGCGGCTGGTGAATTGTGTTTTAGGTGGGGCTGAAAGTTTGTAAACCAAACTCCTGTAGGGGGGTCATCCTCCCCCAGAAGATTTCTTTGTGATTTTCACATACAAATATTGAAGATCTTTGCTCCTTCTCAACTCTGTGGTAATATTCTTTTCACAAAATACAACCAATAGTACGTTAATGTTAAATCTTACTTGTGAAAAGTAATCCCCTGATTCCTATTTTCAACAGTCCGCTCATTTGAGCAGGAAAACGCTGAACACCAGCCCGGCTTCCTTGTTTTCTACCTGTCAACTGTCGGTTTAGGCTGCTCGCCAGCTCCTCATCACCACTTCAAGATGGTGGCCGAATTTCTCGCGTCACAGCAGCCAATGCTGCGTCTACTTATAAGATGTCTATGGTTAAAAGCATACAATTTACAACCAATTTTCCCCACTGATCAGTTAGGTCTATTTTGCAACAATGTTTCCAAAATGTCAAAAGTTTACCATTTTAATTGCTTACCATTTATTGTGACCTCTATCAACTGTGAATTCCGATGTGCCATGTAGTTCTGGTTATTGTGCCTGGCATTCAAAAATAAACAATAAATGAGTTGCATATCAACATGCTGGTTAGTATGATTTACTTGCCTAGAAGCAAGTAGCTACAAGGTGGAGTGCACATTGAAGTTTTGAGGGCAGACCTGTACCTGAGCTTGAGGGATCGTCGATTCATGCTTAGGCAGTTCACCTGCGGTGAGGACTTTGATTTGATCATTGGCATGAACGTCTCGACATGATTGTTCTGGAAGGATCCTACAAAGAAGTATGAGGTTGAACACACGTCAATGATGCTGGCATGAAAGTTAGTCAACGGGCAATACGAGTGTACCAAAAGTACTGGAAGGGTGCAGCTCATTATAAATAGCAGAGAGTAGCTTCTCCTTGTCTTCTAGTGCGTTGATGTGCAGCATGTCCAGAATGTTCACGTTGATTGACGCGATGTCTGCTCCACACAAATTTGCCTCTGCAAGAGAAACGTTGTCATGTACACTAATGCACAACCCAGGCTTCTACTGCTTTGATTGAATACCTGAAACCAAATAAGAGCTTGAAAATAATGAAAACACCAAGAAAGTGTAATTGTAACCATTTTTTGTATGCAGTAATTTAAATTTGGGTGAATACTTTAACTGCTATCATAAAACCATCACGTCTCGACTGTACTTTGAAGTAATGATTGCATTTGAATATTTGGCTCGGACAACATAAATACCCATTCATAACCCCACCCATTCAATTATGTGTTACCCTTCACACGATTGTTGTCATTTTATATCCTCTGATCGACGAGATCAGAGATGAAACAAAACATTTGATCCGTGGTTCAGATAAAGCTAACACAGCCACGGGGCTGGGAAAGGCACCTAATTGCAGAGGCATGTGTGCCTTACCTTGGATGAAAGGGAGACATTTGTGCAGTCCAATGCTGGCGAACCACACGCAGATCTCATTTGTGTTTAGCTCCTTGAGTGATTTGGCCTCCTGCCTGTCCACATCCTGGAGGAGGGGAAAGAGAGCGTGCATACCTGTTACTCGTGACTAATGTGTTTTGAGGGAAAACCTTTTTTTCAACCTGTGAATAATGTGGAACACAATTAGAAATGCATAATGATGTCATTGCACCCCAAGACCTGTTGGATAAAACATATTGGGATTGAGATAGCCATTATCTACATTTACACCAGTGTGGGTGGCACTGAGAGCAAGGTGGGTGAAGTGTCTTGCCCAAGGACACAACGACAGTGACGAGGACGGCGGAAGCTGGATTCAAACCAGGAAAGCATACGTTTCTGGCTGGCCACTCTACCATGTGAGCCACGCCCCCCCCAATCAATAAATCTGAAAAGCATACATGTACGATGATTTGACCCCTTCGATACATGCTGTGAGCAAACACAAACAGGAGACATATTTCAGGGATCTGATGTGCATTGTCTCACCTGCCTCTTTACAGCCAGGTGGGGACGCTCTTCTGCCAGTGTTATTTTTTTTATTGGTTATAGTTTATAGTTTTTTTTTTGTTTTTTTATTTCAACAGTGCTGTTAGTTTATTTAAAGGTAAAACTACATTATAAACAACAGTAGCCTATACTGTAAACTAGGGGTGTCCAAACTTTTTCCACTGAGGGACGAATACTGAAAAATCAAAGTATGCAGGGGGGGCATTTTGCATTTTCAAAACCAATAAAATATATAGATTTTTTTTTCATCTTTAAGGCTCCCCCCAAGTATGGTGCCGCGGACTCAGGAGTGCCTCAGTCACAAAAAATACATAAGTCATTTATTATTATTATTATTTTATTCAATCTCTAGGTCAACTTCAGGTCTATCTGTCGATATAAAGTTGTTGTTTTTTTTAATGTTTTAAGCACTTTTTGTCAAAGCCACAACACCGGAAATAATCTCTAGATTTGTCGCTATTAGCTGTTTACTAAAAAAGTTGCAAAGAGGATCTGGAAAGTCGCCAGATTTAGCGACAATGTCGCCTAGTTGGCAACACTGACCACTAAATTAGATCAATTCAATCAGATCACGCTGTTCAGTATCAGGGTCACTAATTGGCTCAGCCGCAGGCAGCGTTACTATATTGGATTAAAAGAGCATAAAGGTGACTAAAGGGTGTTATTTCATGTTGAAACGGCTCTCATAATGGGCTTAAGAAGATATTAAACAGGGTTTTATGCTCTAGCTATGAAAATATTCAATGTATAAATAATGATTCCTACTCTGCAGAAATTCATCAATCACAGTTATGCCCGGAATCAATTAACAGTACTAAAAACGGGAGTACTGTGTTCTTGATATTCGCATTATTGCCTGAGCACCCCTCAGATCCCAGGTTTGATCTTATGCTCATATTTAGGGCCCAAGCAGCACATGCTGCAAAGGCCCTATTGTATTAAATTTCAATACGTTTTGATGCATTTTTGAGGCCCACAACATGCATGAAAACGCACCAAAATGTCCAATTTCATTAGGTTTGGCGAGAATTTCTACATTAGGGTGTTCACGAACACAACATATCAAAATTGACTCTCTAGGGCCCCTTGAAAATTTCTAAAAATTAGCCACAGCCACAAAATTCACGTATTGTCACTAAAATCCCTGGAGACGTCAATCATGACAGTACACAAGTCAAAGTTTCAAGAACCGATTTTTAAAAACAAACATGAAGTCGGTCATTCCCATTGTGGGATAAATAAAAGTCTATCCTATCCCATCTTGGTTTCTGTCACGTATGTTTAGGCCAAAAACAGGGGTTGTACTTTTACAAACTCCTTCTAGGGATTTTGAAAAATGAGTCGCGGTTATAATGACAGATACCAGAAAGATAGGCGATGCTAAATTGCGAAAGGAATGTTGCCTACACCATAGGATGTGTGCCCAACTTTGATCTGATGGTATGCCACAAAATGTTCAACGTTTATATCTGTGCTCCAAAAATTCCGATTTTGATCAAACTTGGTAGAAATGACGATGATGACATACAGAAGTGTCAGATGGATCAATACATGTTGGTACGCATTTGTGGTGGGCAGAGCGTGGCAGTAAAAACTGCTCCTCGCCATCACCAATTCAACTGTCATGACTTCACTTTAAAGGATCAGCTCTCCTTCCCAACTGGTATGAGGCTTAAATGTTGGGGTCTGATCATGACTAGACGTTGATATCGACCGACACGAGTATTAGCTCCTTGTGGTGGAAAATTATACCAGTCTTAACTTCCTTCCACATCTTCCTAAAATTTTTGATGATAGGTGTCAGCATTGGGAAAGACGTGACTGCATGTGTCATGCGTGCCCGCCAACTTGCATGAGCCCTTTAATGCACGGAAGTGTAAGGGCCCCGTCCAACGCTGCTTGCAGCTTTAATTTGAGCCAAATTTTGTGTCTAATAAAAGTAGCGTTTGACTTCAAACTAAATTCTAATCACATTTTTTACAGTGTCGTGTTTGTATAACCACACAGCTTTGTACAATCCTACGCAAATAAGACACACACTAAAACTAAAACCCTGACACTATTTTTAAAGTCATTGCTTTGACAGCTCCAGAGAGCTGGGAAATATAAACAGAGCATAATTGCTGCAGATCTGGGTCGTGTGCTGATACCACCCTGAAGGCTCTGCTTTGAGGGTTTACCTTCTCAGGGAGATCTCCATTCTGGTCGTTGCACCGGGGAGCACACAAAGCTGAAGGAACACAAGGTTATAATATTGAATTCGCTGTCATATGAATTAATTTGTTCAGAATAAAACCACAGAAGACCCACCAACAGTTACACGCCGTTGACGTAGCGACCCCTTCCGTTGTTGCTGCTGGTCTGAGGTCTCGATGAAAGTGTGGAAAGTAGCGCCACTGGTTGGTGTATTCCCCAAACTGCAGGAGCGAGTGATTGGTCTCTGCACATTTTAATTAAATCAATTTAGCAAAATGGACAGTAATGTACAGTCAAAGTCTAAATCAGATAAGTGGGGGAATGTGTAGAGACTTTTCAAATAGATTAGACGTGCTAGTGTGGGTCTGTACAAAGAACATGTGACACTATGGGAAAATAGAAGCACTGATTGGACTTCATACCCTCTGATGAGTACACACATCCATTTTGGCAGCTTTAAAATGCAGGCCAATGCCAGTCTTGAGCATGTCAGAGCAGCTCACATCACTGTTGATCAAGTCGTCTGTGTAGAAATACAACAAGTTCATTGATAAATGCAGCTTGGTTGATGTTTTATCAACCGGTAAGTGCATGGGAAAATGGCCTCATGCCATTGTATTATTCCTGTTATGGCTTTTTATGATACACAGGTCAGCAAGGCTGTTTGGCACAGCTCGATGGTGTTGCTTGGCAACCAGGCAGCAACATTATTTTCCATCGTCTGGTTGGTGACATACTTTTTTGACAGTTAAAATTCTTTCCCACAGAAACGTTATATTCCTTCATGTTCTAAATCTATAATGGTCCACAAGCTAGTTCCATTTTGGTCTGCTATCATAACAAGTAATAGAGTACGACATACAGAGACTGTACACTGGAAGAACGAATTCCCTTTAGGTGGTACAATTTGGAATTCGACCGAGTTTATTTCCCTAAAAAAAAAACACCTTGAAAGTTGCACGTCACTTGATGTTGGACATCACACATCACTAGACCTCAATTCAGTGAGCATCACAGGAACAGGTCTATGTGTCTGATCTAGATCAGGGTCACACGTGACATTACACACTTCAACATTGTTCACAACTGTGGATGTTTTTTTTAATGCTTTTTCTTTGGCTTTTCAGCAAGACCTTTTCCAAAAAAAGAGGCAGCCCTAACAAGGGGGGTTAAAAGAAGAAGACAAATATACACCAGATATTACATGCAATAACATAACTGTTGCATTTTACAGTGTAATGGTCCGTTTTCATACGCCCCAGTTTTAGCATGATTTGGCTTTAGGCGAAAATGTTCATCCAAAATATGTCCCGGTTTTTTTACGCTATCTCGATTTGAATACCATGTAACACACACTGGAACTCAGTCTGTGTGCTTTTTAAACTGAGTAAGGCTCCAAAATAACCCACCATGGGTCCAAAGAAAGGAACATAACGAAATAGTCTTTCCCTCGTCCCTAGCTGCTCATCCCCAAAAGGTTTTACTTTTACTATGATTTACTTTTCAAGAAATCCTCTGAAATGCATTAATAACGAAAACCAAGGTACCGCTGTAGTTAACTTCTTAAAAAACGTGTGTGCCGGTTCACATACTTGCCAACCCTCCCGATTTTCCCGGGAGACTCCCGAATTTCAGTGCCCCTCCTGAAAATCTTCCGGGGCAACCATTCTCCCGAATTTCTCCCGATTTCCACCCGGACAACAATATTGAGGGCGTGCCTTAAAGGCACTGGCTTTAGTGTCCTCTCTCACCTGAAAAGGAGACTATTATATATGTCTCCGTTATCCATAGGTTTATCTATAACCCATAAAGTAGGCAGGCACGGAGCTATTTCTCAGCGTGTGTTTATTCCAGCCGGCACGTTAATACACTGACACACAACATCCGGATTCCCATCATGCATTGCTTCAAAACTACGGCAAGTAGTAATGTCCAAAAACATAACAGAGACGAAGCAGAAGAACGAAGAAGAGCCATGGCGACGACGAGTAAGAAGAAGAAGTACGCTTGCAAGTTCCAAAATGATTGGAAAAAATAATTTCAGTTCATCCAGGACAGCTAGAAGGGGAAGGGGTAGGCTGCCTGCAAATTTTGTACATCAGACTCCTCCATTGAACACGGTGGCCGAACGGATATACCCATTCATGAACGTATTATATACATGTTCTTATATATATATATATATATATATATATATATATATATATATATATATATATATATATATATATATATATATATATATATATATAAAAGAAATACTTGAGAATATATACACACCCCGCTACTGGCAAGTATGTCAGTTCATGATGTCAAAAAGTGAAATGCGCATTTGTTATTCAGCTTTAAAGCTTACATTTTTTTATTATCTTATTTTTACACTCTATGCCAGTTTAGAATATTATTTAACAATGCTTTTACCGTTTATAAAGGTTTAATGGCGGCAACCTTTTCCGTAATTTAATTTAGAAAATGTAGTTGCAAATTATTTAGAGTTCTATTAGCATCTTGGAAAGGATTTTGTTAGACCTCAAAGATTCCCCAGTATATGCACTCTGGTCTTAAAGGGATGGGTCTCGTTTACATTTTAATCAATACTCGTATTAAATTGTTACTTTTAAAACAGTGCCAGTGCTTAAACGATGGTCAAACCGGTGCTTGTGAAATCTTTCCCATCCAATTTTTTGGTTAAAAACAATGGCATATTATTTTAGTGTTTGAATATCTTTATATTCTTCCGTTGAAGGTTTATGGCCACAACCTTTTACTATCCAGGTGAGAGGCAAGATTTATAATCTAGAATTAACTTTTACGGGGCTTCACGGTGGAAGAGGGGTTAGTGCATCTGCCTCACAATACGAAGGTCCTGAGTAGTCTTGGGTTCAATCCCGGGCTCGGGATCTTTCTGTGTGGAGTTTGCATGTCCTCCCCGTGACTGCGTGGGTTCCCTCCGGGTACTCCGGCTTCCTCCCACTTCCAAAGACATGCACCTGGGGATAGGTTGATTGGCAACACTAAATTGGCCCTAGTGTGTGGATGTGAGTGTGAATGTTGTCTGTCTATCTGTGTTGGCCCTGCGATGAGGTGGCGACTTGTCCAGGGTGTACCCCGCCTTCCGCCCGATTGTAGCTGAGATAGGCTCCAGCGCCCCCCGCGACCCTAAAGGGAATAAGCGGTAGAAAATGGATGGATGGATTAACTTTTACCAACTCACCGGCTCAGTATGTCAATATAGCTGCACAGGCTACTTAGCTCTTTTTGATATTGCTAATAATTGTGTTTTATTCAGGTCAGGAGATGTGAATAAGCATTCTTGGCAATTTTGGGATGTTTTTTTAGAGGGCATTATGGACCCAATAGAGTTGGATTGTTAGCCACCTAGTACTTTCCGTATTTAACGATTTAGAATGCATAAAAAAGAAAAACCTATCTGTTCTTGTCTGGGGTGGTAGAGCAGCCGTCCCAGCAACTTGAGGGTTCCTGGTTCGATCCCCAGCTTCCGCCATTCTAGTCATGTCCATTGTGTCTTTGAGCAAGACACTTCACCCTTGCTCCTGATGGGGCGTGGTTAGGGCCTTGCCTGGCAGTTCCCGCCATCAGTGTGTAAATGAGTGAATGTGAAAATAGTGTCAAAGCACTTAGAGTACCTTAAAGGTAGAAAAGCGCTATACAAGTACAATCAATTTACCATTTGTATTACATAGGGATTGTGAATGATAGGCAAAATTCCAAAAAAAATGCAGTTCCCCTTTAAAACGTGTCGATTTATTTTAGCTTAGTAGCTCAGAAAGCAATTTGTTTATACAAGAGAGAGATTGGGGTAACTATGTCATTTGTAAAGGGGAAATATGTTAATGCCTCTTGTATTCATGTTAGCATTTAAGCTAGCTAGCGACCTACCGCTAACTTGCTTCGCCAGTAAGTTGGCAATGTCACCGGTCCGTGAGTTGAGCAAAGTGGGGTTATCAGTCATGGTTTTACAATACCTTTAATTTAAAAAGTAATATTAACCGTCTAGAGTTTTGTCGCAGTTTATAATTATGTTGGTTATTGTTACCTACCTATAACTAAGGCTACGTCTACACCAGTGACGTGCGGTGAGGTTCATGGCTGGTGAGGCACTGACTTCATCACAGTCAGATTTACAAACATATGAACCCTAAAGAGTATCTTATTCACCATTTGATTGGCAGCAGTTAACAGGTTATGTTTAAAATCTCATACCAGCATTCTTCCCTGCTTGGCACTCAGCATCAAGGGTTGGAATTGGGGGTTAAATCACCAAAAATTATTCCCGGGCGCGGCACCGCTGCTGGACAAATTTCACCACACCTAGTGTGTGTGTGACAATCATTGGTACTTTAACTAAACTTTAACTTTACACATACAAACTGTAGCACACATCCATCCATCTTCTTCCGCTTATCCGAGGTCGGGTCGCGGGGGCACCAGCCTAAACAGGGAAGCCCAGACTTCCCTCTCCCCAGCCACTTCGTCCAGCTCCTCCCGGGGGATCCCGAGGCGTTCCCAGGCCAGCCGAAAGACATAGTCTTCCCAACGTGTCCTGGGTCTTCCCCGTGGCCTCCTACCGGTCGGACGTGTCCTAAACACCTTCCGAGGGAGGCGATCGGGTGGCATCCTGACCAGATGCCCGAACCACCTCATCTGGTTCCTCTCGATGTGGAGGAGCAGCGGCTTTACTTTGAGCTCCCCCCGGGTGACAGAGCTTCTCACCCTATCTCTAAGGGAGAGCCCTGCCACCTGGCGGAGGAAACTCATTTCGGCCGCTTGTACCCGTGATCTTGTCCTTTCGGTCATAACCCAAAGCTCATGACCATAGGTGAGGATGGGAACGTAGATCGACTGGTAAATTGAGAGCTTTGCCTTCCGGCTCAGCTCCTTCTTCACCACAACGGATCGATACAGCGTCCGCATTACTGAAGATGCCGCACCGATCCGCCTGTCGATTTCACGATCCACTCTTCCCTCACTCGTGAACAAGACTCCGAGGTACTTGAACTCCTCCACTTGGGGCAGGGTCTCCTCCCCAACCCGAAGATGGCATTCCACCCTTTTCCGGGAGAGAACCATGGACTCGGACTTGGAGGTGCTGATTCTCATCCCAGTCGCTTCACACTCGGCTGCCAACCGATCCAGCGAGAGCTGAAGATCCTGGCCAGAAGAAGCCATCAGGACCACATCATCTGCAAAAAGCAGAGACCTAATCCTGCAGCCACCAAACCAGATCCCCTCAACGCCTTGACTGCGCCTAGAAATTCTGTCCATAAAAGTTATGAACAGAATCGGTGACAAAGGGCAGCCTTGGCGGAGTCCAACCCTCACTGGAAACGTGTCCGACTTACTGCCGGCAATGCGGACCAAGCTCTGACACTGATCATACAGGGAGCGGACCGCCAAAATCAGACAGTCCGATACCCCATACTCTCTGAGCACTCCCCACAGGACTTCCCGAGGGACACGGTCGAATGCCTTCTCCAAGTCCACAAAACACATGTAGACTGGTTGGGCAAACTCCCATGCACCCTCAAGGACCCTGCCGAGAGTATAGAGCTGGTCCACAGTTCCACGACCAGGACGAAAACCACACTGTTCCTCCTGAATCCGAGGTTCGACTATCTGGCGTAGCCTCCTCTCCAGTACACCTGAATAGACCTTACCGGGAAGGCTGAGGAGTGTGATCCCACGATAGTTAGAACACACCCTCCGGTTCCCCTTCTTAAAGAGAGGAACCACCACCCCGGTCTGCCAATCCAGAGGTACCGCCCCCGATGTCCACGCGATGCTGCAGAGTCTTGTCAACCAAGACAGCCCCATAGCATCCAGAGCCTTAAGGAACTCCGGGCGGATCTCATCCACCCCCGGGGCCTTGCCACCGAGGAGCTTTTTAACTACCTCAGCAACCTCAGCCCCAGAAATAGAAGAGCCCACCACAGATTCCCCAGGCACTGCTTCCTCATAGGAAGACGTGTTGGTGGGATTGAGGAGGTCTTCGAAGTATTCCCTCCACCGATCCACAACATCAGCAGTCGAGGTCAGCAGAACACCATCCTCACCATACATGGTGTTGATAGTGCACTGCTTTCCCTTCCTGAGGCGGCGGATGGTGGTCCAGAATCGCTTCGAAGCCGTCCGGAAGTCGTTTTCCATGGCTTCCCCGAACTCCTCCCATGTCCGAGTTTTTGCCTCCGCAACCGCTGAAGCCGCACACCGCTTGGCCTGTCGGTACCTGTCCGCTGCCTCAGGAGTCCTATGAGCCAAAAGAACCCGATAGGACTCTTTCTTCAGCTTGACGGCATCCCTCACCGCCGGTGTCCACCAACGGGTTCTAGGATTACCGCCACGACAGGCACCAACTACCTTGCGGCCACAGCTCCAGCACACAAAAAAGCACATTTAATTAAAAAAACGTTATTATGGTCTTATCTTTACTTATAAGTGCGGAAACAGTGGTGTTCGTGTTGGAGGAGTTGTGAATGAATGAAATATGAAATCCGTGCTGCAGTCTGCAGGTGTACCTAATGTTGTGTCCCTGCAGTCGTTCACGGCTTCTCCGGCGCGAGCATTGTTGTTTTTGCACTTTTTGGCTTCTTGTTAAGTGACTTATTTTGGGTGGATTCGGTCTTGCACGTGGAGGGTTTTGGTGTGGGCTTTGGTTGGTGTGGCACTCCCGTCGGGGGGTGCATTCTGCGGCGGGGGTGCATTAACCGGCACCAGGAGGCGGGATTACTGCGTGCCTCACACAGTGCGTCTTCGCAGCAGTTTTATGATTACTCAGTACAAGAAATACTTTACACACATACAGTTGTTGACAAAATACACTGTACATTATATACCTCAGCTAACTAAATTATGGAAATGTATAATATAGTTCATATAGCAATATGGTCTCACTGCACAGCAGGCCAGCAGTTAGCCGAGTCCGCAATCCATGTTGAGGCACAACTGAGTGACGTGCCTCAACTGGCTGCTGTTCACCGCACCGTCTCTTCTCAGGATTTGAACGGCAAATGTGAAAATTCAGCGATTTTGAATACAAATAATCTAAAACTGGTGAAGTTAAATGGAAAATAACTTTATAGTATAATCACTGAATACATATAACAATTTAATTTTTTTTTTTTCTTTTTAAATTTTTTTTCTTTCCATGATGGCAGGTGAGGCCGGATAACCCCTTAAACGAATAATTATTTAGCCTAAGCATTGTGTCAACCACACTAAACCATCGTTTAAGGTTCCCCTCCTTAGATACTTTTTTACACGGGTAAGTGCGCCGTGTATTTCTTGAATCTCCGGCTCTTAGCTTTGTATGAACTCATTGCTCATTTACAAACTGAGTTCGGAGAGGAAGTGATCCCAGAAAGACCGCGCCCCACACAGGAAGTGACATCAGAAAAAAACGCGTCACAGCCAGCTTCATAACAACCCGTTTGGTAACTCGGCGGCAACCACTAGAAAAATGGAGGAGAATCATCCACACATGCCCGTGTTTCTCCTTCTTCTACATGTACAAGCACTTTTGGTAATCACACATCAATACTTTAAGAGAAGGAAACGGGCGATTGCAGCTATTTCGGATACAACACATCTCAGCCGGCAACATAGAAATGTTGAGCGACGGTTTTGGATAAGGCCTGGAAGAACGGCAGCTTGGTGGGATATGTTTGTCACCCAGTGTGTTGTGTCAGAGGAACGGCAAGAGAACTTTCAAATGTCCAGGTCAGCTGTGATTCTACTAAGTGAAAAACTGTGTCCATTTGTCGAAGGAGAGACAACGACAATGCAGCCTGCCGTGGACGAGGGAAGACTACGAAAAATAGCGAATGCATTTGGACTGGCAAAGCAGACTGTCTGTTATTGTCCGCGATGTACGTCGAGCGATTACTCAACGTCTAGTTTTGTACTCCATAACTATTGTGAAGCCATGAAGTGGTTGCGGCCGTCAAGTACGACCGCCAATTTCGGCCTACCAGCACAGTGTCCTGTTGGTGCAAAATTGTCTTTATCACATTGTTTACATTCACACGTCCATTAAAGATATGAGTCATGTATGATGGCTCAGGTGTGATTCACTACAATAGTCTAACAGCTGCTGATGGTGAGGCAATCAAGGTTTACTGTTAAAAGAAATGTGGCAATAATAATGATAAATGGGTTGTACTTGTATAGCGCTTTTCTACCTTCAAGGTACTCAAAGCGCTTTGACACTACTTCCACATTTACCCATTCACACACACATTCACACACTGATGGAGGGAGCTGCCATGCAAGGTGATAACCAGCACCCATCAGGAGCAAGGGTGAAGTGTCTTGCTCAGGACACAACGGACATGACGAGGTTGGTACTAGGTGGGGATTGAACCAGGGACCTTTGGGTTGCGCACGGCCACTCTCCCACTGCGCCACGCCGTTGAAACACTGGGTAAGGATACACTTCCAGGTCAGAGGTGACTATGATGCGCGCATTTTTTCCGCGCATGCGTACTAGGTCACGTTGCCCCGACGGGGGGAGGGAGTCTTAAAAGGTGAGATTTACCCTGGATAACCTTATCCGGCTTAGTGTAGAAGGGGCCTTAGTCTTCATACAGGTGAATAAATATAATATACATATACTGCATGGTGGACATGGACCTGGTGTGGGATTTGGCTCTGAAGTTCACCCACACCAAATGCATCCAAACATGCCTTTATGGACCCTTCTTTGTGTACCATGGCACTGTCATGCTGGAACGGAAGAGGAACGGAAATGCTGATTATCGGTCCTGCCAGACACCGACATTTATTTAATAATACCACCTTAACATTTGACAACCAAACAATTACACAAGGCGACTCGGTAAAGAATCTGGGTATTATCTTCGACCCAACTCTCTCCTTTGAGTCACACATTAAGAGTGTTACAAAAACGGCCTTCTTTCATCTCCGTAATATCGCTAAAATGTGTTCTATTTTATCCACTAGCGACGCTGAGATCATTATTCATGCGTTCGTTACGTCTCGTCTCGATTACTGTAACGTATTATTTTTGGGTCTCCCTATGTCTAGCATTAAAAGATTACAGTTGGTACAAAATGCGGCTGCTAGACTTTTGACAAGAACAAGAAAGTTTGATCATATTACGCCTATACTGGCTCACCTGCACTGGCTTCCTGTGCACTTAAGATGTGACTTTAAGGTTTTACTACTTGCGTATAAAATACTACACGGTCTAGCTCCATCCTATCTTGCCGATTGTATTGTACCAAATGTCCCGGCAAGAAATCTGCGTTCAAAGAACTCTGGCTTATTAGTGATTCCCAGAGCCCAAAAAAAGTCTGCGGGCTATAGAGCGTTTTCTATTCGGGCTACAGTACTATGGAATGCCCTCCCGGTAACAGTTATAGATGCTACCTCAGTAGAAGCATTTAAGTCCCATCTTAAAACTCATTTGTGTACTCTAGCCTTTAAATAGCCCCCCTTTTTTAGACCAGTTGATCTGCCGTTTCTTTTTCTTTTTCTGCTCCCCCCTATCCCTTGTGGAGGGGGAGACACACAGGTCCGGTGGCCATGGATGAAGTGCTGGCTGTCCAGAGTCGGGACCCGGGGTGGACCACTTGTCTGTGCATCGGTTGGGAACATCTCTGCGCTGCTGACCCGTCTCCGCTCGGGATGGTTTCCTGCTGACCCCACTATGGACTGGACTCTTACTATTATGTTGGATCCACTATGGACTGGACTCTCACAATATTATGTCAGACCCACTCGACATCCATTGCATTCGGTCTCCCCTAGAGGGGGGGTTACCCACATATGCGGTCCTCTCCAAGGTTTCTCATAGTCATTCACATCGACGTCCCACTGGGGTGAGTTTTTCCTTGCCCTTATGTGGGCTCTGTACCGAGGATGTCGTTGTGGCTTGTGCAGCCCTTTGAGACACTTGTGATTTAGGGCAATATAAATAAACATTGATTGATTGATTGATTGAGTCTTCACTAAACTGTTCCCACAGTTTTGTTTTGATGACAAATTAAGAGTTACAAAATCAACTCTTTTCTTGATCTATTTTTTTTTTATATCGAATTTTATTGTACGATTTGTAATTAAAAAGCTCAGTAATTTTGGTTGAATATTTGAGAGTCTCTCTTTGAAAATCCCTGGAACAGTAGCTCTATTGAATTGTTTACGTCACAAATAATCCATCGTAATTTTTGGAACACGTGTTTTTCATTTCAGGTTTGTGAAAGGTTAGTTTGAGATAGATAGGAGTGCAGATGCAGTCACCATCAGATAAGACAGTTAATGGGTTTATGTGTGTCAGCGAAGGAATCCTGTCTGGGTCCAGGAGAGACAGGAGGAAGAGGAGGAGGGAGACCAGATAGCTGGCACTCTCTTCATCACCTGGCTGGCCTATGAGTCAGTCTGAAGAGAATCAAAATGTCAAGCTTGCAAGCCAAGCAAAGTCTGCCCTCACAGTCAAGTTAGCAATGCCAGGAGACATGCAGCCGCATGCTTTCTCTCCTCTTTTGGGTCACCTCAGACCAGACTGTGGGAGAAACTCCCTTTTTTGTCTTGCTCTATGACATCTTTTCACCATGGATGGAAGAAGGATCTCAAGATGGAGAAAGTGCTAATGGAGGGTAGCCATACACCCACAGCCCTACCACAGTGGCCCACAGACTTCACACAGCCTGTATCTTCTCTGGGTCCAATCAAAACAAGAAGACAGAACATTTTGGGCAGGCTCTGCGACAGAGCTGACTGTTGCCTTATAGGGTGAAATTATATTGCACTGCACAGATGGACTTTGCTCCAAGCCTGAGCGGGCTTCGTCAGGACATGTCAAAGCCGGAGCAAAGTTTCAAACGCTTGACTGCTTCGCACAGGCAACAACTTGGCGTCCTTGCTTGCCAAAACACACAAGCGCATTTTGCAATAATGTGAGTGAGATGAAGTTTGTCAATCAGTCGTAGAAACACACTCAAATCTTGAAATGGTAACAAACGTTAGACCTGGGCCGAAAACACATATTGCTGGACAATAAATTGACCTACAGATTATTGCCAAGAAAGGATATTATTGTCAACATTATTTTGAGACCAAATTAACCAGTGATGAAATGATAGTCCTATATACATAATAATATTTCAAGTATCACTTTTAAAATGCAAAAAACTTTTTTTTTTTATTTCATTTTTTTTTTAATCTTATTATTTATTTGTGTGTGGCGTCGCGCGGGTCTCACTTCCTGTTGGATGGGGTCCGTGCCCGTGTGGCCCGACCTTGCGCTGTGGGGTCTCTGTTGGTGACTTGGTGTGGTGGCGGCGCAGCCCCCGTGTCTGGTCTGGATGCTGTGTCCCGGTTGTTTGGGCGGTGGTGTGTTTGTGCGGGTTTGGGTTGGGGTGGGGGGCCTTTTGGTTGGGGGGGTTGTTGGTGTCTCTTGTTTGCGTGTTGGCGTTCGGGCTGACCGGCGGGCTGGCGCCGGCTGGTCTCCGTGGCCCTGGTGGCGTGTGGTTGCTGGTCGCAGTTTTTCTTTGATCGCTTTAATTTGATTGGCTGGTGCTGGCTGTCTGGGGTTATTGCGGCTGCTGTTTCTGCTGCCGTTTGTTTGTGGTGTGGGCGCCCGTGGCTGCTGGGTCTGGTGCAGGGGTGTGGCTGATGTTGTGACTGGTGGCAGCGCGCGCGCGTGATGGCTGTCGGGGCTGACGAACTGTGTATATGTATGTATATGTGTGTGTATGTATGTATGTTTATATATGTGTATGTGTACATATGTGTATGTATATGTGTATGTGTGGGTATGTATACGTGTATGTGTGTATGTGTATGTGTATGTGTGTATGTATGTATGTATGTATGTATATTTCTGGGGGTACGCTCTGGGCCTGCCTGTCAGACGGGGGTCGACGCCTCAGGCTACTGCATCCGAACTGCGTGTCTGGAGCTCCTGGGTCCCGCTGTCCATCCCTTCCGGGTGCCCGTCTTGGTTGGGGCCTGTTGGGCCTAGTCCCTGCGTCTATTGTGGTAGCTTGGTGCTGCAAGGTATTCCGAGGTGCTGCGAGTCGGCCAGTTGCTGGGGTAGTGACCTTGTTTGTCAGCATGTCTGTGATCTTCTTTTAATTCTTTTTTTTTTTAATTAATTAATTAATTAATTTATTTATTTATTTATTTTTAAAATATATTTTATTAATATTATTTTTTAATTTTTCCCCTCCCTCGGGGGGGGGCTCGGCGGGGCGGTTGCTGGTTGTTCCATCTCCATCGTTGGGGTCCCTGCGGGTGGGGTGGGTGGTTCCCGTGGCCCTGTGCCTGGGTGGTCCTGCGGCGGCCGGTTTGGGTGGGGTGGCCGGGGGCTGGCCTCGCCGCGCTCTCCGGGGGTGGGGGGTGGGCTCGTGGGGGCCCGGTTGCCGGTGGGGCGGGGGCGGTCTTCCCGTCCGGTTGCGGGGAGTCTCTGGGTCCTTCGGGCGGGGCGTCTCGCCTTTCTGCCCGTGTGGGGTGTGGTCTCTCGCTGGCTTGGGGTCTGGCTGTCCCCTGCTTTTCTCGTGCCCTGTCCTCCGCCGAGTGCGTCTGTCTGCGGCCTGCTGCTGGCCCTTGTGGGCGGTACGGTGGGTCGGGCTCTGGGGTTCCTGTCGCTGGCCGGCTTGGCTGCGTGGGGGCGGTGGTCCCTGGTTCCCTGGGCACCACGCCTCCTGTTTGTGGGTTGGGCTCTCGGGGGTGATGGGGCCGTGCTCTGGCTCCCACGCACTCTGGGAGTCGAATGTATTGTACATGCAAATTCACGTATGCTCACATACGTACATAGGTACCTACGCTCCCACATACATACACAAATACAGTACATATTTACCTACCTAATGTTCGTACATCCACACGCACATTCAATATACAAACATACACATACACATACTGTACATATACATTCACTGTACAAACACATATACACATTCTGTACATATACATTCATTGTACAAACACATATACACATTCTGTACATATACAAGTACATATGCATACTTACACTCATGCACATAATCACGTTTCATCAAACATATATTAACGTTGTTGCCCTAGGGTAAACTGGGTGTAACACATGGCACACTGACAAAGCTTAACCTATTGTGACTATAACAATCTACAAGGTTAATGTAGGTTGCTTCTCTTTCTCCCCCTCCATTTTTCTGCATTCTTTCGTATCTCAAGTTATCATTACGTATATGTATTGTTGCATTTAAACAACTGTATTGTTGATAATAAAGGTAAATTATTGGTATTGTTCATTATCAATAGCGCTATTTCTATTGGTATTTGTATTGATCCATTTGTAGTGTAATAATGCTCATTGTCATTTCTGTATTATTTTTTATTTTTCGCTAACTGCTTATTTGCTATTACTTTTACCATCATATTTGTACATGTCATATTTGCTGATGTTGCTCTATTGTTGTTGTTGTTGTTGTTTGCTGTTGTTGTTTTTGTCTCTCTGTCTAATCCCCCTCTTGTCCCCACAATTTCCCCCTCTGTCTTCTTTTTTTTCTCTTTCTATCCCCTCCTGCTCCGGCCCGGCTGCACTAAATGATAATATAAATACATTTAATAAAGTCAAATACAAATAAGGCAACAAGAGAAGTATCCTACACTTCTCTTTTGTAAAGTAAATCTGAACAGCCGACATGGGCATCTACATCAACTATATGATTTGCCTGAGAAGCTGGACAGGACATAAAAAAAAAAAAAAAAAAAAAAAAAAAAAAAAAAAAAAAAAAAAAAAATGCAAAAAACTTGTATTTTTCGTATCTTTTAACTTTGGAAGTGGAATTTAAAGGCCTACTGAAACCCACTACTACCGACCACGCAGTCTGATAGTTTATATATCAATGATTAAATCTTAACATTGCAACACATGCCAATACGGCCGGGTTAACTTATAAAGTGCAATTTTAAATTTCTTGCAAAACTTCCGGTTGAAAACGTCTCGGTATGATGACGTATGCGCGTGACGTCGATGGTTGAAACGGAAGTATTGGGACGCCATTGTATCCAATACAAAAAGCTCAGTTTTCATCGCAAAATTCTACAGTATTCTGGACATCTGTGTTGGTGAATCTTTTGCAATTTGTTTAATGAACAATGGAGACTGCAAAGAAGAAAGCTGTAGATGCGATCGGTGTATTAGCGTCTGGCTACAGCAACACAACCAGGAGGACTTTGACTTGGATAGCAGAAGCGCTATCCGACGCTAGCCGTCGACCGCATCGATGATCGGGGGAAGTCCTTCGTCGCACCGTCGATCGCTGGAACGCAGGTGAGCTTCGGTGTTGATGAGCAGATGAGAGCTGGCGTAGGTGGAGAGCTAATGTTTTTATCATAGCTCTGTCGAGTCCCGTAGCTAAGTTAGCTTCAATGGCGTCGTTAGCAACAGCATTGTTAAGCTTTGCCAGGCTGGAAAGCATTAACCGTGTAGTTTCAGGTCCATGGTTTAATAGTATTGTTGATTTTCTGTCTATCCTTCCAGTCAGGGGTTTATTTCTTTTGTTTCTATCTGCAGTTAAGCCCGATGCTATCATGTTAGCTCCGTAGCTAAAGTGCTTCACCGATGAATTGTCGTGGAGATAAAAGTCACTGTGAATGTCCATTTCGCGTACTCGACTCTCATTTTCAAGAGGATATAGTATCCGAGGTGGTTTAAAATACAAATCCGTGATCCACAATAGAAAAAGGAGAGAGTGTGGAATCCAATGAGCCCTTGTACCTAAGTTACGGTCAGAGCGAAAAAAGATGCGTCCTGCACTGCACTCTAATACTTCACTCTCATGTTCCTCATCCACGAATCTTTCATCCTGGCTCAAATTAATGGGGTAATTGTCGCTTTCTCGGTCCCAATCGCTCTCGCTGCTGGTGTAAACAATGGGGAAATGTGAGGAGACTTTCAACTTGTGACGTCACGCTACTTCCGGTACAGGCAAGGCTTTTTTTTATCAGCGACCAAAAGTTGCGAACTTTATCGTCGTTGTTCTATACTAAATCCTTTCAGCAAAAATATGGCAATATCGCGAAATGATCAAGTATGACACATACAATGGATCTGCTATCCCCGTTTAAATGAAAAAAAATCATTTCGGTAGGCTTTTAAACTTTTAAATATCCAAGTTAAAACAATGAATAAATCATAAAAAATAAAATGTACTCTGTCATCAAAATGTTGCACTTGAATAAAAATCACTACCAAAAGCAATATTATAGTTACTGTCTATGTTTAGTAGGGGGTGGGGGACCCTCAAATATACACAACCTGTTATGATCCGTTGCCCGGATCATAGTTTGTTTACGTATATTTAGGTTTTGATTCACTTGTGGTTTAAGTTCTGTTTCAGCACCCCTGTTTTGTGTTTCTTGGTTGTCATGGGTGCTGATTGTTTTCACCTGCCTCTGATTAGTGTTCGGGACGCTCACCTGTTCCCGGGTACTAATCAGAGAGCTATTTAGTCCTGCCTTTTCGCCTCACTCGGTCTGATGCTTTTCTGTTACGAGATGGTCGTATGGTGATTCGCGGATTGTTCTCCCAACGATGTAGCAGGAACTCCGGAGACAGCGTACAGGTAGGAGAATGATTTATTTGCATAAATCAAACAAAAAGACAGGAACAAACAAAAGAGACGCGTGCCGATAGCAAGGGGAGCTAAGGCGAAACTTAGTGCAGGAATCAAAAACATAGAGGCAGGAAATCATCCACGTAGCGTGTTGCAGGAAGGCAAACAAAAACACCGGACTGAGTGAGGCAAAAAGGCAGGACTAAATAGCTCTCTGATTAGTGCCCGGGAACAGGTGAGCGTCCCGAACACTAATCAGAGGCAGGTGAAAACAATCAGCACTCATGACAACCAAGAAACACAAAACAGGGGTACTGAAACAGAACTTAAACCACAAGTGAATCAAAACCTAAATAAACATAAACAAACTATGATCCGGGCAACGGATCATAACACAACCAATTAGTAAAATGTCTGAATAGTTATTTTGATCACGGTTACCATTATTATTACGGTATTGTTGAATGTGCTCAAAAAGTACTTTTACACACACTAAAATCTTTTAACCAAGTTGTATTTTTTTAATAACTAAAATAAATAGACACACAATAAACTGATTTGGATCAGCACCAAAATGTACTTAATGTTGTCATCAAATGTGGACGCACTATCACTTTGGCAGTCTGTACTCACACTAAACCAATGAAACTGTGCTGGAGTTGAGCACTAATCCCCCTCCTTCACCTCATCCCTGCCGCCCTGCACTCACCTGACTGGTTTTCTTGCCCCAACACTTGCACATTGCTGCATTATTAAAATGTTCCTAACTTTGTGGATTATTTCCAGTCTTTGAAGTGATCAGTTTATTTCTATTGCACAAGGTGGCAGTGACCTTTTTTAATGCCTAAACACATCTTTCTTAAGAGCTCAAATGTACTAGGAAATTAACGAGTGTGCCGCAGGTTTTGACATGGTGGATTATTTTGAGTTTCCTTTCATGTCGACTATGAAATGTGATGGTTATCATGATGAGCTGGTGAGGAAAAATCTCAGTGGCTATGTTGCGAGCATGACCAATTAGTCCGTGCACTGGCCCAACTCTTCCAGTTATGCCAGACGAGTAAAGGGCACTGATAATGGGCTCACATCAGTCGCCAAACGTGTATAATAAGGCAGTCCTGGCAAAGGAGTGTGGAATGTCTGGAATCCACACCTTTATTCATATCATTACAAAAAAATAATGACTTCTGTGGAAATCTCTTAAACATGTATTGCAAAATCCTTAGTAGGCAAAAAGCTAATACTTTTGCGTAATATCTTTGCAACACATTGATGCATGTAATTGCCATCTCTGTCAGTGGTATTGCCCTCGGCTGGTTTGAGAGTAAAGAAAGAGCGCCTTGACTGACGACTGAGGGAAGATAACATGCTGAGTCACAGGAACCCAAAACCTGGGAACCACCGGTCCAGCCAAGCACTGGGACTACACACACACAATAGCTAAAATGGGATTCCAACAAAGGGGAACTTCTGCTACTCCCAAGGGAGGTGTTCGAGGTACTGTAGCCATGTCTCATAATGACTGCAATTTCATCTGAATGGGGAACTGAGCTCAACAGCTGGATGATGTGGACCATCATCTGGTGCCGTTTACCTCGCCTCTATAGTTCCAAATGGAAACAGACCTTTTAAATCTAAATACAAATACTTACTTAGTACATGTGTCTGACAAGAAACAACTCACCCAAGTTGAGCTCAGTAAATGGCAGAAGTTGTATTCCACTGTTGAATTTGCCTGTGACAGAGAAATAACAGTTTGGTCAGGAAAAAAAACACGTTATTGCTTCTAATATTATTATTGGTAACGTTCTTTAGAGACAAAATCTTAAGTCAAGTCTCTAATGGTTGTAACCTCAGCTTTCCACCATCTGCTGCAAGACATCTGCTCTGCTTGGAACCCTGCACAGTTGTAACAGAGATCTCCAGTGCCCTACTTTAGGGCTTTTTTTACTCTATAAAGTTGTGTGGTAATTGGTTAATTTTGATTTGTTAGAGGGGCAAAATATTAGAAAGACCTTTAACTACGATGTGGTGAGAACCACCGCTGTAAGGAACCACATTAATAACGTTCAATTAAAGTTGTGATCAAAACAAACTAAAATAATTTTGTGATACACTTTTTATTGGATTTCATCTGAAAGTGCCTAATAAAGTGTCCTATTGGGTGTTATTTGTAAGTCAAAATTAGGTGTGTAACAATTTGTTAGTTCAGTTCAGTTCAATTTCAGTTTTTCGAACATGCATACGATTCGATGTAATTCATCACACATTTCCAGTTGTTTCATCACAGCACGTCCAAAAAGGAGTAGGAAGAAGCAGAGCTTATTTAATCCTACCCCTTTTCATACCATAGCAATTCCATCCAATTTCCTTGTTCTCTGTAACAGAACAGTGAACAAATAAATACAAAATAAATAATATACCATAGTAAGCAAACAAATATTAAATACATAAATAATATTTGTCTCAATAATAATAAAAACAAAAGGGTTCAAGATATTAATCATAATTCTTGTTCCGTGTACTTTGTGAACACTTGTAGTTTGAACAGTCTCTTAAAGTGAATCATATTGGTGCTTTGATTTCTTTGGTTAATCCATTCCATAATTTAATTCCACATACTGATATACTAAAGGTTTTAAGTGTTGTACGTGCATACACATGTTTTAAATTAGATTTTCCTCTAAGGTTATATGTCTCTTCTTTTGTTAAGAATGGTTGTACATTCTTGGGTAACAGGTTATAGTTTGCTTTGTACATAGTTTTAGCTGTTTGCAAATGCACCAAATCGTTGAATTTCAATATTTATGATTTAATAAATAAAAGGTTTGTATGTTTTCTATATCCAGCAAGCATGATGTATTATTCTAATTGATCTTTTTTGTAACAGTTAGTGAATGAAGCGCACATTTGTAGATGTTTCCCCATATTTCTACACAATAACTCAGATATGGTAACACTAGCTAGTAGTAAAGATTATGAAGTGATTTTTGATCTAGAATATGTTTAGCTTTATTCATTAGTGATGTGTTTCTTGCTACTTTATGTTGTATATTTTTTACATAAGATTTCCAATTCATTTTATCATCTATTAGTACACCCAAAATGTGTTTTCTTTTACCCTTTCAATGTCTACTCCGTCTATTTGTAAAAAAGTAAAACAATATAAAAACAGTTATATAGAAACTAGTAATTAATGAAAATGAGTAAAATTAACTGATAAAGGTTAGTACTATTAGTGGACCAGCAGCACGCAGAACCATGTGTGCTTACAGACTGTATCCCTGCAGACTGTATTGATATAAATTGATATATAATGTAGGAACCAGAATATTAATAACAGAAAGAAACAACCCTTTTGTGTGAATGAGTGTAAATGGGGGAGGGAGGTTTTTTGGGTTGGTGCACTAATTGTAAGTATATCTTGTGTTTTGTTATGTAGATTTAATTAAAAAAAACAAAAAAAAAACGATACCGATAATAAAAAAAACGATACCGATAATTTCGGATATTACATTTTAAAGCATTTATCGGCCGATAATATCGGCAGGCCGACATTATCTCTAGGACATCTCTAAAAATAATATATGAGTAGTACTTTGTGATGTTGCTGTATTTAATTCAACAAGAAAGACAAAATATTTGGGATATCTAGACTTCCTTCACAGGCATGTTTCTGAGAGGACATCCAACTACAGAACAACATCATTTAGTGAGCAAAGCTGATGGTTGACTGCCTTGTTACATTTTATTTAAAAAAATAAACAATCATATAAAAAATCCTCTATCATAACTAATACGTATGGGTACTGGCATTAAAGTTATTTTATTTGCTTTGTATAGAGAATGCATACAAAGTAATAAATTAAACATTAAATAAATAACAGAAGTATATCCTAATAACCTCTTTGTGCTGAAATCAACTGCATGTATAAAACCAATTGTGAAAGTAACGAAGTTGACCAGAGTGCTTTATGAAGTAATCAAAGAGTAATAAAAGTAGGTCACTGTATTATGTTTACAAATTATACAAGATTTCTCTCTGAGCAGGAGGTGAATCTGCCGACAACAGCACACACAAGCCTACTCAAAATAAATGTAAAAAACTACTTTTTATTCCTAATTTCATATTTTTGAAGCTTTTTTTCAACTTAATTTAGATGCCCTTGGTCCTCCTTTTTCTCCTTCTACGGTGTTTTACATGCATGCCCAAGTCTACTAAAACTGCTGCCGGGTAAAAACACTGCCTTTAGTTTGAGTCCGTAAAAAAAAGATGCAAAACCGAATAAAAAAGAAACGAATCCGTAAAAAAAATAAGCGATCCTAAAAACCTTTCAAACACACAACAACAATAAAAGTGTAAACAAATATGAATATTGGCATGGAAAACATCCACCAAAAATATTGTATTTTTTCAATGTTGGTCCAGGGTGTACCCCGCCTTCCGCCTGAATGCAGCTGAGATAGGCTCCAGCACCCCAAAAGGGACACGCAGTAGAAAATGGATGGATGGATGGATATTTATTTGTTGCCAAAACTTGTTTCCACAATGTCAATTTTTTGTTTTCGACACCTAATCTTACTGCCAGTGTTCTGGCTCCGTATTTGACCTGCTACTACTCTCATTGTAATAAACACAAAACATCAAAGAAATAAAGACTTTGGCGACACACAGACCACAAGTTTGAGGGTGTAATGAACGAAGTAGCAAACTTAAGTGTACGTGTGACCACTTTTTCTGCCATAAGTAACTTTTTTTGACTTTATGGATAACACTAATATACAGTAAGTTTTTATTACAATGTTTTTACCTTCCGTCTCAAGCTGGTCTGTCGGCGAAGTTGCTCCACTACCACTTCCGTTCCGCATCCTTTTGTGGTTTAAAGTTATGTTGTGGCTTTATATTATTGTTGTTGTGTCATTTTTTGTTGTTGTGGCTTTTACAATCGTGCTGTAGCTGAATGTTTTTGTGTTGTATTTAATGATATCGCCTTGTGGCGTTTGCATTTGGTATGATCTTTCTCAACCACCGTAGGCCACAGACAGCAGACAGACTTAACCTTAAATGTCTTTATCTATAAAATTGCTAAACTATAAATAAAGTCTAGCCTAAATCCAACGTTTACAACGGCGGATGTACTTATTTGGGCATTTCGGTATCTGCTGTCGACCAGCTTCCTCCCCTTCTGCTTCAGGCTGTGAGACTGTTATGGCTGCTGTATGTACCCTCCGGTGTTATTCCTTCTTGTCTCATGCCTTCCTGCCTGCTGCACGACATTTTACAAGACTGTTTTGACAAGATGGGCAACTCCAAAATCTGATTAGCCACCAAACTCCCACAGGAAAAGACGGCGCCATCGCGACATTTCTGCTTGATTTGTGGGCATATCGGATGAAGTACTATTTTCATCTAATTGTGAGATGTAAACTGTAACACCGACATGTGGTGTGCCATAAAAGCAGCTTTGAAAAAAAAAAATAATACAGCTCTGTATCGAACCAAGGATGGGCAGGTGTACCTAATGTTTATGAAGTATATTTGTGTAGATTAGGGTTGTACGGTATACCGGTATTTATAAAGTATTGCGGTACTAATGAATTTAAAATGGCACTATACTGCTTTTGAAAAATTACCAGTAGTTTGTTTTCTGTCCTTTAGCTGTACTTCTCTGCTTTTTTATGTGTACCGTATTTTTCGGACTATAAGTCACATTTTTTTTCATATTTTGGCCGGGGGTGCGACTTATACTCAGGAGCAACTTATGTGTGAAATTATTAACACATTACTGTAAAATATCAAATAATATTATTTAGCTCATTCACGTAAGAGACTAGACGTATAAGATTTCATCTGATTTAGCGATTAGGAGTGACAGATTGTTTGGTAAACGTATAGCATGTTCTACAAACCCCGTTTCCATATGAGTTGGGAAATTGTGTTGGATGTAAATATAAACGGAATACAATAACTTGCAAAAAAAATTTCAACCTATATTCAATTGAATGCACTACAAAAACAAGATATTTGATGTTCAAACTGATAAACTTTTTTTTTTTTGGCAAATAATCATTAACTTTAGAACTTGATGCCAGCAACACGTGACAAAGAAGTTGGGAAAGGTGGCAATAAATACTGATAAAGTTGAGGAATGCTCATCAAACACTTATTTGGAACATCCCAAAGGTGAACAGGCAAATTGGGAACAGGTGGGTGCCATGATTGGGTATAAAAGTAGATTCCATTAAATGCTCAGTCATTCACAAACAAGGATGGGGCGAGGGTCACCACTTTGTCAACAAATGTGTGAGGAAATTGTTGAACAGTTTAAGAAAAACCTTTCTCAACCAGCTATTGCAAGGAATTTAGGGATTTCACCATCTACGCTCTGTAATATAATCAAAGGGTTCAGAGAATCTGGAGAAATCTCTGCACGTAAGCAGCTAAGCCTGTGACCTTCGAACCTTCAGGCTGTACTGCATCAACAAGCGACATCAGTGTGTAAAGGATATCACCACATGGGCTCAGGAACACTTCAGAAACCCACTGTCAGTAACTACAGTTGGTCGCTACATCTGTAAGTGCAAGTTAAAACTGTCCTATGCAAGGCGAAAACCGTTTATCATCAACACTCAGAAACGCCGTCGGCTTCGCTGGGCCGGAGCTCATCTAAGATGGACTGATACAAAGTGGAAAAGTGTTCTGTGGTCTGACGAGTCCACATTTCAAATTGTTTTTGGAAACTGTGGACATCGTGTCCTTCGGACCAACGAGGAAAAGAACCATCCGGAT
The DNA here is from genome assembly GCF_033978685.3 of Nerophis lumbriciformis. Lineage (NCBI taxonomy): Eukaryota > Metazoa > Chordata > Actinopteri > Syngnathiformes > Syngnathidae > Nerophis > Nerophis lumbriciformis. The sequence continues at coordinate 29,480,727 of NC_084549.2, forward strand.
TGTTATAGGCGCAAAGTTGAAAAGCCAGCATCTGTGATAGTATGGGGGTGTATTAGTGCCCAAGACATGGGTAACTTACACATCTGTGAAGGCGCCATTAATGCTGAAAGGTACATACAGGTTTTGGAGCAACATATGTTGCCATCCAAGCAACGTTACCATGGACGCCCCTGCTTATTTCAGCAAGACATTGCCAAGCCACGTGTTACATCAACCTGGCTTCATAGTAAAAGAGTGCGGGTACTAGACTGGCCTGCCTGTAGTCCAGACCTGTCTCCCATTGAAAATGTGTGACGCATTATGAAGCCTAAAATACCACAACGGAGACCCCCGGACTGTTGAACAACTTAAGCTGTACATCAAGCAAGAATGGGAAAGAATTTCACCTGAGAAGCTTAAAAAATGTGTCTTCTCGGTTCCCAAACGTTTACTGAGTGTTGTTAAAAGGAAAGGCCATGTAACACAGTGGTGAACATGCCCTTTCCCAACTACTTTGGCACGTGTTGCAGCCATGAAATTCTAAGTTAATTATTATTTGCAAAAAAAAATAAAGTTTATGAGTTTGAACATCAAATATCTTGTTTTTGTAGTGCATTCAATTGAATATAGGTTGAAAAAAATGTGCAAATCATTGTATTCCGTTTATATTTACATCCAACACAATTTCCCAACTCATTTGGAAACGGGGTTTGTATATGTTATAGTTATTTGAATGACTCTTACCATAATATGTTACGTTAACATACCAGGCACGTTCTCAGTTGGTTATTTATGCATCATATAACGTACACTTATTCAGCCTGTTGTTCCTTATTTATTTTAAATTGCCTTTCAAATGTGTATTCTTGGTGTTGGGTTTTATCAAATACATTTCCCCAAAAAATGCGACTTATATATGTTTTTTTCCTTCTTTATTATGCATTTTCGGCCGGTGCGACTTATACTCCGGAGCGACTTATACTCCGAAAAATACGGTGCTTGTTTGTGGTGTACACACCTTTGTTTTTCAACTATGGTTATTTTCAAAGGGCTTTATATAAATAAAGTTGGTATGGTATGAATTGGTAAGCCGCGACGCATGTTAGTCAACACGCAATGCCACACAGCACTTGTAAGCGGAAACAGTGTGGAGATAGAAGACTGCCAAGCAGGAACAAGACATTAAAAACAACATTTAGAACTTGTTGAATTAGGTCCTGATGTTGAGCAACTTAAAGCTAACATTCGAACAACACGCTTTTTGACAACGTTTAATCAATATTGGGTTCTAGTGTTGAGTTGACCATTGGATTTTGGTCATTTACCAACCAATATTGAAACAACATGCTTTCTGGCGGTGTGTATTCAATGTCAGGTTGAGACGTTGATTTTGGTCATTTCCCAACCAACAACGTGTACCCAGCGTTCGACATCAACGTTGTCTCAATTTACAGATACAACTATTTTGCAACGTTGTTTAGAAGTCAGGTTTAAAAAGCATGTAGCGGTATGTATAACTAACGTGCCTGCTGGGTTACAATTGACACATTTGGGCTTCAAACCTATAAATAAAGGTTGGGCTATAAACACTGAAGCGCTGCTCAGCAAGCAGTGCTGTAAAACGTAGCTAGCTTGTAGCTAGCTAGCCGCTAACGTCTCTCCGTGGTGTTTTAGCTACTTCTAAATCACTAATCCTTGCATCCTTGGCGACAAATAAACTGTTACTTTCAAGTATCCTCCCTACAGGACGATGAATAGCTAAACATGCTTCACTACACACCGTAGGAGGACACAATAGCTCACAGTTACCGCTATCAACAAAGACGGTGGGTCACTCTTCAGTCCGGATTTAGGCCGGACAGTCCGGATTTTTAATGCCCTGTCCGGCGTCCGGCGCAGCTTCAAGCCGGACATGTATTTGTCCTCCTTTTTGAGGCACTAGGCTTGAGCGGAGTTTTTTCATCTTTGCTGGGCTGCAGCGCGATAGCCAATCAAAGACCGTAAAAAATGCCCCCAACGCAGTAACGTATCAAATGATTGGCTAAGAGCTGTGTTGGATACAAATCTGCTTATCATTGGTTAAAAAAGTAAACAAGGGTCCATGTGGCATAACATTGACAGAATCAAATCAAATCAAATCAACTTTATTTATAAAGCACATTTAAAATTTACCACAAAGTTAGCATCATGCCAAAACGCAAGACCTCGTTTAATTCTGAATGGATAAAAGAGCACGAATTTATAACGAAAAGCAGCCGAGACTCATTCCATGGCTTCTGCACACTTTGTCGATGTGATGTCGACGTAAGTAATCAGGGGAAAGCTGCAATTGAACGGCAGGCGGGTACGGATAAACATAAAAGTAATAAACATGCGGCAGGTACCTCTTCAATGAGGACATTTTTTCATGAAGTTTCGTCGCCCCTGGATGACAAGATAACTGCTGCGGAGCTGTGCAAGGTGTACCATGCTGTAAAGCAGTGGTTCTCAAATGGTACCCTGGGGGTATGTAATGTAATGTAAGTTCATAAACTGAACATCAAATTAAGTAGGCTATTCCATTCATTACCATAAACCCAGAGTTTCCCCCATGCCATGATGGTTAATTTGACCCTCACTAAAATGTCGGTCAAAAAGAACTGTGAAAAGAAATGCAACAATGCAATATTCAGTGTTGACAGCTACATTTTTTGTAGACATGTTCCATAAATATTGATGTTAAAGATTTCTTTTTTTGTGAAGAAATGTTTAGAATTAAGTTCCTGAATCCAGATGAATCTCTATTACAATCCCCAAAGAGGGCACTTTAAGTTGATGATTACTTCTATGTGTAGAAATCTTTATTTATAATTGAATCACTTGTTTATTTTTCAACAAGTTTTTAGTTATTTTACATATTTTTTTCCAAATAGTTTAAGAAAGACCACTACAAATGAGCAATATTTTGCACTGTTATACAATTTGATAAATCAGAAACTGATGACATAGTGCTGTATTTTACTTCTTTGGCTACCCCTGTGGTAAATTTTAAATGTGCTCTATAAATAAAGTTGATTTGATTTGATTCTTTATCTCTTTTTTTCAACCAAAAATGCTTTGCTCTGATTAGGGGGCACTTGAATTAAAAAAAATGTTCACAGGGGGTACATCACTGAAAAAAGGTTGAGAACCACTGCTGTAAAGCATCACCAGTCCTACAGAAGTTTAGACTGTGGCATGAAAGTGGACCGGGAGATTTTCAATGACTATCCCACAGCTAAAGGGATGGCCTGTGGCCGAACAAAAGCCAAGGCATTGTGCGAGAACGTCATCGCTCACTATTCGGTACAGGAACATACCGACTACATAAAAGAAAACAACCTACCCTTTTCCGTGGCAACCGACGCCTCAAATAAAGGAACAAACAAGTGTTTTCCCATTGTGGTAAGGTATTTTCACTTTGATGAAGGCATCCAACATGTCCTGTTGGATTTTTATAGTGACAGCAACGAAACGTCAGAAGCCATAACAAACCAGCTGCTGGCAAAACTTGAGATGTCTGGCTTAGAGGTGAAAAACATGTCTGTATATGCAGCAGACAATGCCAGTGTCAATTGTGGCAAACATAACAGTGTATCAGAAGCTGAAACTGAGCCAAAAAGATGTGCTCACTGCAAACTGTTTGGCCCATATTCTGCATAACGCAACCAGATATGCAGCAAGCAGCCTTGATGTTGATGTGGAAACATTTTTGTGGCATTTTTTTTAAATTATATATGTTAACTACATTTAAGTCCACACATGTTATGCTTTGTGGCACTCTGCACTTGAAAAGATTCATCTCAGTGGTCACTTTTTGAACACCACAATGTATTGAATAAATACAAATACTGTTAACAAACACTTGACTTTAATATTTTTTCCTATTCAGCCACACAAACATCATCTTTAAACCACTCAAAATTGTACTATAAATAAGAGTATACCAGAGTCCTATGTACACCATAGTAATTTATTGATATGCCGCATAATGTCCTCCTTTTTGGTATCATGGAAATGGTCACCCTACTCTTCACAGATATCGATTGTAATGATACCAAGTACAAGAGCCATATTTAGTCAATACTAAAATAAATAAATCGAGATTTTTTGTCATAACAAAATCTGTTTTTTTATAAACTCAGGAAATATGTCCCTGGACACATGAGGACTTTGAATATGACCAATGTATGATCCTGTAACTACTTGGTATCGGAACGATACCCAAATTTGTGGTATCATCCAACACTAATGTTAATTATCAAACAACAGAAGAATAAGTGATTGTTACATTTTAACAGAAGTGCAGATTGAACATGTTAAAACAAATAACCAGATATTAACAGGAAATGAACAAGTAAAAATAATAATCCATATTTTGATTACATAATAGAATGAGAAATGCCAAATTAGGAGCATTTGTTTGCTAAGTTACTACTAAAAGAGAAGTTGTCTTGTATGTTCACTATCTTATTTAATGCCAAAATTGTTCTTTGATTGCAATAAGGATTATATGTTTAATGTATCATAAGATTTGTTGTTTAAATTAAGCCAACAATGCTATTTTGTGGCCCCCTTTATGTAGAAAAGTATTGAGGTACATTTTGATACTGGTACCAAAATATTGGTATCGATTCAACCCCTGTGTGGATTTTAAAAAGTACAATTCTGAGACTTTTGGAGAGGGCGGGTCCTGGAAGGTTTCAATTAGCTTTCTAAAGCAGGGGTGTCAAAGGTGCAGGCCGGATTAGGCCCACGAACAGGTTTTATCCGGAGCAAAATTTTTTGGAATGAAAAAAAACTGCTGTTCTAAATGTGTCCACTAGATGTCACAATAGCAATTATTTGTATCTTTGTAGATTATGCTACTTATGTAAAAAAAAAAAAAAAGAAATAACCACATAATGTTAGTGCACCAGCCAAGGAAAATGAGCAAACTACATAAATAACATCCTGTAATTTGATTTTGATATTATTTTTTTATCTTGAAAATGAACACCAATGAGTTGACTGATGAACATTATCACATCATCTATTCAGAAACTATAAATAATGACGAATAAAGATAGAATACTATTAATCGCAGCATGTAAGTGTAAAAAAAAAAACCCAACAACATTATGATTTGTACAATTTCAGAATGTGCTTTAAACAAAGAAAACAATCTGAAGTTGTCTTTATTTTTAAGTTATCGTGCCATGATTTTACCAGTCCGGCCCACTTGGGAGTAGATTTTTCTCCATGTGGGCCCCCATCTAAAATGAGTTTGACACCCCTGATCTAAAGGGAACACCTCCACAAACGAACAGTTTGCAGATACACAGAAAACTGGTTGTATATGTATGCAAAATTTACACCAAAGCATATCCAACACGTACTATCTTGACCACAAGAGCTATGTTGAATGTAGATTAAAATCACCATTGCTCCCCTTTAAAAAAATAAATAAATGTTGTACATACATAAATACACGTAGTGTTGTAACGATACCAATATTTTGGTACCGGTACTAAAATTATTTCGATACTTTTCGGTAATTTTCTAAATAAAGAGGACAACAAAAAAAGGCATTATTAGCTTTATTTTAACAAAAAAATCTGCGGGTACATTAAACATATGTTTCTTATTGCAGTTAATCCCTAAATAAAATAAAAAAACAAAGGCTCCTAATTAGTTTGCTGACATATGCAGTAACATATTGTGTCATTTATCATTCTATTATTTTGTCAACATTATTAAGGACAAGTGGTAGAAAATTAATTATTAATCTACTTGTTCATTTACTCTTAATATCTGCTTACTTTCTCTTTTAACATGTTCTGTCTACACTTTTGTTAAAATGTAATAATCACTTATTCTTCTGTTGTTTGATACTTACATTAGTTTTGGATGATACCACAAATGTGGATCTCAATCCGATACCAAGTCATTACAGGATCATACATTGGTCATATTCAAAGTCCTCATGTGTCCAGGGACATATTTCCTGAGTTTATAAACATAATATAATTTTTTTTTAAACTAAAAAAGATGTTGTGATGCCAAAAAATATCGACGTAATCATAGTAGTATCGACTAGATACGTGCCTGTACTTGATATCAGTACAGTGGATATCAGGTGTAGATCCACCAATGCCGTTTGTTTAAATTTTGATGACGGTGAGCTACGGTGTGTAGTGAAGCATGTTTGGCTATTCCTCGTCCTGCAGGGATGATATTTGTAAGAAACGTACTTTATTTGTCGCCATGGAGACCAGAGTTAGTGATTTAGAAGTTGCTAAAACACTGCCGACGGCGGATGGACGTTAGCTGCTAGCTAGCTAGCCATGTCTTAAAGCACCTCTTCCCGGTGGGCGTTTCAGTGTTATAACGTCACCTTTATCTTTAGTTTTTAGGCCAAAATGCGTCCGTTCGCCCTTTTCTGTCTACACACTGTGTCTGCTTGTAAGTACTCTGTGTGTGTGTGTGTGTGCGCTGCCGAACTCGTAAAACCAGCAATGACACAACGTGACGACGACGCGGGCGCGGGACCGTGTCACCAGTGTTGGGACGGTAACTAGTAATCTAACGCGTTATTTTTTATATTCAGTAACTCAGTTACCGTTACTACATGATGCGTCACTGCGTTATTTTACGTTATTTTTTATGTAGTATCGGCTAGAAACAGAAGCGCTGCGGTGTCGTTCTACTGAATCTTCCTCTGTCTCAAGCCGGAGAGAAGAAAAGAGGCGCGGTCTATGTGTGTGTCTGGGTGTGGGTGTGGGGAGGGGAGGCACACACGTGATCCGCGGTTTGATATATGAAACACAAAAAAAAAAAGTTGTTGGCACGTTCAGTCCACACACAGCGTGGTCATGGCGAGCAGAGTAACGGAGGAGCTTGAACGCCCCGCGCCATTGTGTTTATAGGTGCAGACTCGGTTGTGCAAAACGAAGGTTTTAAACACAAGCTGAACGTGCTTGAGCCACGTTACGACATCCGGCCGCGCACCCACTTCAGCGATAAGATTGTGCCAGATCTTTATGAGCAGGAGAAGAAAAAAGTTGTGGATGAACTATCCCGAGCATCATCTGTTGCGCTCATGACAGACGGGTGGACGTCCAGGGGAACCATACGCGCTCACTTCATCACAGCAGACTGGGAGATTAAAGACACGCCGCCTCTACGAGAGTCACCTTGCGCAGGTACTGACACAAGCAGTGGAGGAATGGAAGATAAAGATATCCCAGTCACACGTGATAATGCCAAAAATTAAATAATTCCAGTGAATGAGGCAGGACTGGGACCACAGATAGGTGCTTTGCACATGTAGTGAATTTGGCATCACAGAAGGGAATCTCAGTCAATAGGATGGAGCGCCTCCTTGGGAGGATCAGGAAGGAGGTTTCCTACTTCCACCCAAGCACAACAGCTGCTCATGTGCTTAAGACAAAGCAAGAAATGCTAAAGCTGCCTACTCATAAGCTCATACATGATGTCCCAACGAGGTGGAACTCCACTTATGATATGTTGGAGGAGCAGGCAGCTATATACTCTGCATTGACCCACAACACCCTGAAGACAAATGTCACCTTGTCTGATGATGATGTGAGAGTGGCAGATGAGGTCCTCCAGGTGCTTAAACCCCTCAAAAGTGTTACATCTCTACTGAGCACTGAAACTTCACCATCTGTGTCAATGATCCTGCCACTGAAAACAAGGATTCTACAATCCATGGTTCCAAGTGTGGAAGACAGCAGCATCACTCCAAATGTCAGGCTTTATTTCACTACCTATGTTTCAAGGAAGATGATGTGCCTTCTTATGTTGCACTTTAACTTGTTTTTTATTAATGGTCATTGGTCCAAGTTTAAAGAAAGTAGGAATGCCTTTTTATGTTGCACTGTTTTTCATTAATTATGTTAAAAGGAAAATAAAAATTCATGTCAAGTTGATCAACAGATCTCCAGTGCAATGACAGTACTGAAATGAAGGCTAAAAGGGCTTTAATGGGAGCTTTAAAAAAATAAGAAAAAAATAAGTAACTAAATAGTTACTTTTCACAGTAACGCATTACTTTTTGGTGTACGTAACTGAGTTAGTAACTGAGTTACTTTTGAAATAAAGTAACTAGTAACCGTAACTAGTTACTGGTTTTCAGTAACTAACCCAACACTGCGTGTCACGAGGGGGGGTTCGCAGCTTGCTGCGAGGTTTGTTTCCCCGGGATGCAAACGGATCACCCTGAACAGGACTTGCAGGTAGAACATATTTTAATTTTCTCAAGAAATCCTGGCAGGGCATGAGGTAAACAAACAGCATAAACTATGGCGTGGAACAAACACGAAACTGTGGCATGAAACAAACACGACTTACTTGACAAACACTTAGCATAAACTATGGCATTGCATGACACAAACAATGACGCCAGGCCGACTGACTCGCAAAAAGGCAGGCTTAAATAATGTCTCATGATTAGAGTCAGGTGAGCGTCCCGAACACAAGAGGCAGGTGAAACTAATACGCAACCATGGCAACCAAAACAAACAAGAGTGCACAAAAAACAGGAACTATGGAGTCCTAAACTAACAGAACATAACAAAAACATGATCCGGACCCCGGATCATGACAGACCGGTACTTTTCAGAGGCGGTATAGAACCGAAAATGATTCATTAGTATCGCGGTACTATACTAATACAAGTATACCGTACAACCCTAAACACACGATATACATACATACACAAATACACAATTATATTTTTAAGTTAGCTGCTCTAGATGCTTCTTAATAAACATATGTAATAGAGACTTGAATTGTATTAGCTTGTATCCTCTACCAAGCATTAGTGAAGATGGTAAGGGTGTAAACTCACATTTTTGGGGCAGGATAGGAAGAGGAGCCACCTGGTAAACATTTTGAGACAAAATGGCCATTGATTTTTCTTCCCCCCCATCTTTGCTTGACACTGTTTCCCTCTCCTCTGCCAAATGATCTTGTTTGTCCTCATCACACTCTGCCGATATGTCAACACATTCTTGATTCTCATTAAACGCTAATCCAAACTTTGCCTCCGGCGTCTCTACAGTCTCCGTCGTCTCCTCATCACCACCAGCAGGGCCGTCACTCTCAGCGCTATAAACTATGCTCTCGTCTGAATTGGTGTCAAAGAACTGATCATAATCAATAACATCCGATGGAGTGGGTGGAATCAAATTGATTACAGGGTGCGCCAAAAGGCTCCCGGAAGCAGGGGTGCTGCCATTGCCACTTCCAAACAAAAAGGTGTCATCCTCATCCTCGTCGTCTTCCCCGCTGCTAGAAGGGTTAGCTTGTCTGACGCGAGGCTGAAGAGGCAGAGAAGACAGACGCTGCAAATTTGTCTTCTTCAGAGCCCTCAGGCAGGCCGACACGGAGCTCGCCGAGCGACCCAGATTGTTCCTCTGGGTCACGGGGTCCTCCTCAAACAGGCTGAAACTGCTATTAACTATCCCTAAATCCTCCACTGTAATATGGATAGTGTCCTTTGCACTTGACCCCTGTTGACCCGTGAGAAGATGCAGAGGGCCTCCATTTATCTCATCCTCCCGTTCCTGCAAAAGATCCTCTTCATCTTGTAGACATGAGCAACAAAAAAGCCTACGCGACGGACGCTTACTTCTCTTCTTGAGGAACCAACGGGTCTGCACCTTCTTGGAGTTTGCAATCGGGCTTTCCATGACAGCTGTCTGCTAAACATGAACACCCACTGAAAAATCCACAACCATTCCCACCAAAGTAGAATTGGAGTTTGGGATATGCAGCATCTGCAGCATAAGCACTCATTTGCAACATGTGTTGCTAAGGAAAGGTTCGTACACTACGGGTCAGGTGGGCACTTAGAATGAATGCAGGGTTTAATCAGCGCGCTTTGATATGGTAAGCAGCGTCATCACGTGGGCAGCGTCTCTCCCTAAGAGCTGCCACAAAACGACATGCACAAAAGAGATCATATTAGTGTTGTCCCGATACCAATATTTTCGTAGCAGTACCGGTACCAAAATTATTTTGACTCTTTTTGATACTTTTGGATACTTTTCTAAATAAAGGGAACCACACAAAAAAGGCATTATTGGCTTTATTTTAACAAAAAGTCTTAGGGTACATTAAATATATGTTTCTTATTGCAAGTTTGTTCTTAAATAAAATAGTGAATATAGAAGATAACTTGTCTTTTATTAGTAAGTAAGCAAACAAAGGCTCCTAATTTAGTCTGCTGACATATGCAGTAATATATTGTCATTTTCTATTTTATTATTTTGTCAACAATATAAAGGACAAGTGGTAGAAAATGAATTATTAATCTACTTGTTCATTTACTGTTAATATCTGCTTACTTTCTCTTTTAACATGCTATATCTACATTATATGTTAAAATTTAAAAATCACTTATTCTTCTGTTGTTTGGATGCTTTACATTAGTTTTGGATGATACCACAAACTTAGGTATCAATCCGATACCAAGTAGTTACAGGATCATACATTGGTCATATTCAAAGTCCTCATGTGTCCAGGGACATATTTCCTGAGTTTATAAACATTAATATACATCTTAAAAAAATGAAAGAAGATGTTGTGATGCCAAAAAATATCGACATAATTATAGTAGTATCGACTAGATACGCTCCTGTAATTTGGTATCATTACAGTGGATGTTAGGTGTAGATCCACCAATGGCGTTTGTTTACATTTTGACGCTGGTGAGCTACGGTGTGTAGTGAAGCATGTTTAGCTTATGTTTAATGCATTGTTTGAGCTTCTGATGATATTGATACAGGGGTGTCTAAACTTTTTCCACTGACGACCGCACACGGAAAAATTAAAGCATGCGGGGGCCATTTTGATATTTTTCATTTTCAAACCATAACAAAATGCATGGATTTTGTTTGTTTTTTTTACCTTTAGGGGTCCCGGGGACCATAAAGGATCTAAGTCATAAAAATGTTAAAAACAAGTCAAATTATTATTTTTTTTATTTTGTATTTAATGCTTACAGTAAATCTCTACAGCATGGGTCCCCAAACTTTTTGACTCGGGGGCCGCATTGGGTTAAAAAAATTTGGCCGGGGGCCAGGCTGTATATATATATATATATATATATGTATATAACTTGGGACTTCCTGTGGGCCGGATTTTGGATGCTGGGGGGCCGGATCCGGCCCACGGACCGTAGTTTGGGGACCCCTGCTCTACAGTAAAAAAAGTTAATAAAGTTAAAAAAAATTTTTTTTACTTCCAACACTTAAGTTACGAGATCAACTTCAGATATATCTGTCGATTTAACGTTTGAACTATTATTTTGTTTGTTTTATGCTCTTTTGTCAAAGAAAACGTTGATGTTTTTGTATGGCAACCTTACAATATATGCAATATTTTCCACATAAAACATTTTAAAGTGAAATATTTGAAATAATTGGAGCCTTGAATAGGTCAATAATTAATTATAACATTGATTTTAATTTCTTTTTGAGCAATGGCAAAAAAACTAAAATAAAGATAGACAAAAGAAAAAAATATAGCCTGCATGGCAGCTTTGTGTCAACATTGCAACTGTTTCTAGTTAGATTTCACCTCATTCCACTTTTTTAAATGTTTTTTTTTATTTTTGCAGTAGCATTTCCAGAAATAGCTGTGGACCGCAAATGGTCCCCGGGCCGCACTTTGGACACCCCTGTATTAATACAAGTCAGGGTTCAATTTCCCTGTGGGTCGTCTGTTGGGGGGTTAACAGCATGTTTGGAAACAGGTGAAAATATGGGCTGGCGGATGCTTGACTGTTCAAACCCCTATGGCATCATATTCCACAGGGCCAGTCCCGTTGTCTGCTGCATGATAAGTCATCCAGCACCGGCACAAAACCATTTGACCACACCGCCCGCATTGGAGGCTTCTATGAACAGATGATATCTGTGTTTTGCTTTTTTTCTCACGCCCACAATGTAGCAGTAGAGGGATGGGAATATAGTTCCATCATCTACCTCTTACCTTGGATTTGCATTTTGGCATGAAAGCTTTGTTGAGTACAAGCATATAATTTGTGTAATGGCTATAATTTCATGACTATTGTTGCATAGTTGGACTTTTTTTCTGCCATTCCTGCCCTTGGAATTTAATCTTACTTCAATCATCATAACGCTAACATTGCAAAACAGTTAGTTGATAGTTTGTTGTGTTTCATGCCCTCGCCACATCAAGTATGTCTGCATAATGTAATGTGTTCTGATACAGGAGTTTTTTTTAATAATCAACAAAAATGCTCAAAGTTGAATGATGCTGTCAAAGTTACAGTATTTTTTGGACTATAAGGTGCATCAATCCTTTCATTTTCTCAAAAATCGAAGAGTGTGCCTTATAACCCGATGCGCCTAACACAGGGGTCGGGAACTTTTTTGGCTGAGAGAGCCATGAAAGTCAAATATTATATCATGTATTTCCGTAAGAGCCCTATAAAAAAAAGTTAACACTGAATACAACTAAATGCGTGCATTTTTAAGTTAGACCAACATTTTTAGAGTATAATAAGTTTCTTATTATTTTTAATAACAGTGTTATTCTGAAGCTAACCAATAATAAATAAAATACTTCTTACCATTAATACGACTTCTGGTGCTGCATGGTTTTGCTGATGGCTTTGTAGTCTGGTTGATACGTGGTTATTTTTAACACTGTAATTACCAGCGGAATTATTCATTACTTATCGTGTTACGCAATGTCAGCTATGATTTATCTGAGAGCCAGATGCAGTCATCAAAAGAGCCACATCTGGCTCTAGAGCCATAGGTTCCCTACCCCTGGCCTAACATATTAATTCTGGTTGTGCTTATGGTAAATGGTAAATGGGTTATACTTGTATAGCGCTTTTCTACCTTCAAGGTACTCAAAGCGCTTTGACACTATTTCCACATTCACCCATTCACACACACGTTCACACACTGGTGGCGTGAGCTGACATGCAAGGCCCTAACCACAACCAATCAGGAGCAAGGGTGAAGTGTCTTGCTCAAGGACACAACGGACGTGGCGTGGTTGGTAGAAGGTGGGGATCGAACCAGGAACCCTCAGGTTGCTGGCACGGCCACTCTCCCAACAGCGCCACGCCATGCTTACGGACCTCCAATCATTTTTATTTGGCACATGGTGTAATGATAAATGTGACCAGTAGATGGCAGTCACACATAAGAGTTACACGTGTACTGCGAGTTGACGCCTGTTCAACAGACAACAGCGGATTATTATATTAATTATACGGTAAAGGTTTACCCAAAGTGTATTGCGCTGGTCTGCCATTGTAGTCCGAAGCCGTAGACAACAGGCTCCATTTTTTCTCTATGTTCTTGTTGTGGGGCATTCATACTCCGCTGTTGCTATTTCTAACGTAAAGTAGCGTACAGTTCTAACTTATATAGATGTTGACTCGCTATGGAAGCGCTAAAAACTACCGATACAACAAAGATGATGGAGAAAAGATGCTGTCGTAGTGAAGCCATGTTAATAAGACCGCCCACAAAACGGCGAACCTTGAAGAGGTAAACAGAAAGCTGCTTGAAGATGGTCTGTAAAACATAATCAATACCATTTTCTTGATCAAATAATCACCATTACATGTTATGTAGACCACAAGGAATTGTTTTAAATGTACAACAAAATTATAATATTATTTCCTTTTAATGCGCCTTACAATCGGGTGCACCTTTTGTAAGAAAAGACCCGCTCATCGGCAGTGTGCTTTACTATCTGGTGCGCCCTATGGTCGGAAAAATAAGGTAATATATGGTTTTATTGTGGAGTGCAATGTTTGTAGGTCGAGTACCCAATTTTGTGGCAAGTGTGTATTGATTGACATGTCCACTCTTTTTAGGTAATGCATTTGCAGAAAAATGTTATTTGTATTGGTGGCTTGAGGCAGATACCAGCATTATCCCAGAGACTGGGTGGCTTTGCTCCCATAACATCCTGGAGGAGCGAGAGGGTGGGTAATGGGAAACTATGTGGGCTCAGTTTACCTCGCATTAGAATATACCACAACAAAGCAAAAAAAGCTGAGAAACATCACAGCACTAAAGCACCATTGGCAAGGTGAGGAATGTTTGCTTCCGCTCATAAGGAAACAGCTGTAAACCATTTTTAGAAACATGAGACATTTAGAAAGAAGTGCAATTCTGCATAATTGTGCTACATACATACAAGAAGGAATGTTAAATGACGGTTCCCTTGAGATAATCCCAATATTGCATGCCCGACAAAGGGGGGCAGTAGAGAGCAGATTTACAACATTTTGCAAGACATAAACCAGAACCAAGCACTTCTAGGAACCACCTACTTTGGTATTCACAAGTCTGGGGAGAGTTAAACCACATAAGTACTTTTCATTCACAGCAATCTAAAATCAGCTTTCATGATATCTTGATTGACTATTTGAAAAGATATCAAGTTTTGCTATAATCCCCGTTACATGTTGTTTTGATAAATCCATGTGGTGGGGAAACTGTATGATGTATGTAAGATTAATGTCCTCCATCCTAGTTATGTTTGAAATCAGTTGAAAATCTTCAACCAAATGGCAAACTTATGAAAACCGAGACCCTTATGACAGATGCTGGGAGACAGACACAGGAGACAAAGATGAATGCTGCACAGCTGCTGTAGCCTGGGGCCACTTCTAGGCGAAATAAGTGAGACGGACACAGAAAGCCATTAGTCTCCACTACCCCAATGTACATTTCAAACGAACCCGATCATTTGCTTTTAAGTCAGCCTTGTTCGGATTTGTTTGACTCCCTGCCCTGGTGGACGTCATTGCACTTGTTGAGCTTGTCTACATGCATGCTCACACATACGTCCAGGAGTGTCCGAGTCTTCCTTTAGCCAACATCAATATTGGCTTTTGGGGGACGCCTGCCTGAAACACCGTCACCGCTTGCTCAACACTTTCTGGGACAGCCAACTTTCCACTGGCATCAAAAAATCTCTACTTTCGCTTGAGTATCTTCCTGTTCGCCACCATTTAGACTTCCAAAGTGTGCCAGATCTTTGTAGTTTCCCTTGTGGCTGCACATAATAGCATGAGAAAAATAGTTTACTGGAGGGGAAGGAGAGGCCAGTGACCTGGAGAACTTGTGGGTTGAACTTTCCCCTGTACCCCCACCACCACCACCACCACCACCTTCTCCCACCAGTACTCTGCTCCCTAATCAATTACTGTTGGCAGTCAGGAGACCACCAATGATTAGCGGGAGCAGGGCAGACATGGTTTTGGGGGGTTGAAGTGTGAGTACATAAGAGGGGGGAAGAGGAAAGAAGTCTTGCAAACTGCTTTGATCTAAACAACCATGAGAAAAGCGGAACATTTTAAATGACCATTGAACAGTCTTATTCACCAGTGACAGTGTTAATTCCATTGACTAATCATTTTTGACTTGGTTATCGTCACCAACCTTTTTCACCCTGACCAAAATAAGACGATAACTAATCAAAACAAAATGCATGTTAACTAAGACAATAACAAATTAACTGACATTTTTGTCGACGAATGAAAATGTTGACAGAAATTAAATTCAATCAAATTTAATGTTGTCTTGTAGATGGATGGGACAAGTTGAGAATATATCCAATCAGAGCTCTTTAGCAGCGCACATATGGAAGAGGGGTCGGCAGTTAGTTACGAAAGAGAGCCAATCAGATGCTTTTCCTTTTCACCGCAAAAACAATAATGTGTGGATTAAATCCACATTGTAATATGTGTACACCTGGGAGAAAGTGAAGATGCCATCAATAGGTGAGTGATCTATTGTGTAATCTACACAACTGTAGGTTAAAACTGTATGTAAACTGTTTCCGGTTGTCCTGCATTCATGAACAAATTATAATGAAGGCATGCATTATAACTCCGTTTCACAACACACATACATATCTGCTTTACCAGAGTCATAGCATAAAAAATAGAAAATTTGCCTGAAAGATATTTATTGGCATTGACCAACAGTGGTGGGGCACAACCAACATAACCAAAAATCATGATCATAAATAAAGCTAAAAGAAATTTTTAAATTACTTTCCCTAAATATCTAAGTATTCATATTCTCTCCATGTCAGATTATGCTCCTTCCAGTGCTGTTGTTTTTAGGTTATAAAGTTTTTATCCAATCAGAATTCAGCTAGGTTACGTTGCCATGCTGTACGAAATCTGCAGGCAGCCTTCAGAATCAACAATGCGGGTGTCCGTGCACTAAGTGAACGGACACAAACATTTGACAGACAGTTGTGATAGCCAATCAGATCATGAGTTGTTGTCAGTAAGGCCTTCAAGCTGGCCTAAGGCAGATATATAGTGATGTTATGAGCTAGGAAACATAAGAACTCCATTACCCAGCATGCCACAGTAGTAAAGAGTATGCGCAGTAGCCCCGTTTAGGTTGTTAAATGTAGACATGCCGGTGTTGTGCCGTATAATGCACCCCCGGCGTAGAATGCACCCCCTGACGGGAGTTTTATATCAACTAAAGCCCACACTTAAAGTTTCCACGTGCAAGATTGAATCTATTTAAAAAAGTAATTTAACAAGAAGCCAAAAGTGCAAAAACAATAATGTTCGCGTTGGAGGAGTTGTGAATGACTGCAGACTGCAGCACGGATTTCATATTTCATTCATTCACAACTCCTCCAACACGAACATTATTGTTTTTGCACTTTTGGCTTCTTATTAAATAACTTTTTTAAATAGATTCAATTTTGCACGTGGAAACATTAAGTGTGGGCTTTAGTTGATATAACACTCCCGTCAGGGGGTGCATTCTACGCCGGGGGTGCATTATCCGGCACAACACCGGCAGCTTGATGTTATTGATGAGCAGGCTGTGAAGTAAACTTTAAAAACTCAGCCAACACCCCTCGTCTGTATCTCAAGACAACACATAAATTTGCAAGGCCATTTTCAAGAAGGATATTTAAAGAGAAACTACATCATGTGAGACAATGTCGGCCAACCCCGGAAGCTAGCTCAGCTGTCCCGGCGATGAAATGTGAGTTCAGATATTTTGTTTCTTTATTTTTTCACGTTTAATTTTTTTTTTTGCAATTTTAATTTTGACAGTACCACAAAAGATAAGTTTTAATAGCTGATGCGGGTTTATTGATTTTTAAATGCGTCCGAAAATAACCCGTTTTGTACAATGCCCAGTAGTGAGTAAATGTGTTTCTGTATAGTATTTCTCCAGCAATGGTCATCATGTGGTGACATAAATGATGGTATTTTGAGAGGTAATCATTGAAGTCAGACATCACTGAAGGCCTAGGTGGGAAACGCAGGGCCCACCACTGTTGACCATTGCATGCACCATACATCATTCTGACCATAAGATCATGCTACTTTTGTGTTAAACAAATGTTTTGCAGGTAGTCTAGGTAAAGGTGCTTTCAAATAAACTTTAAAGTTTATATTTTAGACTTTATATTTCAGTCGACTCAATTTAATTTAATTTTAACCTTTGACAAAAACTAAATCAATTTAGATGACTAAAATTAGACTAAAACCAAAATACATTTTCGTCAAAAGACTATAACTAAATCTAAATTAGAAACTACTGTCAAAATTAACACTGACCAGTGGCAATGAAAAAACGTCATCCCGCCCCAATCCATGTACACACCCTCGTGGATGCCAAATATTGTTTACTGAGAAGACCAACAGATTCAATTATCAAATCATTCAGGGCTTTTTTTTTATTTGTCTGTGAGAATGAGAGCTGTTCTCACGCTCAGTGTGGCTACAAACCTCCACAAAATCACTTGTTTAAGATTGAATGATTGCCTCGTTTGGATGTGATTCCCTTGACTGTGATGGATGTTTAATTGGATGAGAGCAACTCTTACACCACACCCACGGACAAAACGCTATCGCTGGCTTTTTAATCCCTTCATTCTGTTGCCTTTCACCATTAAGTGTTCTAAGTTTAGCCCCTTTATCGAGTTATCTTTGAGCGAGGACACTTCAGCCATCACAAATATTTGTACTCGGGCTGGACGATATGGCCTTTTATTACTATCTCAATATCTTTAGGCCATGTCACGATACACGATATATATCTCGATATTTTGCCTTAGCCTTGAATGAACACTTGATGCATATAATCACACCAGTATGATGATTCTATGTGTCTACATTAAAACATTCTTGTTCATACTGCATTAATATATGCTCATTTTAAACTTTCATGCAGAGAGGGAAATCACAACTCAGTCAATTTACCAAAACTGTATTTATTAAACAGTTATTAAGAAGTGGAACAAACATTCATATAATTTCAAAAAAGAAAGTGCAAAATTGTCAGACATTTTAAAACAAGCTATCAGTGCACTTTTGTGCATGATGTCACTAAGATGGCATATCAAAACAACACTAAATTAAAGTGCACTTTTTGTACAGAACGCCACTACAATATTTTAAAACAAATAAAGTGCACTTTTGTGTATGATGTCACACAAGATATTTAAAAATCTGTAAAATAAAAACTGCATAATAGGAAATCAAATAGTGTATGCCCTTCGCTATGTGGTAGGTAACTGCTGACGTTCTCTCCTTCTGCTTTGACTATTTTGTCATACGGTGTTGATCTGAAAATGGAAGAAGCCAGGCTCAATTGGGTCAGTGCTGGTTGCTTCGGCATTTTGTTGGGTGTGGCACCGGCCGGAGATGTTAACGTGCGGAGTTTCAAGCACTCCTTATTCTCTAGCAGGTGACTTTTCAAACGATGCTACAAATTAGTAGTGCTGCTACTTTTTGTAGCAACACATACTTGACATTTTACGGTTGTCTGTTAAACATATTCCCACTTGAAGCCAAACCACCGCCAGACGATGGACCCCGTGCTGTTTTTCTTGGGAATTAATTATTCTTCCTCCATTTGTTACCAGATTCGCACCTTCTCTCTCTCGTATTACCACTCGCGCCGCTCCGCTTGCACCGCCTGCCACTGCTAACGTTACCCATGCCGCTACCTCTCTGCTCGGCGAGGGCGTATGACGTTGCACGCGCGACAGTATGTGACGTGTGTAACAAGGTGCGCTTGTTTTATCTCTCTGTGCGAAGGAGAGACAGGAAAGAGTGAGAAAAGCCTGTAGTGTAATGCCCAAAGCTAAAAGCAACTGCGTGAGAACGTTAAAGTTAAGTTAAAGTTAAAGTACCAATGACTGTCACACACACACGAGGTGTGGTGAAATTTGTCCTCTGCATTTGACCCATCCCCTTGTTTCACCCCCTGGGAGGTGAGGGAAGCAGTGGGCAGCAGCAGTCGCCGCGCCCGTTAATCATTTTGGTGATTTAACCCCCAATTCCAACACTTGATGCTGAGTGCCAAGCAGGGAGGTAATGGGTTCCATTTTTATAGTCTTTGGTATGACTCGGCCGGGGTTTGAACTCACAACGTACCGATCTCAGGGCGGACACTCTAACCACTAGGCCACTGAGTAGGCGTATACTCAAATACTCACGAAATAGTAATTTTCTATATCGCACAGAGACAAACTTGCGATACATCGAGTATATTCGATATATCGCCCAGCCCTAATTTGTACCGTCTTTTCTTCGTATTTGTTTCATGGCCAGAGGTGTATGTTTGAGTGGGATGTACACAGAGGGACGGATTAAATAGAAGCAGATAAAAGAGGACGGGGGAATTAAAAAGACACGCTATATGATCCAGAGAAGCAAGGAACTGGCACTGGACTTTATGCACAGGCAGCTAGAAACCTGCTTTACAAGATACGACTTCCTCCGGGGCGCTGTGTGGATCCTTTTTCTCCTAATGGCATTACGAGCACCACTAAAAAACTTGCCTCTTCACTTTTCCCATGGGAACACCATTTTGTGTCGTCGCCAAGCACTCTGATAAAGTTATCTCCATCGCTCATGTTCTCCTTTCCGGATATGCACTGTTGAGACTAGCTGTGAGAAGATAATGTTAAATCAAATTATGTTTTATCAGTCCATTTCGAGCCGAGCAGGATTATCGTGGCTCCACATCACCAGGCAACGATAGCCGGACTCCCGCCTGGGAAGTTGTGGAATTTAGTGTGCAGTATTTATTGTTTGTTGCGCTGGGTTTGTCTTTTGTCATGGGATGTTTTTCACAGGCGGACAAGTGTGGTCACTGGGATGCCTCATCAGGCCGGCCTCTCAAAGCTCCTGTCATGGGAGTTTAGAACGGGGGGGAGATCAAGGACAAAAGACCTCCGAGTGGCAACTTGTCCGTTTGAGGTCTCCGAAAAGATGCGTGTGCTTTCAAAGAAATCATGGCAAATTAATTTTAACACTCAGTGAAAAGACAGATTAGTGCCGAGACGATGACACAAAGGGTGTTAAATTCAGTGAGTAGCACGCTTGACAAC
Organism: Nerophis lumbriciformis; assembly: GCF_033978685.3. NCBI lineage: Eukaryota > Metazoa > Chordata > Actinopteri > Syngnathiformes > Syngnathidae > Nerophis > Nerophis lumbriciformis. The sequence continues at coordinate 29,501,124 of NC_084549.2, forward strand.
AGGCCAGACCTGGACACGTTAGCCTCAGCTGCCAACAGTGACCTATTTTCACCAAAGCAGAGGAAGGATTTTAGCATCCTCTATTGTGCACAAAGCACACCACTGGAGGCTCATCCACAATCCCCCCCTTTTGGGCATCGTGCCCTTTGATGCCTCCCACGAGATTTTAATTAAGTGTGTCAGGTGATTAGATGGCCCGTATTGATCTGGGGGGCAGATGTTTCAAGAGCCAAGCGGGGGGAAATAGCTTCATAAAGAATACAAACACAAACTGTAGCTATTGTGTTGTAGCCTTTGGTGGCAGACCCTCGCCCTTAAACCAAGAGTGAAAAGTGATTTCAGCTTCAATTATCATCTTTGGGAGAGGAAATAGTGAGCAGATGGCAACAGTAGTCACGCGCCTCAACACAATCGATACCGTTCATGGACATTTTTTCTCGGGGGACACATTTACCGTAGCCTTGTGAGGTTTTCATTGAAAGGGACAGGAAACTATCGGGCCACAAGCATAGGAGGCATGACAGTTCCCAATCTTTGGAATCATTTGGCAAATACAACACAAAATAACTTTTATAAACGCTGTGTTTGTTGGCATGTCTCACTTTTTGTACAAGATATGTGCATACAAATGTTGTGTAAATGACAAAATAATTATCAGAAGTCATGTCTTGACATAATTTATCCTATAAAAAAACAATTTAGATAGATAGATAGAACTTTATTGATTCCTTCAGGAAAATTTTAATTCCAGCAGCAGAATTGAGATTGAATTTAAAAAGTAAAAAGTAAATAATGGGGGTATAAATGGAAATAAAATAGAAAATATAACAATAAGAATAAAAATAAAAAGCAACAATAAGAATAAAAATATAACAGTAAAAATAAGAATATAACAAGAGAAACTAGGCAGTAGTCACCATGCTATGAAAATGTATTGCACTGTTATTGCACTGTTAATTGCACTGTTTTTTGTTGCAGTTTATTTCAGTATTGATGTCTTGAATGTCTTAAATTGTCTTAAGATGTCTTAAAATTGTCACTATACTCGGTTTTGGTTGGTAATAAACTTTGCTGAATGATATATTGTCCCACAAATTATTGCCAAGTAAGAATATTGTTGTCAGCTTTATTTTCAGAACAAATTAAGCACCTATGTAATCTTAAGGTATAACAATAATGCAAGTATTGCTTAAAAGTGCAATAAACTTTGATTTCTTTATTAGTTGTTTTGATCATTGTAATTACAAGGATAACTTTTAATCATCCAAAATAAGTAAGCAAAAAAAAAATTGACTCAATCTATGTTAGCAAAAATTGCAATTTAATAAAAAGTTAATATCTTAATGTCGTCGTCACTTTGGGACATTGCTGGTTTACGAGCAGAGGATCGTGTTCGGCAGCGCACAATCACGGAGTACTTACAAGCAGACACAGTGTGTAGACAGAAAAGGGAGAACGGACGCATTTTGGCTTAAAAGCTAACGATAAAAGGTGAAGTTATAACACTGAAACACCCACCGGAAGAGGTGCTTTAAGACATGGCTAGCTAGCTTGCCGCTGAAGTCCATCCGCAATTTGCAGTGTTGTAGCTACTTCTAAATCACTAATCCTCGCCTCCATGGCGACAAATAATGTAGGTTTCTTACAAGTATCTTCCCTGCAGGACGAGGAATAGCTGAAAATGCTTCACTACACACCGTAGCTCACCGGCGTCACCGCTAATGACGCCGTACCTGAATGTAAACAAACTCCATTGGTGGATCTACACCTAACATCCACTGTAATGATACCAAGTGCAGGAGCGTATCTATTCGATACTACTATGATTACGTCGCTATTTTTTAGCATCACAAAATCTGTTTTCGTTTTTTTCAAGTATATATATATATATATATATATATATATATATATATATATATATATATATATATATACAGTATATATATATATATACACACACACATATATGTATGTACATGTACAATTCAAAGTACATTTGTATTATCAAGTACACGTTTGTACCAAAAACACAAGTTTTAGTCTTTAGAGTTGTCTTTTCCTGAGCTGTGGGAATGCAGTTGTGTGAAAAAAGCTTCTCTTTAAATGTTAGTGTTGAACCAATGATCTTGGAGACAAATGAATCATTTTTGTGTCATTTCGGGGTTCTGATTTGTATATAATTTGTGGCAGGGTCATTTCAGCGGCATGCATGTCGAGTGACACCACATACAAATGATTTTGTGTCGCCTGTGCTGGATTTGTGAGCTTTTCTTCCACATAACGAGTGCTTGCCTATCAAGGCGTGACTGCTGGTCACATTACACAGAGACAAACAGTTTTAGCTTGCTGAAGTCACGCACCATAAAGCTTTTATGAACCTTACAATAATGTCTTGAGTCAAATGTTTAATTCTTAATAAGTGGCAAGTTAAGTTTACTACTGTACTGTAGAACAAAAACAATAATTGTGTATTCAGTGTAGGACTATGTAAACACCAGAGGTGTGGACTCGAGTCACATGACTTGGACTCGAGTCAGACTCGAGTCATGAATTTGATGACTTTATACTCGACTTGACAAAATGTAAAGAGACTTGCAACTCGACTTAGACTTTAACATCAATGACTTGTGACTTCACTTGGACTTGAGCCTTTTGACTTGACATGACTTGCCACTTTCCCCAAAATCCAAAGCTTAAAAAATTATTTGGGAGCGCTCCGTATTTTTAATTTTCTTAGTCTGTCTATCAGCGTGTTGTTCCTGTCAGCGTGTGTGCTCTCAGTACAATAGCCAATCAAATTAGATCTACGTTGTTTTCATCACGCAGCATTCATCCAATCAAATTGCAGGACAACCAATGAACAAGAGTTGTTCAAAAACGTGCCAGTGAAAAACAATTATGCCAAAGTTGGTTTCGTTCGGGTATAAAAACTACGACTTGATCAAAAAAAACGAATTGCCGTATGCAAATCACGCAGTTCGAATATTACAGACGGAGACACAACAACTTCCAACTTCGTTCGACATTTGAAGTTGCACAAAGAAGGGTAAGTTTTGAATGTAAGATAACGTTTTTCGGCTAAGTAACGTGACTTTTATTTGCTGTGTAGTTGAATCAGTGAGGCTGTAAACTCACTGCTAACGTTATAACCATAGACATCTTATAAGTAGACGCAGCATGGAGCGCTACTGCCTACTGGCGCAGACGAGACGCGTGGCCGCCATCTTGGAGTGGTGATCCGCTCCACTCAGTGCAATTCATTTGGCAGGAGCAATGAACTGTCAGCGCATTTAATTCATCTTACCTCACTGAATACCACTGATTTTCACCCCCTTTTTTGTCATACGTGTAGCTATGATAACAGACACATGTTTTGGCATGTTTTATTTTTCATAGTTTGCTTAACAGTAATATAATATTCTTATACGCTATAAGTGACCAGACGTCCGAGATCAAAACTGGGAATATAATCCCAGAGAAGGGGGAAAAAAACTGTAAGCTATTTTTAAGTTGAAGAAACAATATGATTAGGTTATATATACACATGCGTATATCCTACATAAACAATGTATGAATACATTAGATATCTATATATCTTATAGACTGTATCTCTGTTGCTTCAGCAGCAGAGAGTTTATTCTGTCTTGACACTTTGTATTGATATTTTCTATTACATTCTTCCCTTAAATGATAATGTTTGCAGTGATTGTTTTATGTGTATTTTTTTTATGTAAGTCGCTTTGGATACAAGCGTCTGCCAAATACTTAAACATATATAAACACCTGAACGTCTTTATATCAGCTAAAACCACCAATCTGTTTCACTGGATTCAGAATAAAACCAAATTCTGTCTTACCCAACAATGTTAGTATTTGAATATTGTTACTTGAAGACTTATTCCTGGTTACAATTATACTGTTAAGAAAGTATTGTCTTATACTTTGCCTAAAATGAGAATGCACCATAATCAGTGGCGGCTGGTGAATTTTGTTTTAGGTGGGGCTGAAAGTTTGTAAACCAAACCCCTGTAGGGCGTCATCCTCCACCAGAAGATTTCTTTGTGATTTTCACATACAAATATTGAAGATATTTGCTCCTTCTTGACTCTGTGGTAATATTATAAAATACAACCAAAGTACGTTAATGTTAAATCTTACTTGTGAAAAGTAATCCCCCGATTCCTATTTTCAACAGTCCGCTCATTTGAGCAGGAAAACGCTGAACACCAGCCCGGCATCTTTGTTTTCTACCTGTCAAATGTCAGTTTAGGCTGCTCACCAGCTCCTCATCACCACTTCAAGATGGCGGCCAAATTGCTCACGTCACAGCAACCAATGCTGCGTCTACTTATAAGATGTCTATGGTTATAACGTCATTGCAAACACGGCAATCTGTTGCGTCCACTGCAGTTTGCTACCTTATTCATACTTTTTGTCAAGTGATTTTTTTTAAGCAGGGTTGCATGAGGTACCTACACATAACGTTACGTTAGTCAATGTATCACACACAGTAACGTAACGTTAGTCAATGTATCACACACAATAACATTACGTTAGTCAATGTATCACACACAGTAACGTAACGTTAGACGGCGGTCAGCAGCACCGCGTATTTTAGCCACCTATAAAAAGACAAACATAGTCAAATAAAGGTCAGTTAAAATGTATACTATATTAAGAATATGTGTACATATTCAAAATGCAGGACTTGGGACTTGACTTGAGACTTTCCAGTCTTGACTTTGGACTTGACTCGGACTTGCATGTCTTGACTCGGGACTTGACTCGAGACTTGAAGGCAAAGACTTGAGACTTACTTGTGACTTGCAAAGCAATGACTTGGTCCCACCTCTGGTAAACACAGCTGAGTACTGCTGTATTCTATTGTTGCCTACGTAGCTAAATTGTACTGAGCAGCCAGAAACTCTTGTATATTTATTTCTTACGTCACACTAATTTCAATTTGCAATTGTATTATCTTCATTACGGCCATCACCAGACTATTTCCTTTGTCAAAGTACAGCAACACTTTTGTTTTTGCTCCCATTTTTCATGAGTTGAACTCAAAGATCTAAAACCTTTACTATATACACAAAATACCTATTCCTTTCAAATATTGTTTACAAATCTATCTAAATCTGTGTTAGTGGGCATTTCTTCTTTGCCAAGATAATCCAATCCCACTTTACAGGTGTGCAATATCAAGATGCTGATGAAACAACATGATTATTGCACAGGTGTGCCTTAGGCTGCCCACAATAAAAGACCACTCTAAAATGTGCAGTTTTATCACAAAGCACAATGCCACAGATGTCGCAAGTTTTGAGGAAGCGAGCAGTTGGAAAAGTGACCGCAGAGATTCCAGCAGAGCTGTTGCCCGTGAATTGAATGTTATTTTCTCTACTATAAGGTGTTTCAGAGAATTTGGCTATACATCCAACAGCCCCTACAGCAGGTTCACCTCCATGATCGTCTGAGACCAGCCACCTGGAAAGCTGCTGCAACAATTGGTTTGCATAACCAAATAATTTCTGCACAGACTGCGATAAACTATCTCAGGGAAGCTTTTCTGCATGCTCGTTGTCCTCATCGGTGTCTCGACCTGACTGCAGTTTGTCGTCGTAACCGACTTAAGCAGACAAATGCATTTGATGGCGTCTGGTACGTTGGAGAGGTGTTCTCTTCACGGATAAATCAGGTTTTTCACTGTTCAGGGCAGGTGGGAGTCAGCGTGTGTGGCGTCATGTGGTAGAGCGGTTTGCTGATCTCAATGTTGTGAATCAAGTGGCCCGTGGCGGGGGTGGAGTTATGGTATGGGCAGGCGTATGTTATGGACAACGACTAAGAGATCCTGAGGCCCATTGTTGTGCCATTCACCCGAGACCATCACCTCATGTTGCAGCATGACAATGCACGGCCCCATGTTGCAATGATCTGTACTCAATTCCTGGAAGCTGAAAACATCCCAGTTCTTGCATGGCCAGCATACTCACCAGACATGTCACCCATTTGGATTCTGTGGATTGGTGTGTACAACACCGTGTTCTAGTTCCTGCCAATATCCAGCAACTTCGCACAGCCATTGAAGAGGAGTGGACCAACATTCCACAGGCCACAATCAACAACCTGATCAACTCTATGTGAAGGAGATGTGTTGTACTGCGTGAGGCAAATGGTGGTTGCACCAGATACTGACTGTTTTTCTGACCCCGCAAAGAGACCCTAATAAAGCAAAATTGCACATTTCAGAGTGGCATATAATTGCACGCAGCCTAAAGCACACCTGTGCAATAATCATGGGGTTTAATCAGCATCTTGATGTGCCACACCTGTGAAGTGGGATGGATTATCTCGGTGTGAGGGTTTCCCTCTTGTGGGTTCGCCTGACCGTAATACAACTTCTCGGAAGCCCGGGAGTCTGGGTTGAACAATCTTTTATTTTGTATGCATACGCCAGGACAGCACTCTGCTCCACAATTTTTCAGTATCTTCATATCCAGCACGCGTTTGCTCGGAACTCCCACTCCCAACCACGGTGTCTCGGCCCGGCTGCTTCTAATAAGCATGACAGGTGATTGGATGATCAGCTCCAGCTGGGTAATCCAATCACCTGCCAGCTGTGCTTCGAGGTCGGTCCTTACACACACAGCTCTGCGGCAGGCCCGCAGACCACGCCCCCCTCCACACTCGGCAAAGAAGAAGTGCTCACTAACACAGATTTAGACAGATTTGTGAACAATATTTGAGAGGAATATGTATTTTGTGTGTATAGTAAAAGTTTTAGATCTTTGAGTTGAACTCATGAAAAATGTGACCAAAAATTAAAGTGTCTCGTATTTTGTGTAAATGGTAATCATTCATTACACTTCTCCCTGTGTCATCGCTAGTAAATTCCTTGTGCATCGCAGTGGGGGGAAAAAATGAACACACTTCTCATGAGATATGCTTCAGTTCTGTGTGACGTTATGCATTAAGAGTTTATGTGACCTTAAAGTCGTACTCTGAAATCTGAAAAACATATTTGGCATTTAAAACTTCCGGTTCCACTGTACTTAGGCACCACAGCAAATATGTGATGTGTTTTTTCTCAAAAAATCTCTCACAAAAGCAGCATTATTAATATACAGACATTAAGGATTGTTTATTATTGATTATGAGATGTCATAATTAACCTTCACTATCCTGTCAACACAGAAACGTACCATACATTCCAGACGATAACCAGCTATTTTTTTCCTACGATTTGATCCTGCCATCTTATAAAATGGTGCGGCTAATTCATGGTTTATTTTTCATTTATCACTGACGGACGGAGAGGGGCGGTGGTCTAAAACGGTGGCATTGTTGTTTGTGGACACGGATAAGGTTAGGTGTGATTTACCCTGGATAACCTTATCCGGCTTAGTGTAAACAGGGCCTTAGGCTATGTTTACACTAACCCCTTAAACGAATAATTATTTAGCCTAAGCCTTGTGTCAGCCACACTAAATCAGCGTTTAAGGTCCCCCTCCTCGGACAATTTTTTACACAGGTAAGTGCGCCGTGTATTTCTTGAATCTCCGGCTCTTAGCTTTGTATGGATTCATTGATCGTTTACAAACTGAGTTCAAAGAGGAAATGACGCCAGAAAGACCGCGCCCCACACAGAAAGTGACGTCAGAAAGATGGAAGCAAGTCATCCAGACATGCCCGTGTGGAAATCACACGAAGCAACCTTAAGAGAAGCAAACGCGCGATTGCAGCTATTTCGGATACAACACATCTCAGACAGCAACATAGACGGTTGAGCGACGGTTTTGGATAAGCCCTGGAAGAACGGCAGCCTGGTGGGATATGTTTGTCACCCAGTGTGTTGTGTCAGAGGAACGGCAAGAGAACTTTCGAATGTCCAGGTCAGTTGTGATTCTACTTAGTGAAAAACTTTGTCCATTTGTCGAAGGGGAGACAACGACAGACTACGAAAAACAGCGAATACATTTGGACTGGCAAAGCAGACTGTTACTAGTTATTGTCCGCAATGTACAGTATGTTGAGTGATTACCTAACATTTAGTTTTGTATTCCATAACTATTGTGAAGCCATGAAGTGGTTGCAGCCGTCAAGTATGACCGCCAATTTCAGCCTACAAGCACAGTGTCCTGAACAGATATCTATGATTGTTGTAAAATGTTCTTTATCTCATTGTTTACTTCCAGACATCCATTAAAGATATGATTCATGTATGATGGCTCAGGTGTGATTCACTACAATAGTCTAACAGCTGCTGATGGTGAGGTAAGCAAGGTTTACTGTTAAGAGAAATGTGGCAATAGTCTACTTTGAAACACTGAGTAAGGATAAAAAAAATGTTTGTGCATGCGTACTAGGTCGCATTGCGCCAGCGGACAGAGGGGGGAGGAGGTCTTACACGACCTGTGTGTGTGTGGACACGGATAAGGTTAAATGTGATTTAATCTGGATAACCTTAGCCGGTTTAGTGTAGAAGGGGCCTTAAGGCGTCAGGGAATGAAGTTTACACTCTTACTGCCGCTGAACCACACAAGCTGGCATCCATTACACTGGCACATGTACCAGTCATACAGTAACTAATAGGCTAAAAGAATGTCTGCCTGCAGAAAAAAAGACGACAGGAACAGGACGTCAAACAAGCATGAAGGAAATCCCCCCCAAAACTGCACAAAAAATGGGTTGTGAGAGTTAATTTCAAGATTGATTTTGCAACTGTATCACTACTGTATTGCATGTCAAATATATATTAGAGAGACATAAAAACATTTTATTGCTGGACCTGCTCATAACTCCCCTTATCCAGAGTTTTACATCACAACTGAGGTCAATGGTGACACCGGTAAAAGTGTCCATGTTAGCGTGATTAGGATTTGTACCCATGCACAAACCCTTATGAACACAATCACGTCACAGCTTTGCCCCTTATCCCAGGCTTGGATGGAATGCATCTGCATGTGACGGCAGACAGGAAGTCCTTATTGTACTTGTGTAGAGATCCCGGAGCCAGACAGAATACGGGAGCGATGTCACCCCTGGCCGGGCCAGGCATATCTTTGTGCTTGCTCACTGCGTAACAAAGACGTAAATAAACACAGTTACCCTCATCGGTCTTCAACTGTCATTTCAATTAGGCAGTGTTGGGATGGAAAGCCACGGTCGGTGTTTTTTTCCCAGCCACGCTGCTACCTCTGACCCCTACGGCTCGTGCCTGAGGTGATTTTCTTTATTAGTCCATTGGGTCAGTATTTAGCCCTGTAGCCATCAGTAGCGGCCGGGCTTAAATCTGCAGAGTCAACACTCTCTCTTCCTGGCTGTTAGCTGCATTAGCACACTGAAGCCCACAGCTCTTCCACTCCCACTCCCAAAACATCCTCCCTAAGGCCAGATAACATCTCTGTCCCATTCATTCAAGAGTCAGCCCAAAGCCTGCTGCTCTGAAGCTGGGGAAGTTTTCGATGAGGTCTAATCAGTCTCATCACCAAGTCACCAAAGTTTCACCCACAAGTTTACATAAGTTGTGAAACTATCACTCGATGTCTTGACTCTTTACCTCACTTTCGGTTCAAATAAATACTGTACATGTGCAGGTCAGCTGATACAATTTGATGTACTGGATGTCTTTTTTTCCGCTTGTTTGTAAATGTAGCAAAAAGGTTTCACTTTGTCCAAGTGGTACGACAACCCAGGGTCTGGCATTGAAAAAGTAATTGTTATGTTACTGTCGGCAAATCAAAAAGTTGTTTGATTAGCATATTCAAAGTCTCATCCGTTGTGGTTTCACTTGGAGATGTGTACATGCTTGGCTTTTACTCACATTTTTTTCTTAACATCAATTCTGCTGTAGACGCCATTCGAGCCAAATGGTAATTACAAAGGGGAGAAATCTGCTCGAGAATAAAAAGGGCGGTTGTTTAATACTATCACATGAAAGAACAGGCAATGTCTTTTTAACACCTCACATATGTTCTTAATTTCACTACCTACAGTAAGAAAATAAGAATGATACTGTTTGCCAATGCCTTTATATTTCAACCAGGACATTAGCGTAAGCATTATACGCCTAAATTATGGCGATTCCACAGCTGTCGCCCACGTAACGTAACATAATTTTTTTATATACATGTTACAGGTTATGTATCTTTTATTATTGAGTGTATCAAATGTGATGAATATTTATTGGACCACAATGGAAACAAGCCTTTTGGTTTTTTGTGCCATCCATTTGCCTTTTTAAAGCATTACATGGATTAAAATCTTTAAGATGTCAATAAACTTCTCAATCAAAACCCGGGACAATTAAGTCACAATTTGTGTTATCTTAAAGGAAAACTGCACCTTTAAAAAAAAAGTGTGGTCTATAGTTCACAATCGTTATGAGAGACATATTTTTGTATTCATTCTAACTCGTAAATAAAAGTCTGCTTACAGTGGAGTCAATGGGAGGTCCTTCATTCTGTGGAATAAAGACCTCTAAATAAACATCCACAAACTGCCAACAATACTCCATTTACATGTTGTGACCTGAATATTGACCAGGTCTTAGTGATATTGTTATTATAAGCACTAACGCAGACAAACTACTTGTAGTGGCGCCGTGATTACGGAGAGCTATATTGACACCAACAGCTGGTGAGCTGCTTTCTTGCCTCGGAATTTGTGGAAGTTTATTCTAGATCATAAACAATGCCTCTCACCTTGATAGTAGAAGAATTAAGATATAATCCATTAAGTTGGTCAACTCTGGCTTCCAGTTTGGACTCGGAAATGGCGAGAAAGACACAAAAAGACACTTGGTTTCAACCCACCCCAGCACCCTTTTTTAACCCTTAGTGAGGATTATAAATCATTCTTTATCTAAACTGGAATATATCAACATCCGAGCAGTTGGCATGCTAGTGAGAGCAGACATTGTACAGTAAGTGATGTTTAATTATGTCTGTTGGCTATCGTGATGTCTGCAGTGTGTTGTAATCAGTGATGTTGTCAAAGGAAAAAGTGAACGTCTTGAGGGGTTTGTGAAAGTAATATGCCAATATTAAATGTTATTATTAGGGATGTCCGATAATGGCTTTTTGCCGATACCGATATCAACCGATACTGATATATACAGTCGTGGAATTAACACATTATTATGCCTAATTTGGACAACCAGGTATGGTGAAGATAAGGTCCTTTTTTAAAATATTAATAAAATAAAATAAGATAAATAAATTAAAAACATTTTCTTGAATAAAAAAAGAAAGTACAACAATATAAAAACAGTGACATAGAAACTAGTAATTTATGAAAATGAGTAAAATTAACTGTTAAAGGTTAGTACTATTAGTGGACCAGCAGCACGCATAATCAAGTGTGCTTACGGACTGTATCCCTTGCAGACTGTATTGATATATATTGATATATAATGTAGGAACCAGAATATTAATAACAGAAAGAAACAACCCTTTTGTGTGAATGAGTGTAAATGGGGGAGGGAGGTTTTTTGGGTTGGTGCACTAATTGTAAGTGTATCTTGTGTTTTTTATGTTGATTTAATAAAAAATAAAAAAAACGATACCGATAATAGAAAAACGATACCGATAATTTCCGATATTACATTTTAAAGCATTTATGGCCGATAATATCGGCAGGCCGATATTATCGGACATCTCTAGTTATTATGGATGTGCCATATATACTTACGGTGTATATATAAACCTTAATGGAGGTGTTTAGATGTTTTTTTAAGCACTTCATAGACAGAAAAAAGCGATTCCCATAGGCTCCATTGTGAGAGGACTTTTGCTCACATGTTTTACTATTTAGAATGCATTGAAAAAAACATATGTGTGCTTGTCTTCAGGATTTTGAATGATGTAAGCTGATCTGGGAATGTACTGTACAAATGTTTGTTTTTACACAGAACAGAAACACCAAACGCCACACTATATATTTGGATTGTACATGTAAATGTCAAAACAAAGACCAACACAAGTTTCTGCCAACGAAGTTACAAGCTTCTCTTTTCATTTGTCTACTGATTTGTGTCGTAACTCAAATAAGTTCCTGGTTGCTACTTAACATTCTTCTTTATATGCCAGCCCTTTGAACATCATTCCACATTGTTTACACTGTTTATCAATCAATCAATCAATTAATCAATGTTTATTTATACAGCCCTAAATCACAAGTGTCTCAAAGGGCTGCACTAGCCACAATGACATCCTCGGTTCAGATACCACATCAGGGCAAGGAAAAACTCAGCCCAATGGGACACTGAGAAACCCCCTCGGGTGACCGGTGCAATGGACGTCGAGTGGATCTAGCATAATATTGTGAGAGTCCAGTCCATTGTGGATCTAACATAATAGTGAGAGTCCAGTCCATAGTGGGGCCAGCAGGACACCATCCCGAGCGGGGACAGGTCAGCAGCGCAGAGACGTCCCCAACCGATGCAAAGGCAAGCGATTCACCCCGGGATCCGACTTTAGACAGCCAGCGCCCCCCCCCTCCACGAGAGAGTGGGGGGCAGAGCAGAAAAGAAACAGCAGATCAACTGGTCTAAAAGGGGGTCTATGTAAAGGCCAGAGTATACAAATGAGTTTTAAGATGGGACTTAAATGCTTCTACTGAGGTAGCATCTCTAACTGTTACGGGGAGGGCATTCCATAGTACTGGAGCCCGAACAGAAAAAGCTCTATAGCCCGCAGACTTTTTTTGGACTCTGGGAATCACTAAAAAGCCGGAGTTCTTTGAACGCAGATTTCTTGCCGGGACATATGGTACAATACAATCGGCAAGATAGGATGGAGCTAGACCGTGTAGTATTTTATACGTACGTAGTAAAACCTTAAAGTCACATCTTAAGTGCACAGGAAGCCAGTGCAAGTAAGCCAGTATAGGCGTAATATGATCAAACTTTCTTGTTCTTGTCAAAAGTCTAGCAGCCGCATTTTGTACCAACTGTAATCTTTTAATGCTAGACATAGGGAGACCCGAAAATAAACACCTCCACTTGGCATAACCTTCCTTTGCTTGCTGTTCCTGCTTTGCTTTGCCTTTTTGTTACCACGACAAGTGTAGTCTTGTGTGCACTCCTGAGATGCAATCACTTTGTTTTTGTTCATGAAATATACTTTTTACCTTCAGTTTGTCTATCGTCACTGCATCCTGGGGTCACGCTGCAAGCAATTCATTCAGTTCCTGACATTATGATTGTTGTGTGTTTAAATGTTTATCTTTTTCCGTTTTATTTTGGGGTTAAGGTTTAAGAGTGTTTCTTAATGATACAAGCAAATCTACATGCATCCCTTCCGGTTTATGTGATGCCACATGGGTTCACTTCCTGTTGTAGCCACGTCCTTTGCGCAATTAATAGTTTAGTTGCTCAGACAATAATGTGTTTATAGAAGTTTAGATTGGGGAATGATGTTTGTAATGGGGAAAGACGTTAATGTGTCTCATGTAAGCATCTAAGATAGCTCACTATTAGCTAGTGATCAGCATGCTAGTTGCTAGCTAGTGATCAGCCATGGGTTTATCAAAGTGTAGCAATCAATCACGGTTTTGCAATAAGTAACATTTGAATGGTAAAACCGACCGCCGAGAATTTTACCGCAATGTATCATTAATAACAGTCATTTTTACAACCCTGTGATTTATACAACAGTCCGAGAAGAAAACATACCTATTACCATGTTCCAGGTCGTTAAGACCGGGGTATCTGGTTATGACTATAAAGGAATCTTATAGGAGAACTGCACTTTTTTTGGAATTTTGCCTACCGTTCACAATCATTATGGGATTCAAAAACACGTTTTTATTACGATTTTAAAGATGATAAAAAATTGCAGATGCGGCTAATGGGAGTCACCGCTGTAGCCTTCAAGGCTCTCTAAAACAACTTCAAAACCATCCATCAATGTTTTGTACACACCCTGCAAGTCTATTTTTAATGTAGTAACAGACATGTTCATAGCAATATGTAATATGTTCAACATTTACCATATTTTGATCATTTTAATCATTTCCGGGACTGATTTCTTCAGCGCATTGATTTCTGTTTCCACGTCTGACTTCTGGCAACATGTGTATTCCTACTTCCGGAATCAAACACAAGTATGTTGTCTAATCATGGCAGACTTTGGTAACAGACAACGAAGACGACTAAATGAGGATTCACAACCTTATACTTTTGGTGGGCTAATACTTTACGGGTACTGTAAAAATATGATTGTTCATGTTTTTCAGTCAGTACAGGTTATTGTCTGATTGCATTGTGTTGTGCATTACAAACTCAAACGCATTTCGTGCTCACGTAGAAGCTAGCTTTTAGTAGTAGTAGTAGTTAGCTTCTACGGCTAATACCAAATGTGAAAATGACTATGCTAGAAAAAGAGTTCTTCATTGTTTGCTCATACATTAACATAATGTTGCTACAGCTTGGTTTATTATACAGGTTACAGAACGCAAATTAAGTATTGTTGACGTTTTTTAATACATTTTAAAGTGATTTAGAGCTAGAATTGATTGCTCCCATTAGCTGCATTGGTAGCCACCAAAAAGGAGACCATTTTTATACGTTAGAAAGCGAACAAAATGTTTGTCTTCTCGTCTCTCATAATGATTGTGAACGATAGGCAAAACTCCCCCCCAAAAAAGTGCAGTTTCCCTTTAAAAAAGTATAGGAGCATGGAGCAAGACACAGCTGACACCGTCACAGTGACCTTTAGTGAAATATACAACTACTATGGTTATTTACCCTTTTAAAAAAAAATGCCTACCAAAATGAAGTTCCCGGAGTGATCACTCCCTCATCCCCTTGGCTAACTGAGCTTAATCTCACAGGAGATCTTAGCTTCACAAAACCCAGTCAATTTGAGTAAGATGATTCCTTGGTGGTGGTGGTCTCTAAGGACCAGCAAGAACAATAGATCAAATACCAATGACGAGGCTTTGAACCATTGTCTTTCCTGTCTTACTTTCTATCGTTCATACCCTCCACTCCTCCTCATAGCATGCTTTGGCTTCTACCTGAGTGAAAGTGCCACATTATACTGTAAAGGAGCCTCGACCGCCCTCCGACCTGTAGATAATGCTATATATATATTTATTGAGTAGATGCTGTTAACAGCTATACTGGTGCAGTAATCTGATAAAAGCCTGGAATTCCCCTTCATCCGAGTGGTGCTTTGAAGCTTGTTGGGTGGATCATGTTTACTTCAGAACAAGAAGCCAGATTTGGATGCAACAAATGAGACGTTCTGACTTCAAGTTATCATTGCTTCCATTGCAAACGACATGTTATCAATCTCTCATTGTTTGGATCTGGTCCTTTTGTAGTTCACTTGTCTTCTTTCTTTGCCTTCCCCGACCCATTAAACATTGGCCATGAAAAATAAGTCATCCACGGGGAGTTTAAACAGTGCGCTCAGGAGAAAAGCTTGGCAAATAGATCTGCACGGCCGCTAAAGAAGACATCAATTTCATAATCCATTTTGCAAAACAGGACGTGTACAAACAACTTGTCAAAATGGGAGGCCACTTGGAAAACTGGGAGATTATTCGAGCGTATATATTGGGGACGCCTGCCAGCTTCCATGAATACAGAAGTTACTATGCACATACTCTTATTTTGTTTTTCTTAGGACAGAGGAATCTAGAAGAATTTGATCCTTGGGTATCAATCTCTGTTCGCATGATAAAGACGGTGATGACGGAGGAGTTGATCACTGGCTGAGGGTGGAGTCCTTGCATATTTGTCTGCAGTGCTACAGTAAATGTTGCCGTCTCCACCCAAACTTTAACCACTGCACATTCTCTCTCGCTGAGCTGTCTGACACAGTGCATTTGCCCTCATTCCATCAAACATTTCCATAAGACAAGACCACAAGAAGTCGTGTAATGAGAAAACAACATGTATGTGTTCGGCAAGAGTGAAAAAGAGCAATTGTGCAAACCTCATTGTCGCTCGGAGGTTTTTGCCAGCTGGCACAGGCGCCCTGGCAAAACTGTCCCCCTGTGGGTAATGGATCATAAAGGTTTGCTGGGAGGCGAGTTGATTTAGCAATGTAACCCAAATCCATTAGTGCTGCGTTTCTGCATAAGCAAGCATGGCATTGCAAGACGTCATGCACCGAAACAGTTTCCCCAGTGTAGAAAAACACAGACTTGTCACTGCAGATCTGTTTACAGGTCTCACAAAAGGCTGTTGCCCAAAAATGATCTTCATGTGCTGCATATTCAAGTGATGGTGAAATTCTCTAAAGCAGTCCGTTAACTGTTACAAAAAAGATCAATTAGAATAATACATAATGTTGGATATAGAGAACATACAAACCCTTTATTTATTCAATCACAGTTATTGAAATTCAACGATTTGGTGCATTTGAAAACAGCTATAATGATGTACAAAGCAAACTATAACCTGCTACCCAAGAATGTACAACAATTCTTCTCAACAAAAGAGGAGAAATATACCCTTGGAGGAAAATCTAATTTAAAACATCTGTATGCTCGTACAACACTTAAAACTTTTAGCATATCAGTATGTGGAATTAAATTATGAAACGGATTAACCAAAGAAATCAAACAAAGCACCAATATGATTCAGTTTAAGAGTTCAAATTACAAGTGTTCACAAAGTACACAGAACAAGAACTATAATGAACATCTTGAATCTTTTTTTTCCTTTTTTTTATGGAGACAAAGATTATGTATGTGTTTAATATTTGTATGTTTACTATGTTATATTATTTATTTATTATTTATTTGTTCACCGTTCTGTTACAAAGAACAAGGAAATTGGATAAAATTGCGATGGTATGAAAAGGGGTAGGATTAAATAAACTCTGCTTCTTCCTACTCAGACTTAGACTTAGACAAACTTTAATAATCCACAAGGGAAATTGTTCAACACAGTAGCTCAGTTACAATGATGGAAAGTGTAAGGATGGAAAGGACAATGCAGGTATAAATAGACTAATATAGCGATAAAAAAATCTAACATATATATGAATATATACATAAAATGTGTACAGAATAATATACATACAAATATATTATATTATGTCTATAACATATATACAATATATACCAATCACCATGTACAATATTACAGTATAGACAGCATATGTGACAGCAGCAGCATAAAATAGAGAGTAGATCCAGCAGGAAATAGAAAATAGATATATAAACATTATAAACAAAGAGAAGTAGCTAACATGTCAGGTGTCAGGTAATAGGCAGATGTCATCTATTGCTGTATGGCGAGTGATTATACAGCTGGATGGAGTGTGGAATGAAGGAGTTCTTGTATCGCACAGTGCGGGAAAGAGGCTGAAGGAGCCTGTGGGAGTATGAGCTCCGCTGTCCCTTAATTGTCAGGTGGAGTGGGTGGGCAGGATTGTCCATGATGGAGAGTAGTTTGTCCAGATGGACAATCTCCTTTTCGGACGTGCTGTAATGAAACAGCTGGAACTGTGTGATGCATTACATTGTATCGTATGCATGTTCGAAATAAACTGAAACTGAACTGAACTGTTAACAAATATACTATTAGGTGAAAGCAAAAGTTCAATCCCTTATTTGGAAAAGCCTCTTGTATGCGCTCCTAGTGTATATTGCATAGGAAATAATGTAACTGAATTAAAAAAGACGTTCTCTTACCTTAACGTAAGCAGCATTTATAATTATTCCATATGGGTTGCGTGTGTTCTGTTAGAAGATGAGTGACACACTGATGTTTCATGCGTGGACCTGAGCACAAGGCTGCAAAGCTGACAAAAAAGGGGATTAACAGTATTAGGAGTGTCCAGATGCAAGCCACACGCACATGCATCAAAACACACTGCTTGAGAAGCGCAACAGAACGATCCAACGATATTTGCAGTCGTCCCAGCGTGGTACCAAGTAGTGTCAAATCACAAAACCAAAACATACTCTTTTATAAAAATGCACTGGATATTAGCAGTGGAGTGGAATAAATCAAGTGACAGGTTTTGGACATGCGTCTCTTTGTTTTTAGCTTTGTTCCTAAAAGCTGATTATAGAGGGCCAGATGGACCTCAGAGCAATGGCACCCTCCTCGCACACACACACACATCTGTACGAGTGGATAACAAAGAGACACAAACTGGGTCACCACTTACTTATGCCAGATTTAATTTTGTGAAGAAATTTGATAATGTGTGATTACTAATGCTTTTTCAGTTTTAATGTTACTGTTGTACTTGCACAGTGAGGTCAAGTCGACAATAGCAAAAATTACCAATTATACTAATGTATTTTTTATTTTTTTATTTGCAAGTGGAATTCATTATTATTATTAACATTAACGCTGCCTAATGGAGGTGGGAAAAATAATTGATTGTCTGATACATCACGATTAAAGAATGTGAGCGATTCATTAATCGATGGACACATGTCCAAACATGGATTGTTTACATAATAAAGTAATACAGACCGTTCTAAAATGTTCTCCAAACAAGTTTACATACATTTGTAAAGAGCATAATGTCATGGCTGTATTGAGTTTCCAATAATTTCTACAACCCTTATTTTGTTGTTGATAGAGTGATTGGAGCACATACTTGTTGGTCACAAAAAACATTCATGAAGTTTGGTTCTTTTATGAATGTATTATGGGTCTATTGAAAATGTGACCAAATCTGCTGGGTCAAAAGTATACATACAGCAATGTTAATATTTGCTTACATGTCCCTTGGCAAGTTTCACTGCAACAAGGCGTTTTTGGTAGCCATCCACAAGCTTCTGGTTGAATTTTTGACCACTCCTCTTGACAAAATTGGAGCAGTTCAGCTACATTTGTTGGTTTTCTGACATGTACTTGTTTCTTCAGCACGTTTAAAGTCAGGAGTTTGGGAAGGCCATTCTAAGACCTTAAATCTAGCCTGATTTAGCCATTCCTTTACCACTTTTGACGTGTGTTTGGGGTCTTTGTCCTGTTGGATCACCAAACTGCGCCCAAGACCCAACCTCCAGGCTGATGATTTTAGGTTGTCCTGAAGAATTTGGAGGTAATCCTCCTTTTTCATTGTCCCATTTACTCTCTGTAAAGCACCAGTTCTATTGGCAGCAAAACAGGCCCAGAGCATAATACTACCACCACCATGCTTGACGGTATGAATGGTGTTCCTGGGATTAAAGGCCTTACCTTTTCTCTTCTTATCATATTGCTGGGCATTGTGGCCGAACAGCTATTTTTTTGTTTCATCAAACCACAGAACTTTCCTCCAGAAAGTCTTATCTTTGTCCATGTGATGTCAGATATATATATATAAATATATATATATATAAAATGCAAAATAGTGCTCACAAAACAACGATGAATCTTGATGAATAACATTGCGCATGCTAAATATTTATATTTGCATCTTTTCCTCCGAGTAATGTGGCTGTTTTGATGATCTATATGTATGTATATATATATATATATATATATATATATATATATATATATATATATATATATTGCATTTTATTTACTACGTATCAGAAGGACTTGCAAACTAACAGTTCCACACTCTGCAGCAGAATCAGTGCTCGCGCTGCACAGACTATGGACAGACAAGAATCCTCCCTCCTACATGTGTGTCTGTCAAGCTGCGAGACAAGTTAAGGGACTGATTAAAACAAATTAAATTCATGCGTTTTGGTGTCCTTCAGCATTTTTCAATGACACTTATTTTTTCACGCATATATATATATATATATATATATATATATATATATATATATATATATATATATAAAATATTATTATTATCAAAATATTTATTATATGAAAAAAACTTCTTTAGGTATGTATTTTTTTTGCGTCTTGAGCGGAATAAGTGCAGCTGTTCCCCCATGAGCGCACCAAAAAAGTGGTGACAATGTAGATGCACTGCGTGACTGCTTCTAAAATTCCCATAAAAAATAATACATGTCTCCTGCATAGTTGAAAACATAGCATAGTGCTACAGGCAGGAGCATGATAACATGAATGTGCAGTATATGAGAGTGTGCTGTCCCGTTAAATAAACACAATTTAATTTAAATAAAGCGGTCTGCACCACTTTACAATTGCACATGCAGTTTTAGTGAATCGCACGCAACACGCCCATGAATAGTACACGCTATGTTATTTATTATTTGAGTAAATCATAGTGTGTTGTGTTTACTGCAATTAAATTAAATTTTGCCGATCGTTCACAATTATTTATATTATGAAAGACATGACGATGATGATTGATGTTTTTGTTTTTCATTCTAAATAATAAATAAATGTGATCAAAAGTTTGGTTACTATGGAGTTTATGGGAGCCGTGCAATTACGCCTACAAAGCCCTTAAAAAAACATCCAAACACCTCCATTAAAGTTTTATATACATGATGTAAGTATATATGTAATGTAGTAACGGGCAAATGTAATATTTACGTATTTTTATCATTTTAAGCTTACGCGGCACATTAATTTCCAAAACGCATCACAACGTTTGCTTATTTTTTCTTCATCTCTGATTATTACTCACTAAAGACATTGAGAGTCAACAAACATGATAAAACATCACTTACTGTGCAACGTCTGCTGTCATTAGGATGCAGACTGCTGGAATGTTCATATATTCCCATTTTGGTGAAGAGTGACTCCAAATCCTCAAAGAAACGGGGTAGGGGGCAGGGGGGAACAAGGTTCTTGGTCCTGTACTCTTTAGCATCCAAATGCTGCCTCTAGGTCACGTCATACGCAAGTACGATGTTAGCTTTCATTGTTATGCTGATGACACTCAACTCTACATGCCCCTAAAGCTGACCCAAACAACAGATAGTAGTCACCTGGAGGCGTGTCTAAATGAAATTAAACAATGGATGTCCGCTAACTTTTTGCAACTCAACGCTAAGAAAACGGAAATGCTGATTATCGGTCCTGCTAGACACTGACACCTATTTGATAATACCACCTTAACATTTGACAAAAAAACAGTTATGCAAAGCAACTCCGTAAATAATCTCTGCATTATATTTGACCCAATTATTTCATTTGAGTCACACATCAACTGTCTACATGCAAGAGGCTCCAATGCTGGCCTCACTATAGTCTGTACTCTCATATTATTAAACAAATTCACTCGGCATCCATTGCACCGGTCACCTGGAGGGGGGGTCCCCACATCTGCGGTCCCTTCCAAGGTTTCACATTGTTTCCATTGGTTTGAGTTCTTTCTTGCCCTGATGTTGGATCAGATCCAAGGATGTTGTTGTGATCTGTGCAGCAACTGCTTGGCTTGATAACAAATATTAGCAGAGCTAAAACCGCCCAATTAGCGTAAACAAATGCAAGTCAAATGACAAGTTAATGAATTTTGTTGCAATTTGTGTTTTATATTTAACAATGTGTGTTTTCCCTGCTACATGGCTTATCAACCATAAATCATGAAGCATTTAATACAATGTCAATAAAGGTTTTTATTCTATTCTAACCTAATACTTGATTATGGCAGACTTTATGTAATATGGAAAATTGTAAATTGTTCTTTGAGTGCAACAAAAAAAGCCCAATGTTTAAAGGCCTACTGAAACCCACTACTACCGACCACGCAGTCTGATAGTTTATATATCAATGATGAAATCTTAACATTGCAACACATGCCAATACGGCTGGGTTAGCTTACTAAAGTGCAATTTTAAATTTTGCGCGAAATATCCTGCTGAAAACGTCTCGGTATGATGACGCTGGCACGTGACGTCACGGATTGTAGAGGACATTTTGGGACAGCATGGTGGCCAGCTATTAAGTCGTCTGTTTTCATCGCAAAATTCCACAGTATTCTGGACATCTGTGTTGGTGAATCTTTTGCAATTTGTTCAATGAACAATGGAGACAGCAAAGAAGAAAGCTGTAGGTGGGAAGTGGTGTATTGCGGGCGGCTGCAGCAACACAAACACAGCCGGTGTTTCATTGTTTACATTCCCGAAAGATGACAGTCAAGCTTTACCATTGGCCTGTGGAGAACTGGGACAACAGAGACTCTTACCAGGAGGACTTTGAGTTGGATACGCAGACGCGGTACCGTGAGTACGCATGCAGCTGCGGCTTCCAAACATTTGATCGCTTGCCCGTACATGCGTGCCGCTATGTGCATGTCACGTACGTAACTTTGGGGACTTTAGGGAAATATATGTGCTGTATGAACTTTGGGGAGGTGAATGGTACTTTGGGCTGTGGGATTGAGTGTATTGTGCAGATGTTTGAGTTGTATTTGCGGGTTATATGGACGGGAGGGGGGGGGGTGTTTGTTATGCGGCATTAATTTGTGGCATATTAAATATAAGCCTGGTTGTGTTGTGGCTAATAGAGTATATATATGTCTTGTGTTTATTTACTTTTTTAGTCATTCCCAGCTGTATATCAGGTCCCACCCGCCTCTCACAGCATCTTCCCTATCTGAATCGCTCCCACTGCCCTCTAGTCATTCACTCTCACTTTCCTCATCCACGAATCTTTCATCCTCGCTCAAATTAATGGGGAAATCGTCGCTTTCTCGGTCCGAATCGCTCTCGCTGCTGGTGGCCATGATTGTAAACAATGTGCAGATGTGAGGAGCTCCACAACCTGTGACGTCACGCTACTCGTCTGCTACTTCCGGTAGAGGAAAGGCTTTTTTATCAGCGACCAAAAGTTGCGAACTTTATCGTCAATGTTCTCTACTAAATCCATTCAGCAAAAATATGGCAATATCGCGAAATGGTCAAGTATGACACATAGAATGGACCTGCTATCCCCGTTTAAATAAGAAATACGCATTTCAGTAGGCCTTTAATGCATTTTAATTTATATTTCAACCTTGTAAAATTGTTCTTTAAGTGCAATAAGAAACATATGTTTAATGTATTGTATGATTTCCCTGTTAAAATAAAGCCAATAGTTAAGTTGTTTTGTAGTTCCCTTTAATTTTGAAAAGTTTTGAAAAGTATCAAAAACTATCAATATACTTTTTGGTACCGGTACCGCTACTAAATTATTGGTACCTGGACAACCCTATTAAGGGCTAAACAAATAATCTTTGATTAATTAATTGAAGCGTCTTTTTGTGTCGTCCTTGCCAGTTCCGGGTCCTAAATGGCTGTCAAAGTGTACCAACTAGTTGGAATACCTACTCAGACGTCTCATGCCCAAGTGAGATGTATGATTTATGATCTATGATAAACCTACAAGGAGCAAGGAAGCGAGAAAGCAGCAGACCACTCGATGATGTAAACATAGGGACACACGGAAGTGATAAGGGCGCCGCTATAAATAGTTATTTCTGTGTTAGCGCTTATAACAATGATATCACGAAATTTAAATGGAGTATTGTTGGCGTTTTTTGAATGGTTACTTTTTAGATTTCATGGGCGAAATAGAGGATAATAGATGTCCCGTAAGCTGACTTTTATTTACAAGTTAGAATGCTTTTTTTTTTTTAAAAACATTAATTGTCATGTCTTTCATAATGATTGTGAACGATAGGCAACATTTAAAAGTGCAGTTCCTCTTTAAAGGCAAGTGCCGCTCTATGGACTTCCTTCTTGCAGTACATTTATCCTGTGACTGTTCAAACTTTCAATAAATCTGCTGAGGGATTGCAGTGGTCAATTAATATTGTGTGGATGGCTCCTGGCGGAAAGAATGGTCACATCAATAATCGAAAGAAATAAACCCAAAGCCGCAGCTTCGCTTTGACTACAGCAATAATAACATGCACTGGAAACCTTGTAAAATGAAAAACGGGTTGGAGGCCCAAAACTATAATAGCACTTATTGAGCTGGTGGTCACGCAGTCAGGCGCAATACTCAGAAAGGACGTTTCATCACAACCAATAGAGTCTCAATGTGTAAAATTTTGCAGTTTGAATGGGCCTGTTATCGTATCAATCATCAGAGGCTCCAAAGAGGGAGCTAATGGAGGCCCCCCTCTTCCAGCTGACTCTTTGTGCTTTTGTTCCCACTTACAGTATCAAAGTTCAGCTTAATTTAGTCTTTTTTTTTTTTTAATCAAGACAGACCTCTCAGTGATTAACGTTGGGCTGAACCAGGGTGTTCACACCAATATGTTTCCTCAAGATTAGACCTCAACAAAATCCATCTACTGAAGAAAATAAATCAGTCACAGCCTGTTTTGAGTGAGTTATTTTTCTTCTGTTTTTTTTTGTTCCCAAGTCCTCATTCCGGACAATAATGGGCGGGACTGCTTATTTTAGAGAATTAAAAAGGAAAACAATTTAACAGTAAAACATGGTTTTCCAAAAGAACAGCGGAAGTGCCACTTAGAAGTGACAGCAATGTAAATCAGTTGATAGTTTTTCTCTTCAGTCACGCACAGTCTGAGGAAAATCCATAAGTATGCACCATGTTTTCTATTTCGATGTATCCGTTGCCATGAAAAATATCTTGTTTTTGACTGAAGCGTGTGCTTAAAGTTGATTCTTGGCTTTGTGTGACTGTTTGACCCCGCAGCACACCAGAGTTTAGTCAAGATATGTTGCTCCTATTTTTTTTTTTCTCGTTTTTCAGCTAACCCATAAAGATGGTAATCTGAGTATGTTAGCCAGCCAGTGACTCTGGCCTAAACCACAGGATTAGAACTGATATTGATATTGGTGTTGGTGATTGTACAACTGTCATTACCAAGTCAGTCTTTTTTTTTTTTTTTGTCCATTTTCATGGTGGTCTTTTTGTGCAAGATTTACTCTCCAAACTGTTTTCACAAAGTTTTTTTTTATAATGAAGATGCATCAACCCCTGTTTGAGGACGTAACTTTAAGGAGGTGTTTTCATATTGCTCAAAGTTAAAAAAAACAAAAAACAGATGACAAAACCCAGAATAAAAAGACCAGGAAACAATACGTAGCATGCATACATAGCAACTCAAGTTTTCTGTGAATACAGCAGGAAGTGCAGAAAAAATGGTTTGTTTTATGCCTAAAAAGTCTGTCAGCAGACAGCATGAAACCCAATGAATTAAAATGTTTTGGATGCTACAGCGTTAAATGAGGACTGCACTTTTTTTGGAATTTTGCCCATCATTCACAATCATGTAATACAAGGACACATATGTTTTTCTTATTTTTTAAATGCATTGTAAATAGTAAATACATGCAATCAAAAGTCATCTTACAATAGAGTATATAGGAGTCGTTCTATCCGGCCTATAAAGTTAAAGTACCAATAATTGTCATACACACACACTAGGTGTGGTGAGATTATCCTCTGCATTTGACCCATCACCCTCACCCCCTGGGAGGTGAGGGGAGCAGTGAGCAGCAGCGGTGGCCACGCCTGAGAATCATTTTGGTGATTTAACCCCCAATTCCAACCCTTGATGCTGAGTGCCAAGCAGGGAGGTAATGGGTCCCATTTTTATAGTCTTTGGTATGACTCGGCCGGGGTTTGAACTCACAACCTACCGATCTCAGGGTTAGACACTAGGCC
Source organism: Nerophis lumbriciformis (assembly GCF_033978685.3). NCBI lineage: Eukaryota > Metazoa > Chordata > Actinopteri > Syngnathiformes > Syngnathidae > Nerophis > Nerophis lumbriciformis. The sequence continues at coordinate 29,526,586 of NC_084549.2, forward strand.
ACTGAGCTAAAGCTAAAGTGCTTAAAAGAACATCCAAACACGTCAATTATCATTTTATATACACAATGTAAGTATTTATGTAATGTAGCAACACATACATTCATAATAAGATGTATTATTTACGTGTTTTGCTCATTTTAGGCATACAACGGCGTAGGGCTGGGCGATATATTGATATACGCGATATATCGCGGGTTTGTCTCTGTGCGATATAGAAAATGACTATATCCTGATATTCGAGTATATGTTTGCACGCAGTTGCTTTTAGCTGCTGGCATTACACTACAGACTCTCCTCGCTCTTTCCTGTGTCTCCTTCTCACAGACAGACAAGCGCGCCTTCTTACACACGTCACATACTGTCACGACATACGTCACATACGTATACGCCCTCTCGCAGCAAAGAGGTAGCAGCATGGGTAACATTAGCTGCGATGCTAGCGCAGCCGTGCGAGTGCTAATACGAGAGAGAGAAGGTGCGAATCTGGTAATAAATGAAGGAATAATTAATTCCCCCAAAAAACAGCAGGGGGTCCATTGTCTGGCGGTGGTTTGGCTTCAAGTGGGAATATGTCAAACAGACAACCGTAATTTGTCAAGTGTGGGGTAAAAGTGTTGCTATAAAAAGTACCATTAATGCTAATATGTAGCATCATTTGCCGAGGCAAACATTTCCAGATTAACACCGTATGAAAAACATAGTGATTTGTTTAGTTGAGATTTCCTTCTCTGCATGAAAGTTTTAAAGTAGCATATATTAATGCAGTATGAAGAAGAATGTTTTAATGTAGACACATAGAATCATCATACTGCTGTGATTATATGCATCAAGTGTTCATTCAAGGCTAAGGCAAAATATCGAGATATATATCGTGTATCGCGACATGGCCTTAAAATATTGCGATATTAAAAAAAGACCATATCGCCCAGCCCTACAACGGTGCATTAATTTCACAGACGCATCACAACGTTCGCTTTTTCCTTTCGAGACCATCACTGGTTATTACTCACTGCAGACTTTATGAGACCCAATAAACATAATGCAACATCACTTACTGTACAATGTCTGCTGTCATTGGGATGCAGACTGTTAGGATGTCAATATGTTCCCGTTTAGATGAAGAAATAATCACAATCATGGCAAAGGGTTAAAAATACATTTGCAAACCAGCGTCTTTCGCATGTCTTTTATGTTCTAAATAAATGCAATAGATGCAATGATGTCATAGCGCCCATTGGCTCCATTGTAAGCATACTTTTATGTACATTTATTTATGAGTTAGGATGCATTAAAAAAGAGACATACAATGTGTGTTATCGTCTCGCAAAATGGATTTTGAATTATAGGGAAAATCCCACAAAAAAGTGCAGTTTCCCTTTAAGTCTAGACAAATTTACAGCCAAGTGAATCATTTGCACCTTTTTTTCAGTTTTGAGAGTCACACAGACTGAACAGTCTTCTTTTTAATTAGGTATGGTCCATCAAGGTTTTTTGCTGCTGATTCCGATATCAATCATCGAGCGAGATCAGCCAATATCAATGCTAATACCGATTACATGTATTAACTGCACATTTTTTTAATACATTTATGGCGAATGCTATTGAGGGTAAATTATCACAATATTAGTTCCTTATTTTCTTGTATTACATAACATTGTTTGATCAAAACAAAGTAAATAATACACAATAACTAAACAAAAGTATAAACTACTATCTGCTACTTATATAAATGCTTTTTTTGTAAACATTAACAAAAACAACAAAAATAGATGTTATAAAAAAAATAAAAGTACCAATCTAATCACTCATAATCGATCATATACTGATACTACTTTTGGTATTGACACCACCAATTTATGACTCGATCTGCCCTCTTACTGTACAAGCACTGCAAAAAAGAGCTGTCAAAATATGAAGACTAGATTTTAGGAAAAATACTAAAACCAAGTGAAATTACAAGCTGTTTGGGCAGATAATTTTACTTAATAAGACATCCTAAAATAAGATTTGTATATCTAGAAATAAGCAGGACTATTTAGATAGAAAAAAGTGTTTTATTCTAAAAACGAGCATTATTTAACTTGCAATTCTTAACTTAAACATTCTCGGGATCTTTAAACAAGATTTTTCTATTTTGGGGGTGGCGGGGTAACCAAAATATCTTATTTTAATAGTTATTTTCTCAGTTTTAACATTCCTAAACTACAATTATTCATGCTAAAAATAAAAATTTGTCAATGACTAAAAAAAAGTTAATATTTTCTAAAATGTTCTAGATATAACATTTCAAAGCTTTGCAAGTGGCAAATAATTTGCACTGTATCGTGTACTGACTGTGACAATGCTGACACACCAACAGTTGCTGTTATATTCTCTTCTTTATATCATTTTCTGTTAATAACTGCTTACTTTCCGCTATAAAACGGTCTCAACTACACTTCTTAAAGAGGTCATATTAAGGGTTTTTTTCATACATGTAAAACACCTCCTTGTGGTCTACATAACATGTAGTGGGGGTTCTTTGATCTATTCTAAATGTTTCATAGATTATGTTTCACAGACCATTTTCAAGCTGCTTTCTGACCGTCTCTTCAGGATGTGCCGTTTTGTGGGCGATCTTATGTTGCATTCCAGTGAACTGGGAAGTGGGAAGTCGGAGCTGGGAATGACGTCACTGCCGAGTTGAGAGCGTTCCAGTTACGCCGTTGGAAATCAAGATGGCCACATCCACAAAAGCTATTTTTGCGCTTGCCTTGTCTGAATATAAGTCAAAGTTAAAGTACCAATGATTGTCACACACACTTTAGGGGTGGTGAGATTATCCTCTGCATTTGACCCTTACAACCTCACCCCCTGGAAGGTGAGGGGAGCAGTGAGCAGCAGCGGTGGCCGCGCCCGGGAATCACTTTGGTGATTTAACCCCCAATTCCAACCCTTGATGCTGAGTGCCAAGCAGGGAGGTACTGGGTCCCATTTTTATAGTCTTTGGTATATAGACAATTTATGGGAAAATATGTACTCTCTGCAACCTTCAAACACGGTGAATGAAGAGAAAACACAGACGCTATAGCGAGTGATGTAGTACATGTATACCACATGAAATTAATGTAGTGTACACTACTACAGTGACGTAACTATATATCAACGTCAGTGACGTGCAATCAGGGGAGGCAGGTGAGGCGGGGCCTCGCGTGCTATCATGGAAAGAAAACAAAAGTAAAAAGAAAAAAAAGAAATTAAATTGTTATATGTATCCAGTGATTATACTATAGTTATTTTCCATTTAACTTCACCAGTTTTAGATGATTTTTTATTCAAAATCGCTGAATTTTCACATTTGCCGTTGAGTCAGCAGCCAGTTGAGGCACGTCACTGAGTTGAGCCTCACCATGGATTGCGCAATGACTCGGCTAACTGCTGGCCTGCTGTGCAGTGAGACCGTATTGCTATATGAATTATATTATACATGTCCATAGTTTAGTTAGCTGAGGTATATATTGTACAGTGTATTTTGTCAACAACTGTATGTGTGTAACGTATTTCTTGTGCTGAGCAATCATAAAACTGCTGCGAAGACGCACTGTGTGAGGCTCGCAGTAATCCCGCCTCCTGGTGGTAGACGGCGGTAGTGATCCCAGGGAGCATTTCTGCGACGACTCGGCTGCAGAAGAAGTGACAACAAGCAGCAACTTTTAGCAGCGATCGTTTATTTTTTCCTCTTGCCTGGACTATTAAAATGGAGGATTACATATCTAAAATAAAACAGTTTTCTAAACTGGACTTTCAATCGAAGCAGGAGGTAATACTTATAGGAAGATCTCCATCGAGACAGAGAGATATGTACAGCAAGTAGTGGACATAGAGAGAGAGAGAGAGATCAGAAGGCATAAGAAAAGTATCTACATTTGATTGTTTACATTTGATTATTAACAATCCGGGGAGGGTGTTAGTTTAGGGTTGAAGTTGCCTGGAGGTGTACTTTTATTGCGGTTTTGAAGGAGGATAGAGATGCCCTTTCTTTTATACCTGTTGGGAGCGCATTCCACATTGATGTGGCATAGAAAGAGAATGAGTTAAGACCTTTGTTAGATCGGAATCTGGGTTTAACGTGGTTAGTGGAGCTCCCCCTGGTGTTGTGGTTATGGCGGTCATTTACGTTAAGGAAGTAGTTTGACATGTACTTCGGTATCAGAGAGGTGTAGCGGATTTTATAGACTAGGCTCAGTGCAAGTTGTTTTACTCTGTCCTCCACCCTGAGCCAGCCCACTTTGGAGAAGTGGGTAGGAGTGAGGTGGGATCTGGGGTGGAGGTCTAGAAGTAATCTGACTAGCTTGTTCTGGGATGTTTGAAGTTTAGATTTGAAGGTTTTGGAGGTGCTAGGGTACCAGGAGGTGCATGCGTATCTTGGTGGTAGAGAACAGTATGTGCATATGAACAATGTAGATTCAGATAAAAAGATTATAACACATGGAGTGCCCCAAGGTTCTGTACTGGGACCAAAATTGTTTTTATTGTATATTAATGATATCTGCAAAATCTTTAAAAAACTCAATTGTATTCTCTTTGCTGACGATACAAGTCTGTACTGTTCTGGGCAAGACCTTGGCCAACTCTTAGAGGCTGTAGAGAGCGAACTCCACATACTAAAGCAATGGTTTGATGCCAATAAACTGTCAATCAACCTAAATAAAACAAAATATATAATTTTTGGAAATAGGAAAAATAACATACAGTGTCATATAAGAATTGATGATATGGAGATAGAAAGGGTGTATTCAACAACATTTTTGGGAATCTATATAGATGATAAATTAAATTGGAAACTGTACATAAATATACTTAAGACAAAGATGGCAAAAAATATTGCTATGTTATATAAAATCAAAAACTCCGTAAATCAAAAGGCTCTTAATATGTTATATAATTCTTTCGTACTCACTTATCTTAATTATTGTGTTGAAATCTGGGGTAACAATTACAAAACAAACATCAACTCTATATTCTTACTTCAAAAGAAAGCGATTAGAATTGTAAATTATGCAGATTATCATGACCATACCAATGCTCTGTTCATTAAATTAAAAACATTAAAACTGCACGATCTTGTTGACCTCAACACTGCTATTGTGACGTACAAATCTCACAACCACATGCTGCCTCGGTGTCTACAGGAGAGGTTCATACCCAGAGAGAATCCCTATGACCTCAGACTGAGGTTCAGCTGTCAGTCTGAGGTGGAGCTCCTTTTGCCTCAATTACTGCGTTAATGCGGCGTGGCATGGAGTCGATGAGTTTCTGGCACTGCTCAGGTGTTATGAGAGCCCAGGTTGCTCTGATAGTGGCCTTCAACTCTTCTGCGTTTTTGGGTCTGGCATTCTGCATCTTCCTTTTCACAATACCCCACAGATTTTCTATGGGGCTAAGGTCAGGGGAGTTGGCGGGTCAATTTAGAACAGAAATACCATGGTCCGTAAACCAGGCACGGGTAGATTTTGCGCTGTGTGCAGGCGCCAAGTCCTGTTGGAACTTGAAATCTCCATCTCCATAGAGCAGGTCAGCAGCAGGAAGCATGAAGTGCTCTAAAACTTGCTGGTAGACGGCTGCGCTGACCCTGGATCTCAGGAAACAGAGTGGACCGACACCAGCAGATGACATGGCACCCCAAACCATCACCCAACCATGCAAATTTTGCATTTCCTTTGGAAATCGAGGTCCCAGAGTCTGGAGGAAGACAGGAGAGGCACAGGATCCACGTTGCCTGAAGTCTAGTGTAAAGTTTCCACCATCAGTGATGGTTTGGGGTGCCATGTCATCTGCTGGTGTCGGTCCACTCTGTTTCCTGAGATCCAGGGTCAACGCAGCCGTCTACCAGCAAGTTTTAGAGCACTTCATGCTTCCTGCTGCTGACCTGCTCTATGGAGATGGAGATTTCAAGTTCCAACAGGACTTGGCGCCTGCACACAGCGCAAAATCTACCCGTGCCTGGTTTACAGACCATGGTATTTCTGTTCTAAATTGACCCGCCAACTCCCCTGACCTTAGCCCCATAGAAAATCTGTGGGGTATTGTGAAAAGGAAGATGCAGAATGCCAGACCCAAAAACGCAGAAGAGTTGAAGGCCACTATCAGAGCAACCTGGGCTCTCATAACACCTGAGCAGTGCCAGAAACTCATCGACTCCATGCCACGCCGCATTAACGCAGTAATTGAGGCAAAAGGAGCTCCAACCAAGTATTGAGTATTGTACATGCTCATATTTTTCATTTTCATACTTTTCAGTTGGCCAACATTTCTAAAAATCCCTTTTTTGTATTAGCCTTAAGTAATATTCTAATTTTGTGACACACGGAATTTTGGATTTTCATTTGTTGCCACTTCAAATCATCAAAATTAAATAAAATAAACATTTGAATGCATCAGTCTGTGTGCAATGAATAAATATAATGTACTAAGTTACACCTTTTGAATGCAATTACTGAAATAAATCAAGTTTTTCAAAATATTCTAATTTACTGGCTTTTACCTGTATATATATATATATATATATAAATTTTATGTATTCGAAATATTACATGAATAATAAAAGTATTATTAAAATAAAAGTCCACTTACAGCGGAGCTATTTGGAGCTGTGGTATTTCACCCATAAAATCAAATTATTAACCATTCAAAAAGCACCAACAATACTCCATTTTCATTTCGTGACTTGAATATTACCCAAGTATTAGTGATATTGCTATCATAAGCGCTAATGCAGACAGACTATTTATAGCGGCACCGTGATCACAAACTTGTGTGGCCCTGTTATTGTTCTCAATGTGTAACATGCTGAGCCTCGTCCTCCAGTGGAAATTAATTTAAGATACTAAAGTATAAAGGTGCTCATCAACCTAGGGGAACGGCTCCCCACTGTGCAAGAAGATACACAAGTATCTGTTTGCGTTTGTGATCAGTATTGAATAGCATTAATCGGCAATTGCAGTCGGGTACTTTTTCATGAAAATCAGTCGATTCTGATCTCTGGTCGATCGATCGTCACAACCCTAATTTATGTGTCAGCAATTCAGGTAATTAGCTTACTCACTGTTCTACATTGTTGCAGATGTTATGTCAGCTCATTGCATTAATCTATTTTGATAATTAGGTGATTTTATACAAAATGCTGTTGCCAGTAACTTATACAGTGGTTTGTACAGATAAATAAATAAATATAATATGGTTCTTAGCAGTATTTCAAGTCAGACAGGTGTGAGAAAAAATGTCTGTCCTCGATGAACCACTGTCCTAAAATTACATAATTTGTGATTTCCCTTTTAAAAGTGTCTCAATGTTTCTAGAAGTTTTAACTTGAACACTGGGAGGGAAAAAAGGGTCAGCCACAACCCCTTTAATTTGCAGTTTGTGCGTGTTTTTTTATGATGCGGCAAAGAGTAAGGTATACACGGAACATCTTGTAAAATGCAGTAATATAAACACTTTTTCAAATGCAAACACATCTCTAACCCACCACAAAAACATTACAGGGTGTAAATACATGACCTCACCCATTACACTTCATGTTATGCACACTGCAAGGTGCTCGGTAGGAAATCAGTTACAGATAATTGTATTACCCGCACCGCATTTTTGGGCACCGGTGTCTCTGCTGGGTTCAACTGGTTGCAGAACACAGTGGTGGTTTTTGGTGGCGAGTAAAATGTTTTCATGTCTAGACGTTGCACCAAAATAGACACACTGAATGGATTTAGTTGTGTGTTGTCAGCTACATCCTGCCCACAGGATCATTGTACTTTCTCATGAGTGAAACAAGGCCTCTTCCGTTCAATTGACCTGTCAGCTAGAATGAGAATGTTGATGCAGCAATAAGGATAGCCGAGATAACGCCGCTATCTGATCTACATTTGAACACTTGCAGGGGACACATAATTCATACAATCATGGAATTAGTCACAATGCAATGTGAAAATTCTAATGCTGTATGTGCACAGTCCAGTCAGATCCAATACCATAGCTGGGATACCTACTTAAGTGTCGCATGAATCTTTATGTATGCCTTGTGGACAAATAATCTAAGCCAGTGATTCTCAAGCTGTAGTACGTCTACCACTAGTGGTACGCATGCTTCAATGAGTGGTACGCCAAATAATCTCTTAATTAAATATTCAAATTCAGTGTTACTGATTAAAGTGTATCTAATGGTACAGTGGCAACACATATTAAATATACTTGTTAAACAAAACATTTGCCTTGTTTTTAATGAATACTTAGGCCTACTACACTACTATATTTTAGTGTTGGTCACTGTTGTGGTATATGGAGAGCCAAGTTTGAGAACGACTGATCTGCACTATTTTCTGTATACAGTTGCAGTCTTATGTAAAATATAGGTCACCATATGGCATTCAAATATGAGCAAGATCGGTTAAAAATATTGCCGCCATCAACCAAAACAAAGCAAGAGATAATTGCCCAATTTTTGTAATGATTATGGAACTGATATATAGTGGTAGCTCGGCTTCCGAGTTCGATTGGTTTATAATGCAGCTCGTAACCCTGAATTCTTGTATCTCAAATCAATGTTACCCTTTGAAATTAATGAAATAATTATTCCACTTCTCCACAATAAACACAACAATTTTACATGATGTTTATTAATAAGAAAAAAATACTTCTAGATAACAAAGATTGTCTTTACACAACACAATATAATGTAGTACTAAAAACTACAGTAGTGTTATTAAGTTATGTAATAATAATGTACACTGTTTACCATGAAGAACGTATTTCTACGGTATCTTATGTGAGCTGCTTCTCCGTCAAACACATCATCAGCAGCTTCTCTATGTCTTCATGGAAAAATGTCCTCTGTAACACATAATTGTACTGCCCTTGGTGGGCGTTATTCTGCTGGTGTAAATTGTTGTAGCAGTGCTACGCTGCTTCGCTAAGTTGGCTACACAGAAACCTTGGTCATGTTTTTCAATGATTTATTTCTTTAATCTAATGAATATCATGGGCTTCTTCTTCTCAGTACTGTCCTTCACTCTCACTTTCTTACGACCCATTATAGGAAAAGCACAGTTATATCTTGCTAGCTATTAGCTTACACTAGCAAGTGAGACAGTGGATGTTTTGGTTGGAACTTACAGGGTTCACTGTGACATTCAACACACCAACATGCGGTGGGGAGGCTCCTAACCCAAATTTTTGCTAACAAACTGAAATATAACAATAGCCAAGAGATGGATTGTGTCTCAAAAAACTTGCAAAATCGAGGACCCACTTGATCTGTATACTTATTGTTTGGATAATTTATATAATTATAAATATAACCATAATAATTCTAATGTTTGGATAAAAGTATTTGGATTTACAGTCAATGACTGCTTGATGTCCGTTGCCCATGAAATACAATATATCTCTCCATAGCCTTACTGCCCCCCCACCCCTCCGATCCTTAAGATCAGCCGATCAGCTGCTGTTGACGGTCCCTGACACAAGGCTGAAGCTTAGAGGTGACAGAGCTTTCGCCGCTGCTGCTCCCAAGCTCTGGAACGGCTTACCTTTGAGTGTTAGACAGACCTCCTCTCTTCCTGTTTTTAAATCGCTCTTAAAAACATACTTTTATTCCATGGCTTTTAACACTGAGTGATCTCCATCCTGCTATGGCGTCCCACAATGCACCTGCTGTGAACCTGTTTTTATGTTTTATTTTTTTATTTTGTTATCGTGCTCTGTTTGTGTTGTGGTGTGCTTGCTCGTTTCTCTTGTGTTATCTTTTGACCTGTCCATTGTACAGCACTTTGGCTACCCCTTTGGTCAATTTTAAATGTGCTTTATAAATAAAGTTGATTTGATTTGATTTGATTCTAGGAACCACTTGATCTGTATACTTATTGTTTGGATAATTTATATAATTATAAATATAACCATGATAATTCTAATGTTTGGATAAAAGTATTTGGATTTAAAGTATTGGACTGCTTGATGTCCGTAGCCCATGAAATACAATATATCTCTCCATACACGTACATTTTAAAGTACCAGTAGAGTGGAAAGACAAATTGCCTCTATAATGAAGCTATTATCATCTATATCTGATGTACAAAACCAAAAAACAATGAAGTTGGTACGTTGTGTAAATGGTAAATGAAAACAGATTCCTTTTCAACTTATATTCAATTGAATACACTGTAAAGACAAGATAATTAACATTGGATCTGAGAATTTTTTATTTTTTTTGCAAATAATCATTAACTTAGAATTTAATGACAGCAACACATTGCAAAAAAGTTGGCAATGGGGCATATTTACCACTGTGTTACATGGCCTTTCCTTTTAACAACACTCAGTAAGCGTTTGGGAACTGAGGAGACCAATGTTTGAAGCTTTTCAGGTGGAATCCTTTCCCATTCTTGCTTGATGTACAGCTTAAGTTGTTCAACAGTTGTCGTATTTGACGCTTCATAATGCGCCACACATTTATAATGGGAGACAGGTCTGGACTGCAGGCAGGCCAGTCTAGTATTCGCACTCTTTTACTACGAAGCCGTGCTGTTGTAACACGTGCAGAATTTTGCTTGGCATTGTCTTGCTGAAATAAGCAGGGGCGTCCATGAAAAAGACGTTGCTTGGATAGCAATATATGTTGCTCCAAAATCTGTATGTACCTTTCAGCATAAATGGTGCCTTCACAGATGTGTAAGTTACCCATGCCTTGGGCACTAATACACTCCCATACCATCACAGAGGCGGGCTTTTGAACTTTGCGCCTAGAACAGTCCGGATGGTTCTTTTCCTCTTTGGTCAAGAGGACATGACGTCCACTGTTTCCAAAAACAATTTTGAAATGTGGAGTCGTCAGACCACAGAACACTTTTCCACTTTGCATCAGTCCATCTTAGATGAGCTCGGGCCCAGCGAAGCGTTTCTGGGTGTTGTTGATAAATGGCTTTGGCTTTGCATAGTAGAGTTTTAACTTGCATTTACAGATGTAGCGACCAACTGTAGTTACTGACAGTGGGTTTCTGAAGTGTTCCTGAGCCCATGTGGTGATATCCTTTACACACTGATGTCGCTTGTTGATGCAGTACCACCTGAGGGATCGAAAGTCATGGCCTTGCCGCTTACGTGCAGTGATTTCTCCAGATTCTCTGAACCTTTTGATGATATTACCAAATGCAGATGGTGAAATCCCTAAATTCCTTGCAATAGCTCGTTGAGAAATGTTGTTCTTAAACTGTTGGACAATTTGCTCACGCATTTGTTCACAAAGTGGTGACCCTCGCCCCATCCTTGTTTGTGAATGACTGAGCATTTCATGGAAGCTGCTTATATACCCAATCATGGCACCCACCTGTTCCCAACTAGCCTGTACACCGGTGGGATGTTCCAAATAAGTGTTTGATGAGCATTCCTCAACTTTCTCAGTCTTTTTTGCCACTTGTGCCAGCTTTTGTGAAACATGTTGCAGGCATCAAATTCCAAATGACCTAATATTTGCAAAAAATAACAAAGTTTACCAGTTCCAATGTGAATTATCATGTTTTTGCAGTCTATTCAATTGAATATTGGTTAAAAAGGATTTTCAAATCATTGTATTCTGTTTTTATTTACGATTTACACAACGTGCCAACTTCACTGGTTTTGGGGTTTTGTATGACACCGAAAGACTTACAAAGTTTGCGTGTAAAATAGATATGATCAAAATAGTATCAATCTCACAGCGATTCCTGAGCCAATTTGAGGGATAATGAGCTAGCCAGTCATGTGCTCGCATGACGTAGAGGTAGGAACCGCAAATCCCTTCCCCCCAACAACAATGCAAATCATGCAGACTTTGTGAGAGCCAACAACGATTACTTTGGTAAAAATTATGATCCAGAAACTTATATAATATATTTTATTGGTATTGCACTTAACATTTGAGCAACAAATCTTGAAGTGCTACAGAGTAAAAACATCATAAAAGCATTCAAACAAGACAGTAAAAACAATATTAAAATGAGTTATATGCTTTTTCAAAAAGGTAGGATTTTAGCCCTTTTTTAAAAGCAGCTTCAGAAGCTCTGTCCCCTATGGTCTTGAGCCGTGTCCTTTGCGCGAGCAGACAGTGCTGTTGGCTTGATCGGGTCCTAGCTGGGGTGTGTGGCGTGAGGAGGTCGGAGAGGTAAATGGGGTATCACCGTGCTGACAGTGGTGGGTGTGCAGGAGGACCTTGTACTCAATGCGGGCGGTGACAGGGAGCCAGTGAAGGGTGCGGAGGATGGGGGTAATGTGCTCATACTTCCGCACCCTCATCAGGACCCTGGCAGCACTGTCCGGAACATACTGGAGCTTTTGGAGGCTCCTGCCAGGGATCCCGATGAGGAGTGCGTTACAGTAATCCAACCTGGAGGAGACACAGGCGTGGACAAGCTTCTCTGCAGCTGGAAGGGAAAGGAAGGGGCGAAGATGGGAGATGTAACGGAGGTGAGGTTTTGCAGATGTGGGTGACATGGTTGTGGAAGGAGAGGTGGGGGTCATGCTGACCTCAAGGTTGGTAACGGAGGGAGAGAGGGAAAAGTTGGTTGTGATTTTGGAAGACAGTAAATAAGAGCTATAGTTACATTAAGAGGGTGTTTGCATTTGAGTAATAGATTTTCAAAAGAACATCTATTTGGGGTAGACAGAAGGCTCAATTCAATGTCCATCCATCCATCCATCCATTTTCTACCGCTTATTCCCTTTGGGGTTGTGGGGGGCGCTGGAGCCTATCTCAGCTACAATCGGGCGGAAGGCGGGGTACACCCTGGACAAGTCGCCACCTCATCGCAGGGCCAATTCAATGTCATGGTGGTATAAAACAGCGAGGCCACCACCACGACCAGTTGTACGGGCTTTGCTCAGGTATTTATACCCAGGAGGGTAAGCCTCATTTCGGCTACTGCCACGTTTGTGTGAGGCGTAGAATGCCCAGCCCCTTGACCTTAATGTGTTTGCATACAGATTTATTTGATAAAGATTGGTCATTTAATTGTTCAAAGAGGATATGATTTGTAGAGTTCTGTTTGTTCACAGGCCGGAGGACACTGACCCACTCCGGATTTTGCAGTGTGCTGCCTCATATCTGTGCTCGTTGTTGTCGAGATCTGATGATGTGCAGAGTGACGCAGGTGTTGCGCGACGGGACATTCTGCTGACGACAAGGTTATGGAGCTGTGGTCGCCAGGTGAGGAGAGATTGAACCTGCGGCCAGACCCCCGATGGATGTAACAGGGCCGACGAGGGAGGTCGAGGTGTCTGCGTGTATCTTGGCTGGTGTGGGGACGCTGGCGTTCCATTGAGCTGCCGAACATGCGGGTGCTCGAGCTGCCTGTGTTGCCAGGATGCTTGCCACCAACAACAGTAGATGACGGTCAGACAAGCCAAGATGATCCACAACCGGAGAGGAAATGGCAGTCCACACGGGAGCTTTCGTTTGATGACAAGATACATCCAAGAGCTGAATGGCTTTTGCTTAGCCTGGAACTCGGCTAATGCCAGAGCTGTTGTTAGCACTTTTACGGGGGTGAGCGCGGCTTGCTGTTAGACTACACACTTGAAAAAATCGTTTAGAAAAGTGTAAAAAGACACACTTAGATGTTCACTTACTTTTAGTGCAGAAACGTGAGCAATAATAACAGCACTTTTTGCGCGGTTTCTGGGGGTGCAGAGAATCGGCGAACAGTCAACTCTTGAAACTTATATTGTTGATCCTGAATATAAGGAGAATGATCTACAAGTTTTAGAAGCTTTGCTAAACAGATCCAGCCTTAGTGAAACACTAAGCATCATGTAGCAGTATTGCTAAGTGCTAAACAAGAAATACAAACTACAAACATAATAATACGATAGCTTACTGTACGATGTCTGCTCATACTTAGATTATAACTGATAGGATGTCCATATTTTATATGAAAATTAATCATGATGCACACGAAGGGGTAACAAGGAAAAGTCTCCCTGCAGACACTGTATTTGGTTGTGTGTGTTTGTCTCCATTTGTGAGCATACATTGAATGTCACAGATGAACAACTTCTGGCTTTATGGCTAAATCCTCCTAATATCCAGATGAGAGCCATTATTTATTATCTAGAACAGTGGTTCTTAACCTTGTTGGAGGTACCGAACGCCACCAGTTTCATATGCGCATTCACCGAACCCTTCTTTAGTGAAAAATAAAATGTTTTTTTTCAAATTCGAGACAAAGTTATATGTTTTTGGTAACACTTTAGTATGGGGAACATATTCTAAGTAACAAAGACTTAATTTAGAGTTTTTTGTACACTAGGGGAACATATTCTCAGTAACAAAGACTTAATTTAGAGTTATTTGGTTAGGGTTAAGGTTCGAGGGTTAGGGCCAGGGTTAGAGGGTTGGAGTTTAGGCATTAAACCCTAACCCTAACAAGGCATTAATAAGTACTTCATAATGACTGGTTAAGAGAAAATATGTTACTAATCTGCATGTTAATAAGCAACTAATTAATGGTGAATATGTTCCCCATACTAATGTGTTACCATGTTTTATTACTGGCATTAATAAGTACTTAATAATGACTAGTTAAGAGAAAATATGTTCCCCATACTAAAGTGTTACCATGTTTTATTACAGGCATTAATAAGTACTTAATAATGACTAGTTAAGAGCCAATATGTTACTAATTTTCATGTTAATAAGTAACTAATTAATGGTGAATACGTTCCCCATACTAAAGTGTTACCATGTTTTATTACTGGTGCACAAAATGAACCGTGCATGAACATCACCTTGTTCAAAGAACAAAACCAACACAGTGCATAAACTCACAACAAATTACACACCTGCAAATCAGTGTGACTTCTGCTGCTGCCGTATCCGTAATACGCCGATAGGGAGAAGTTTTTATTTACACGATGAGTCGGGTGTGTTTTGATCTCCGCCGAACCCCTGAGCCCGACTCACCGAACCCCTAGGGTTCGACCGAACCCAGGTTAAGAACCACTGATCTAGAATAACTTTAACGAGCCGAGACGCGATGATGCAAGCGCAGCAGGACATTGCCGCCAGGTCACGGTAAAGCAGAAAAGGGCTATTTCGCTTTGTGTTATCAATATGCCGCTAAAAATAGTTTGTCTGCGTTAGCGCTTATAATAACAACATTGCTAATTCTTGGTTAATTTTCAGGTCACAATATGTATATAGAGTATTGTTGGCGGGTTTTGGATGGTTATTTATAGGGGTTTTGTGGGCGGAATAGAGGGCCCCCATTGACGGACTATTTATGTATAGACTTAGATTGCATAAAAACATATGTGTTCATGTCTTATATAAGGATTGTGAATGACAGCACGTCTCTCTCTCATTTTTGGATATTTTCCATTATGACTGATCTGATAATATGGTCAGATTGCAGAAGTGTTACTCCAGTGACGTCAATCTACGGAAATTACCGAAGAAGTCCGGAGTGGAATATTCAAACTGGCTGACTGAATTTGCGGCATTTTGTGATGTTTAGACGGTATTTTCACAATCTTTGCGGATTGTAAATACAATTGGATATGGTTGAATGGATACAATGAAAAGCAATTAAGCATGTAAAGTCAACTTGTTTTTCCATTCTACTGGTACTTTAATATTCATCCATCCATTAAAGACCGCTTGTCCTTTTCAATATAACATATAATGCCAACCAATAGTAACATTCAATAACAGAACCAACAAAATCCAATCAATATTTTGGAATGCGTTACAAAAGAGAGCACATTTCACTTTTGATTGCTATGACACCATCAAGAGGCAAGTCATCATGATGTCTACACAACTGCAAGTTAGCCAAAACTATTATTATGAAAGTTGTTATATGAACTACTGGTTTATACACCTTTTGCTGTGCCAATTAAGTTGTTTAAAATGTTTATCAGGATTCTTCTTCCTTGTACTTTGTAAACATTTTGAGTTTGAACAGTTTCTTAAAAAGTTAATTATTTTAGTTAATTGTTTTATTTCTTTGGTTAATCCATTCCCTAATTTAGACGTTGGCAGAGAAAAATGTATAGATTATCTTCATCTTTGTATAAATCGCAGTGTTCAAAGCTTGGGAAAAAAGTAGCGGCTTATAGCCCGGAAAATACAGTACTTTTCAGTGCTTTTTTTTAATGATAGAAACACTGATCGAAAGCTGACTTTTCTAAAGAAAACTAAAATACACAATCTAATAGACAAACTTTATAGAGCTAAAGTACAAAAAACTATTTAAAAACATTTTTCTTGACATGGACATGTGGAGTGAAAAATTAATAATTGTATCCTGACCAAAAGCTCTTTCTAGTTTTGAGTTGAACAAGTGTTTTGCAGGTAGACTAAATTAAGACACTTTCAAGAAAACTTTGAACATGTCTTATCTTTTATATTTTAGTTGGCAAAATTTACTGTCATTTTAGTTGACTAAAATGTTGTGAAATTTAGTCGAAAAAGAAATCCCTTTTAGTTTTAATCTAAAACTAGACACAAACTAATGAATTTAGATGACTAAAGTTTGACTAAAACTAAAAGACATTTATCAAAACACTGTGACTAAAACTAAATTAAAAAACTGACATGGTCTGACAGGAAAAACTGAGAATTATTATCTCTTGACACAACCTTTGTATTGGATTTGCATCAATGTGTTCAACATTTGGTACATGTTTTGCCTATGCAAGTTGTGAGTGTGCATTGACATTGACAAATAAAGACACAAAATCTTCTACACTGAACTTTCTCCACAGTTCTTAGAAATGAATTAGTTCATTCCGTGGCTGATTGAGTGGTTCCTAAACAGCAGTAGAACATGATGCTTACTGGAAGGCGTACAAGACTGTTGGCTGGCGAAGTTCCGTGATGACAAACTTGGCGGTTTTCACTTAGCGCCAGTGCCTGCTAGGGACAGGAAGGACGTGTGATTGGCACATCAACTCACTTCCTGTGGGTGATTTTAGAAGCTTTTTGTTTTGTCAGTGGTCCCCCAGTGTAAGAAAAATATTCTATTATTGATGGCAAGCAAATAGTCTTTTCTCCAGTTTTCAATGCATGATGTCTGCCTCTTGTTCACTGGTTGCATGAAAACGTTTTCAGACACCACAACTGTGCCAGCGATGACATCATCATTTAACCTCCTCCAATGGCAGGATCGTAAGTAGGGTGACATGACGAAATCACCTCTGCATGCTAACGTGTCAACGCCCTTTGTTTGCATATATTGTGAGAGTGCGAGTGCCATTACCCTTTTCATGTTGTGCTTATGGTTATGTGTTCATGTGTTTGATAGTGGTGCCTTTTCCCTAAAGTCATTTTTCTTCCGCAGCCTTATTATCTACTGAACCGGTCTTCTATTTGAAGTTTTAAGAGGTGGAATTTCCAATTAAGGATGTATGTTTTTTTTCTGAATTTTACATTAGTGGTAAAGTACCCCTGCTCCTTAGTAAGAGCTTGAGGGAAAAATGGTATGCCTTTTATTGTAAGGCCCTTGCTGACCTCATTTTGCTTTGCTGGCATTGATGTTGAATACCTATATTTCATGTAGCATCAGTCTTAAACTTACTTTGGTCGACGTTAGCCCATGAGCCCAATTTATGTGTCAGCACTGACGGCCGATAAAGACAAGGGTCTTTGTGTCTGTGACAGACGGAATGTAACCGGGAATTAACTGGGCTTCAAATGGCCTAATGTCGCTAAATAATGACCATCTATGATTGCAGTTTGTTCAAGGAGCAGTCGGAGACTGGCATTACAGCACACAGTTATGTACTTGCTTGAATCATCGCCCAGTCTAGACTCGTCTCTATGGCTCATGTATGGAAAGCCACAACAGGGATCACACCTACGACTTCCCTCTGCGCAATCAGAGTTTGTCTCTGTGGTCGCCATGGTGGTTAACATTCAAGTTCAATCCCCTCCTCGCTATACATCATTTATTTATTAGGGGGAGAAACCAGTGGGAGGAGGATAGTGATGCAGGGAAAGAAAGGACGGGACTTGAGGAGAGTTTTTCCCACCCTTTGCTTACATTGCATCTCCTCCTTGCATTGCGGCTGCATTCTCCTGTCCTCACCCTGCAGTCTCAAACAGAAGAGGGCTTCAAGGAGAGGCTGCTCCAAGTCAGACAGGGCTGAAAGAAGCATATTGTGAGGTCACATTCTTTGCAATTGCAAGCAGGAGCCAAGTCAGTAGCTGGCGGAATTACCCCCATGAATCATGCCCATTGTGATGCCTACCCTGGATGAGAACATGGAAAGGAATTAGGTATGGCAGAGCCTTATCAGCTTCCCATTTGGACCTGACCAGGCCGTTAAGTTCGAGCAGGCTGGACAGCCTTCATTAGCCTTCCTTATGGAGAGTCTGGATGTGGAAATCCTTCATAGCATGTGTTGTTACTTAAGGGTGTGCTGCAGCCAAGTTACTGCGCACTTTTCCATCCACGCCCGTCCTCCTGTCTGTGCACTTCCTTCCCTCCCATTTACCCAGAGATCTTTGTGGTAGGTCCACGAGTTCAAGCAATATTAGGTTGCACCTCTTAAAACATTTCAGACAGTGTGGTAAAAAATTAACAAAAGGAAAACTAAGCCAATGTAGTATTCTGCTTATGGCTTTTTTTCCCACATTTTATTCAAGCTGTTTGACAGTTGGATGAACAAACTTTAATGAAGCTGCTTGTTTCAAAACATTTGTTTCTCAGATCAACCATGCTGTTAATGAGAAAGAAATATTCAACTCTGATTCATTTATTCATTTTATGTAGTGCTTATTACAGTTAAAGTACCACTGATAGTCACACACACACTAGAGGTGGTGAAATTATTCTCTGCATTTGACCCATCACCCTTGATCACCCCCTGGGAGGTGAGGGGAGCAGTGAGCAGCAGCATTTTGGTGATTTAACCCCCAATTCCAACCCTTGATACCCAGCAGGGAGGTAATGGGTCCCATTTTTATAGTCTTTGGTATGACTCGGTAAGCTGAGGCCTACCCCAGTTGACTATGGGCGATAGATTGGGCACACCCTAGAATGGTTGCCAGCCAATTGCTGTCGCTGATTGATGTATTGACTAATTGTCTTTGGCTAAATGATTTTCAGGAATTGGAAGGGAAATACTTTTTCACCAAACAATCAGCGGATGCAGACTACAGATAGTAAACTATAGGCGGGGAAAACACCATTAGGATTTTATGAAATAAATACCATTGAGTTATTGTGTAGAAATATGGGGAAATAACTATAAAAGTACATTTCATTCATTGACCGTGTTACAAAAACGATCAATTAGAATAATACATAATGTTGGATATAGAGAACATACAAACCCTTTATTCATTGAATCGAAAATACTGAAATTCCACGCCATAGTGAATTTGCAAAACGGCTAAAATTATACACAAAGCAAACTATAATCTGCGACCCAAGAACATACATAATTCTTCTCAATAAAAGAGGATGAATATAATCTTTGACAAAAATGCAATTTAAAACAATTGTATGCATGTACAACACTTAAGACCTTCAGTATATCAGAATGTGGAATTAAATTATGGAATGGATTGACCAAAGAAATCAAACAATGTACTAATATGATCCACTTCAAGAAACTCTTCAAACTTAAAGTGTTTACAAAGTACAAAGAAGAAGAACCATGATAAACATTCTGAATTTATATCATTCATCCATTCATTTTCTAGATAATCTTACTTATGTCACCATATGAAATATAACTTACTTCACTAATTAGTGTTTATTTATTTTTAATGTTATTAGTTATGGAGTATATTGCGAATAAATTGAGAACAGGAAGTGAACAAACATTTTAGCAACTGCTATGTAAAGGAAAAGGGGCAGGATTAAATAAACTCTGCTTCTTCCTACTCCTTTTCGAACATGTGGAATAGAGCAGTGTTTTTCAACCTTTTTTGAGCCAAGGCACATTGTTTTCATTGAAAAAATGTAAAGGCACACCACTAGCGGAAAACATTTAAAAAATGAAACTCAGCAGTTGATATTGACAATAAAAAGTTGTTCTCGCAAGTGTTGGATAAGAATTCACACCATAACCAACCATGCATGACTATAGCTCTTGACTCAAAGTACTGTCACATCACGCCGTGACTTGAAAGTGCTGACATGCAGCTGAGTTTTTTGGTCTCTTCCTGTGCATAGTGTTTTAGTTCTTGTCTTGCGCTCCTATTTTGGTGACTTTTCCTGTTTTGTTGGTGTTTTCCTGTAGAAGTTCCATGTCTTCCTTGAGCGCTTTTCCCCACACCTGCTTTGTTTTAGCAATCAAAGCTATTTAAGTTGTCATGTTCGGATGTACTTTGTGGACGCTGTCTGCTCTACACGCTGGAAGTCTTTGCTGTCGTCCAGCATTCTGTTTTTGTTTACTTTGCAACCAGTTCAGTTTTAGTTTCATTTTGCATAGCCTTCCCTAAGCTTCAATGCCTTTTCTTAACGGCACTCGCCTTTTGTTTGTTTTTGGTTTAAGCATTAGACACCTTTTTACCTGCACGCTGTCGTCTGCATGTTGTGATCACGACAAACCATGTTCCCGACATCTACAAAGCAATTAGCTACTTGCTGCCACCTACTGATATGTAAGAGTACAACATGGTTACTCTGCCGAGCTCTAGACAGCACCGACACTCAACAACGGCACATTATTTGCAGATTATTATTACTGGTTTGCAAAAAATATGTTTAACCCAAATAGGTGAAATTACATATTATCCCACGGCACACCAGACTGTATCTCACGACACGCCATACTTGCCAACCTTGAGACCTCCGATTTCGGGAGGTGGGGCGTGGGGGCGTGGTCGGGGTGGGGCGGGGCGTGGTTGGGGGCGTGGCTAAGAGGGGAGGAGTATATTTACAGCTAGAATTCACCAAGTCAAGTATTTCTTATATATATATATATATATATATATATATATATATATATATATATATATATATATATATATATATATATTTATATATATATATAGTCAAGTCAAGTATTTCTTATATATATATATATATATATATATATATATATATATATATATATGTATATATATATATATATATATATATATATATATATAAGAAATACTTGACTTTCAGTGAATTCTATATATATATATATATATATATATATATATATATATATATATATATATATATATATATATATATATATATATATATATATATATATATATATATATACATATATATATATATATATATATATATATATATATATATATAATGAGTAGATGAGTGTTATGTGTAGGTATATGTGTAAATAAATGAACACTGAAATTCAAGTATTTATTTTATATATATATATATATATATATATATATATATATATAGTATTTATTATATATATATATATATATATATATATATATATATATATATATATATATATATATATATATATATATATAAAATAAATACTTGAATTTCAGTGTTCATTTATTTACACATATACACACACATAACACTCATCTACTCATTGTTGAGTTAAGGGTTGAATTGTCCATCCTTGTTCTATTCTCTGTCACTATTTTTCTAACCATGCTGAACACCCTTTCGCAGGTCCCAGAAAGGTTTCGAGTACCACCAAAAAAACTGAATCTCTGAAGACAGTATAAAAATCTGTGTTAAAGGTGTACAAATACTGTTTGTATAATAAGCATGTTATTGTTTACAAATGTGGGTTAAGAGTTCAGTACTAAAAAAAAAAAAAAAGAACGTGGCTTAAGTACAGTTTTTTAATTGAGCTGTTGCATTTTTTGGTTGGGTTGTTTATTTATTTTGAGTAAATTCTACATTTCTAAAAGGGGAGGAATGTAATAGAGTGATCTATGTTTGTCTGTTGCCATCTCCTGGTGAATGTTGGCTATAGCGTACTGGGGTTACTTTTTGGTTGGCCAACGATTTACGTGGTGTTGCACACCTGACGTCAAGTGTGTGAGTCTGTTCTGAAGTCTACAGTAAAGAGACGTACTTCATCACCTCGCCTGGTTATTGCGTCCAACTCAATATATTACAACAACATTGCTGTTTACGGCAGACGAACTGCTTTACGGTAGAATAAAACATGACTGCTGTTGTTGTGTGTTGTTACCGCGCTGGGAGGACGTTAATAAAATTGCCTAACAATAAACCCACATAAGAAACCAAGAACTCGCCCTCGATCATTCTACAGTTATAACGTGATTGGGCAGGCACGCCGTTTATATTGTGGGAAAGCGGACGTGAATACAGGCTGTTGACACGTCACTCAGGTCCGCATGGAGCTGGAGGGGGCGTGGCTTCCAGCTCCGCCTGAATTTCGGGAGAAAATTTGTCCCGGGAGGTTTTCGGGAGAGGCGCTGAATTTCGGGAGTCTCCCGGAAAATCCGGGAGGGTTGGCAAGTATGCGACATGCCACGGTGAAAAACACTGGAATAGAGAAACTGGAAATAGTGATGTATCATGTTGTATGCATGCATTTTGGGAATAAACACAAATTTCACTCAACTCAACTCAACTAATTTTGAGCAAGCTTCTAGTGAGAGTTTTTCTTTGTGACTACCAGAGCTTTCGCGATCCAGTTAATGGTTTTAGAACGCCAGCACTTTGTGACAGACGGATGAGCATGCAAGAATGAGGTCATCACAGCGAGACAGGAAAGACAACTGTGTCGGGAAGCTGCATGTCAGCACTTTCAACTTGAACACAAGAGCAGGAGCAACGTGGTTCTTGGAATATCACTGGAGTATTATCAAGCCAGGCAGGACAGGACAGGACAGGGTGTGGGCAAGAGACAATCACCCTCCCACGGGCCCCTCCTCTCAGCCCTCTATGCCTGGGAAGGGCAGCCTGGGTGGGGCTGGCATGGAAGCTGCGAGGGCCCCCATACCTCATAAGGGCATGACTGCATACATCCGGGGAGTGAAGTCTTTGTCATAACACAGCTTTCCACTGAATAAAATAAACACGGGAGAGGAAGAAAGGCAAGGGTGGGGAGTGATAAGGCCAGGGAGCGAGCCGTGGAGAGAATAGTCGGGCGCGATGAGGAATGGCGAGGAAGTCGGAGCACAAATCCAAACGACAAGCTCCCCCAAGTTGATTACTATTGAGAAAGCGCCCAAGTCCATTAACCTAAATAACAACCAGGTGCTGCATGGCTGTGGTGGCTTTTTTCACTGGGGTGTAAACGACCTGCTCCTTTTCATGCTCCAACACGGGAGGCCGGGAAACAGGCCAGACAAGCGCCATGTCTCCCTGGGCTATTCCTCTCTTATTCTCGCCATCATCACCTGAGTCCCATCAAGAGTCGTTTACAGAGATATGTTCGTTTCATCCTCCGCCTCTCACATCCCTTCCGAACAATGTCACGATGTGAGTGTGTGCATTGTGCATGTGCCTCCTCTCCCAGGGCGAGACCTCCCTCTGTTAACTGTTACAGTTCCCTTTTCTAAGCCAAGAAAAGGGGGGGAAGGGTCCCAAAACGTCCCAAAACAGGCTTTCTTCCTTTAATGAGGAGTAGGGAAAAAGACAGGGTGAAAGAATGTTTGGCAGAAAAAAGTGGAAGGATTTTTCAAAAGAGTCACAGAGGATTTATTTGACAGAAAAAAGGGAGAGTCAAGAAATCTTGTGGAGGTGGAGACAGCTGCCTTACACCACCTCTCTTTACCTCCACGTTAGAACCGGTACACCACAACAGTTGGCTGCCGTCTCTTAGTAATGACCACGACACTACATACACTATATTGCCAAAAGTTTGGCCACCCATCCAAATGATGAGAATAAGGAGTCCTAATCACTTGGCCTGGCCACAGGTGTATAAAATCAAGCACTTAGGCATGGAGACTGTTTTTACAAACATTTGTGAAAGAATGGGCCGCTCTCAGGAGCTCAGTGATTTCCAGCGTGGAACTGTCATAGGATGCCACCTCCATCCATCCATCCATCCATCCATCCATCTTCTTCCGCTTATCCGAGGTCGGGTCGCGGGGGCAGCAGCCTAAGCAGGGAAGCCCAGACTTCCCTCTCCCCAGCCACTTTGTCCAGCTCTTCCTGTGGGACCCCGAGGCGTTCCCAGGCCAGCCGGGAGACATAGTCTTCCCAACGTGGCCTGGGTCTTCCCCGCGGCCTCCTACCGGTCGGACGTGCCCTAAACACCTCCCTAGAGAGGCGCTCGGGTGGCATCCTGACCAGATGCCCGAACCACCTCATCTGGCTCCTCTCGATGTGGAGGAGCAGCGGCTTTACTTTGAGCTCCCCCCGGATGGCAGAGCTTCTCACCCTATCTCTAAGGGAGAGCCCCGCCACCCGGCGGAGGAAACTCATTTTGGCCGCTTGTACCCGTGATCTTGTCCTTTCGGTCATAACCCAAAGCTCATGACCATAGGTGAGGATGGGAACGTAGATCGACCGGTAAATTGAGAGCTTTGCCTTCCGGCTCAGCTCCTTCTTCACCACAACGGATCGATACAGCGTCCGCATTACTGAAGACGCCGCACCGATTCGCCTGTCGATCTCACGATCCACTCTTCCCTCACTCGTGAACAAGACTCCGAGGTACTTGAACTCCTCCACTTGGGGCAAGATCTCCTCCCCAACCCGGAGATGGCACTCCACCCTTTTCCGGGCGAGAACCATGGACTCGGACTTGGAGGTGCTAATTATCATCCCAGTCGCTTCACACTCGGCTGCGAACCGATCCAGCGAGAGCTGAAGATCCTGGCCAGATGAAGCCATCAGGACCACATCATCTGCAAATAGCAGATGCCACCTGTGCAACAAATCCAGTCGTGAAATTTACTCACTCCTAAATATTCCATAGTCAACTGTCGGCTTTATTAGAAGAAAATGGAAGAGTTTGGGAACGACAGCAACTCAGCCACCAAGTGGTAGGCCACGTAAACTGACAGAGAAGGGCTCAGCGGATGCAACATGACTGCGCACCAGTGCACAAAGCAAGGCCCATAAAGACATGGATGACAGAGTCTGGTGTGGATGAACTTGACTGGCCTGCACAGAGTCCTGACCTGAACCCGGTAGAACACCTTTGGGATGAATTAGAATGGAGACTGACTCGACCAACATCAGTATGTGACCTCACCACTCCGCTTTTGGAAGAAAGGTCGAAAATTCCTATAAACACACTCCGCAACATTGTGGACAGCCTTCCCAGGGAAGCTGTAATAACTGCAAAAGGTGGACCGACATCATATTGAACCCAATGGGTTAGGAACATACTTGCCAACCTTGAGACCTCCGATTTCGGGAGGTGGGGGGCGGGGGGCGTGGTTGGGGGCGTGGTTAAGAGGGGAGGAGTATATTGACAGCTAGAATTCACCAAGTCAAGTATTTCATATATATATATATATATATATATATATATATATATATATATATATACATCCTGAAAATATGCAAACAAAACTGTGTTTAGATAATTGATACTTCAAACTTGCATAAATAAATCTTAGTGAATATAACATAACTTAGCTTCTGAGATCTTCAAAATGTAATGAATAAAATGCTAAAGTTGTTGATAAACAAGCAATTATTTTAATAATTAAATATGGTAATTTTAAATGAATTATTATGATAATTTAAAATTAATTATTTCAAATATGTTTATTTTAATGTATAATTCTATGGCTGGATGCAATAAGGAGTCAGAAAAGATACAAATAAAAATACAATAAATGTTGATGTTTTTAGCAAAATATAGTAAAAATGTATTTATTTTTTTTTTTTAAATTAATAAATATATTTATTTTTAGGTAAGATTAACATAATAATACAATTTATCTCTAGTCTGGATGATTTAGTTCTTGTCACCTTTTTTTTGTCCTCCCATCGTGAAAAAAGGCTGTCCTCACTCAGGTCCGCATGGAGCTGGAGGGGGCGTGGCCTCCAGTTCCGGCTGAAAATCGGGAGATTTTCGGGAGAATATTTGTCCCGGGAGGTTTTCGGGAGAGGCGCTGAATTTCGGGAGTCTCCCGGAAAATTCGGGAGGGTTGGCAAGTATGGTTAGGAATGGGATGGCACTTCAAGTTTATATGTGAGTCAAGGCAGGTGGCCAAATACTCTTGGCAATATAGTGTAGCTATTCCTTCTGGACTCTGCAGCTTCGGGGTTTTGTCATCACACACCATCAGGCTGCAGGCCAAAAACGGTCTTTAAATCCTCTGAATGGTGAAGTCTAACTGGACGCATTTGATCGAGATTACAAGAGCAGTGCAGTCTGTCGACAGAAGTGGCGTCATGCGCAAAGAAGACAACTTTAGTCTGGGATAGAATGTTTTTTTTTGTTGTGGAGAGAAAGCAGACAAAATGACCTCAGAACTCCCTTTGTTTGCCAAGCATACATTTGCAATCAATGCAGTTATGTGACACCAACGCTAAGATATACATCATATAAACAAGTAGTAGAAGATTTGCATATTAGTAAAAATAAATACATTTTAAATAAATTATGACACATTATCTACTAAGGCCAAGTCCACACGAACACAGATACTTAATAAACGCATACTTATCTCTGCGTTTAGGCCTCTTGTCCACACGCAGGCGCATACTTTTGTCTTTAAAAACGCAGACTTTTGCAAACGCTGGCCAAATTGTAGAGATCCAAAACTATCCGCTTAGCGTATGCGTGTACACGACACAAACAGAGACTTGTGACAACGTCACGGTTGCGCGCTGTCATATACAAGCTCAACAACACTGCCTTGCTGCCTTTGAACACACTATAATTTGACTTACTGTATGTTTGAACGTAAACATGCAGCTATTTTCACTCAACATTAATAAAAATGGGCTTTGCGACACTGACAGTCAGCTGTTTAATATATGATCACTGTGGAACTTCCACCTGATGGGAAAACTTTGACAAGCAAGACACTATCTTATGTTTTTAGTCCTTGTTTAACTTACGTGTCTTGCTTACATTTTTGTAGAGTTGCTCGCGCGTAAAAACAACCGAGCAACTAAAAAAAAACATGATGTAGCATCCTCCTTGTAGTGTGTACTGATGTTAAAGACAATATACACTTGATTACACATGTACTACAAACCCCGTTTCCATATGAGTTGGGAAATTGTGTTAGATGTAAATATAAACGTAATACAATGATTTGCAAATTATTTTCAACCCATATTCAGTTGAATATGCTACAAAGACAACATATTTGATGTTCAAACTGATAAACATTTTTTTTTTTTCAAATAATCATTAACTTTAGAATTTGATGCCAGCAACACGTGACAAAGAAGTTGGGAAAGGTGGCAATAAATACTGATAAAGTTGAGGAATGCTCATCAAACCTTATTTGGAACATCCCATGGGTGAACAGGCAAATTGGGAACAGGTGGGTGCCATGATTGGGTATAAAAGTAAATTCCATGAAATGCTCAGTCATTCACAAACAAAGATGGGACAAGGGTCACCACTTTGTCAACAAATGCGTGAGCAAATTGTTGAACAGTTTAAGAAAAACCTTTCTCAACCAGCATTGCAAGGAATTTAGGGATTTCACCATCTACGGTCCGTAATATCATCAAAGGGTTCAGAGAATCTGGAGAAATCACTGCACGTAAGCAGCTAAGCCCGTGACCTTCGATCCCTCAGGCTGTACTGCATCAACAAGCGACATCAGTGTGTAAAGGATATCACCACATGGGCTCAGGAACACTTCAGAAACCCACTGTCAGTAACTACAGTTGTTCGCTACATCTGTAAGTGCAAGTTAAAACTCTCCTATGCAAGGCGGAAACCGTTTATCAACAACACCCAGAAACGCCGTTGGCTTCGCTGGGCCTGAGCTTTATCTAAGATGGACTGATACAAAGTAGAAAAGTGTTCTGTGGTCTGATGAGTCCACATTTCAAATTGTTTTTGGAAACTGTGGACGTCGTGTCCTCTGGACCAAAGAGGAAAAGAACCATCCGGATTGTTATAGGCGCAAAGTTGAAAAGCCAGCATCTGTGATGGTATGGGGGGTGTATTAGTGCCCAAGACATGGGTAACTTACACATCTGTGAAGGTGCCATTAATGCTGAAAGGTACATACAGGTTTTGGAGCAACATATGTTGCCATCCAAGCAACGTTACCATGGACGCCCCTGCTTATTTTAGCAAGACAATGCCAAGCCACGTGTTACATCAACGTGGCTTCATAGTAAAAGAGTGCGGGTACTAGACTGGCCTGCCTGTAGTCCAGACCTGTCTCCCATTGAAAATGTGTGGTGCATTATGAAGCCTAAAATACCACAACGGAGACCGCCGGACTGTACAACTTAAGCTGTACATCAAGCAAGAATGGGAAAGAATTCCACCTGAGAAGCTTAAAAAATGTGTCTCCTGAGTTCCCAAAGTGTTGTTAAAAGGAAAGGCCATGTAACACAGTGGTGAACATGCCCTTTCCCAACTACTTTGGCATGTGTTGCAGCCATGAAATTTTAAGTTACCGTATTTTTCGGACTATAAGTCGCAGTTTTTTCATAGTTTGGCCGGGCTCCAGTGCGACTTATATATGTTTTTTTCCTTCTTTATTATGCATTTTCGGCAGGTGTGACTTATACTCCGGTGCGACTTGTACTCCGAAAAATACGGTAATTATTATTTGCAAAAAAAAAAAAAGTTTATGAGTTTGAACATCAAATATGTTGCTTTTGTAGTGCATTCAACTGAATATGGGTTGAAAAGGATTTGCAAATCATTGTATTCCGTTTCTATTTACATCCAACACAATTTCCCAACTCACATGGAAACGGGGTTTGTATATCACCATATCCATGATTAAATGCTTTATAATTCCATGAGAGTTTTGCAGCGGCACACGCACGTCCGTGTGCTTTATATAGGCACTTAAACATGCAAAATGGTTTTCTTGGCTTGTTAGTGCGTGCTGATTTTAGAAATAATGTACACTTCACTGCACGTGTAATACATCACCTTGTTGCTGAACACGTTATAATTCTATGAGTGTTGGGTTTCTGCAGCACAGGCGTGCATTCGCTCTTTAATAATGTTCCCAGGATTCTGTGTTTACGTGCAGGCAAGTTTTAAAGATAATGTACATGCCATTGTACGTCTAAAGTATATCAAAATAAACATAGGAGGTGTAATGCCACCAAGTCAGATATTGCTGCTTTTTTCAGGATGTGTTTTTGAAACTCTGCGTGTTCGTGTGGACACGGCCTAAGAGTGACTATGGCCGTAACTACCATTGAGGACACCGAGGTCATGTCCTTGGTATTTTTTTAAGTGACAAAAAGAAGATGATATGACTGACTGCAAATGTACTTTGTGTGCGCTGCACTGTCCGGCGCCTCTACATCACCATGCGGTAGTACCATCCTCTCACAATATATGATCTTTGGTCATGCACAGCCCCGCTACAACTTCAGCAACACTGAAGTCCACTTTTACTATAAACATCATCCGATCCGAAATGTGCTGTCAACATGACATTAACATTATACGGTACTGACGTAACTAATGTTGGTTTTACCTGAATAAAATTGTCGGAAAAAAAGCGTTGTCATGTCAGCCAGCTTCTGCTCACAGTAATCAAGCCCCCTCAACTTAGCTGTGCGTAGGTGTTCGCGATCCGTGGGGGAGAGAGGAGGCGGCGTTTTGCGTAAAAAAGCACATGTCAAATGTAAATTATTGGATGACAAAATTTTACCCCAAATGTAATCCTGGCCACATCATGCTCTGTCACTGATAGGAATACCCCATAGAACACCTTTGGGATGAATTGGAACGGAGACTGAGAGCCAGACCTTCTCGACCAACATCAGTGTGTGACCTCACCAATGCGCTTTTGGAAGAATGATAGAAAATTCCTATAAACACACTCTGCAACCTTGTGGACAGCCTTCCCAGAAGAGTTGAAGCTGCGACATCATATTGAACCCTATGGGTTAGGAATGGGATGGCACTTAAAGTTTATATGTGAGTCCAGGCATGTGGCCAAATACTTTTGGCAATATAGTGTAGCTTTCCCTCTTGGACTTCCGGTAGCTCTTGTGGCATGTGTCATTAATACCCAGTTGTCAAACCAAAGATCGTGGGTTCGACCTCTGCTCATAGTTGAAAATTACAAAGGTTTATGATTTATGTTTTAATACTGTTAAAATTGTTTAATACGCTCAACTTCAGCATATTAATAAAAAAAAGCGGACTGTTACAAAGTCATGTCGATTGTCAAATATGTTAGATCATCTAAATTGTTATAGTTCTGTTTCAATGAAGGCTTTTGTTATTCTGGAAATGAATCATGTTGCTCAAGGTAATATTATTTATATGGTGCTGGGACACCCATGATTACAGCCTTTCAAATCTCCTCTTGGACCACCAATTTTCGACCTCGATATTTGTCAAATCCTAGTTACGGCCCAGAGAGTGACCAATAGACATGCACACATTTTAACCCATGATCATGCATCATGGCTCGCCGCCCTCCAGGCACGTATCCTGCCAGTGTGGACACCGGCCCCAACCCACCAGCTTTGCCTCCGAAACCCACGGACAATATGCTCCCACACTGAGGCGCGCAGCGGCATGCCATCAGCTCAGCCTACAAACACGCGATGCATGACGTGCACCTCCCAAAAATAATCATCAAGGTGCAGCAAACCATTAAGGCTGACTGTTTTTCATGCATCAAACATTTTCCAGCAACAAACATCCAACAACTCTTCCCTCAACTATGATCGATCAAGCTAAATTGGCTGTCAACACATCAATATAGTACTGTTTTTGTTGATGTATGGTGGCTACAAAAAGAAGCATTTCCATTTGGAAAGGCAGTGACATATGAAGAAGGACATACCTGTTCACGCCTTTTTGATCAACAAACAAAGCTGCCAGGTTACAGCTGATTTTACAACTTCCTGTGTGACTTGCATCTTCATATAACGTTAAAGTACCACTGATAGTCACACACACACACTAGGTGTGGTAAAAATATAACTTATTTTGTCACTGGCCCTGGGCCCACTGCAGAAACAAAATTAATTCCCAAAAACTCTGCAAAAAATGGGGAAAAACTAGAGATGTCCGATAATGGCTTTTTTGCCGATAACCGATATTCCGATATTGTCCAACTCTTAATTACCGATTCCGATATCAACCGATACCGATATATACAGTCGTGGAATTAACACATTAGTATGCCTAATTTTGTTGTGATGCCCCGCTGGATGCATTAAACAATGTAACAAGGTTTTCCAAAATAAATCAACTCAACTTATGGAAAAAAAATGCCAACATGGCACTGCCATATTTATTATTGAAGTCACAAAGTGCATTATTTTTTTTAACATGCCTCAAAATAGCAGCTTAGAATTTGGGACATGCTCTCACTGAAAGAGCATTAGGAGGTTGAGGTGGGCGGGGTTGGGGGGGGATGCGAGGGGTTCTGGGTATTTGTTCTGTTGTGTTTATGTTGTGTTACGTTGCGGATGTTCTCCCGAAATGTGTTTATCATTCTTGTTTGGTGTGGGTTCACAGTGTGGTGCATATTTGTAACAGTGTTAAAATTGTTTATACGGCCATCCTCAGTGTGACCTGTATGGCTGTTGACCAGTATGCTTTGCATTCACTTGTTTGTGTGAAAAGCCGTAGATATTATGTGACTGGGCCGGCACGCAAAGGCAGTGCCTTTAAGGTTTATTGGCGCTCTGAACTTCTCCCTACGTCCGTGTACACAGCGGCGTTCTAAAAAGTCATACATTTTACTTTTTGAAACCACTACCGATAATTTTGAAACCAATACCAGTAATTTCCGAAATTATATTTTAAAGCATTTATCGGCCGATAACATCGGCAGTCCGATATTATCGGACATCCCTAGGAAAAACTGATACGGTGGTAAATCTTGCTTCGGTTTATGGCTGAACCTGGGATTTTGTGCTCGAAAAACGTTGGTAACATCTGCTCTGGGATTTTGTGAACTTCTTTAGAAAACTGCTGCTAAAGAGATTTTTCAGAAACATTTGCAAAAGTTGCAATGTTTTGAGGGGTGATTGAAATTTTCCCAATTAGAACTTATATAATTTCATGCTTTTTATAACTGGCATTTGTCATTTTATAACTATGATGTGTTGAAATGTGACTGAATATTCCAATATATACCAATATCAATACATATTTAGTATATATTTTAAAAGCCTTTATATTTTGTTTCATAAGCATTTATGATGGGAATTTGCGGGGATTGGTCTCAGCATTACGAAACCCTAGAGAGTCTAGTGTGGTATAGTATTTGCTAACTTACTGTTGGTTTCTCACAGGACATCATCCATTTGTCCATCTTTTGGAAAAAGTGCTGCCAAAAGGCTTAATAATATTATACTTCTGTTATACTACTTGTTTCATCTGACATCACATGGACAAAGATAAGACCTTCTGGAGGAAAGTTCTGTAGTCAGATGAAACACAAATTTTGCTGTTTGGCCACAATACCCAGCAATATGTTTGGAGGAGAAAATGTGAGGCCTTTAATCCCAGGAACACCAGGCCTACCGTCAAGCATGGTGGTGAAGTATTATGCTCTGGGCCTGTTTTGCTGCCAATGGAACTGGTGCTTTACAGAGAGCAAATGGGACAATGAAAAAGGAGGATTACCTCAAAATTATTCAGGACAACCTAAAATCATCAGCCCAGATATTGGGTCTTGGGCGCAGTTGGGTGTTCCAACAGGACAATGACCCCAAACACACGTCAAAAGTGGCAAAGGAATGGCTAAATCAGGCTAGAATTAAGGTTTTAGAATGGCCTTCCCAAAGTCCTGACTTAAACATGTGGACAATGCTGAAGAAACAAGTCCATGTCAGAAAACCAACACATTTAGCTGAACTGCACCAATTTTGTCAAGAGGAGTGGTCAAAAATTCAAGCAGAAGCTTGCCAGAAACTTGTGGATGGCTACCAAAAGCGCCTTATTGCAATGAAACTTGCCAAGGGACATGTAACCAAATATTAACATTGCTTTTATGTATACTTTTGACCCAGCAGGTGTGGTCACATTTTCAGTAGACCCGTAATACATTCATAAAAGAACCAAACTTCATGAATGTTTTTTGTGACCAACAAGTATGTGCTCCAATCACTCTTCACAAAAATATAAGAGTTGTAGAAATTATTGGAAACTCAAGACAGCCATGCCATTATGTTCTTTACAAGTGTATGTAAACTTTTGACCTCGACTGTATAAGAAGGATCAAGGAATATTTGTCGTATTGTGCATGGTTACCTCTCTAATATGCAAACAACAGTTTGGATATAAAATAACTTCACAGACAAAAACAAATAAATCATATGTCATATCCCTCTCTATTTTGAACATGTCACAACACCCTGGATGGCTACTCTGTGCAGGACTGATGTGTGTACTCAGGTGAGCGCACACCCTCAAGAGGTGCTTAATCGCTGCACTTTCATGGCTTCTTATTTTTGTGCGAGTCAAAACAAGAATTTCAGTGCTGTGTTTTTGCTCTGTGAGCCACAGCTTTGTGTTCCCTATTTACTCCTTTTTAGCTTCACCTCTAAGTCGCCCCTTACTTCAAATACAATTAGCGGCAAGCCGGTTCTGTGTCGTCTTGTGTCAACTTCCAGTGAGAATGTATGTAAAACATCCACTCGGCGGCCACTCAAACCGTTACAGGACGCTGCATTTGCGATAAACCAGGCAGAAAAGCCACTCATCTTTGAGCTGACCGTTGGATGCGGTATGCTGACATGATATGGGTCTGTGTGGTGGAGCCGGTTTCTAAAGGCATCTTGAGGATTTAGGCCATAAAACACACTGACAAGAGAACAAAGCTACAGCTCTGATCCTAAAGTTCTATAATGACTGGGTGCGTGTCATCCATAGAGACTGATCTCATTTATGTTTGCAGTGTTTAGGCCTGTGATCCCCATGCTCTATACTGCAGCCTTGCAGAGCACAATGACATGCATTGTGGGAAGGGAAGAGTCCTCTGGATTCTCTCCAACTTTATTATCAGTACCACGCAAGCCCTACAAGGAGGGTTTATCTAGATTTATGTGCACACTGACTGAAGTATAGCGTGCTGGGTAGAGAGCACACAGGTGAAAGTAAACCATTGTGAGCGCGGCTCGGAATAAGGTATGTGCATGAGTTTGTACACGCAGTGTGTGTTTGTATTGTCGGAGGTCTCCAAGGGAAAAAAAGCATTCGAACAAAAATAAGTAAACATAATTAACGGCTCATTTGGGAGCCGTGGTCACACAAAATGCAACTCCAAATATTTGGCATTGTAACGTGAAAACTATCAATCCAAATTCAAAGTTGAGAAAC
Organism: Nerophis lumbriciformis; assembly: GCF_033978685.3. NCBI lineage: Eukaryota > Metazoa > Chordata > Actinopteri > Syngnathiformes > Syngnathidae > Nerophis > Nerophis lumbriciformis. Next base: position 29,560,939 of record NC_084549.2, read on the forward strand.
AATTTAAAATAGTTAACATTTTTCTTCATCAGCAGTTTAATGATATACAGTACAGCTATCAAAATAATACAACTGACTGTAATCTGCATATACCGTATGTATCTGCACATCTATTGAGCCTCAATAGATGAAAAAATATGTGCATAAAAAGTTGATGATTTCTAGTTTTGCTTGAGAAAAAATATGTTTGTCTAACAATATGTGCATTAATGTGGCTGCAGTTTGCAGCAGTGTAGAAATGCATTATGACCAACTGAGAATTGTGTCTAGTATTTTGACTTCTAATGTAACCAGATGATTTAAAACACCCCACTAAAGCATTTTTCTGATACAACTCTTGTGTCAAATTCCTTGTGTGTTAAACATACTTGGCCAATAAAGCTGATTCTGACTGATTAGACCATTAGACCGCAATGGATTCAGTCAAAGACAAAAATTAAATGGAAGCCAAGGATGTATACATATACTGAAGGTATTATATACAGAATAAAGTACTGCATGTGTATTGCGTGTAGTATGTGTACATCATTTGTTACTATTATAGGTGCTGTTTGAAGTCCATCGGTACCGATTCAGGTAAAATCAAAACGGTGCCATATTTCAATACCTTTTTTACATGTGACATCACATTCAGTTGCAAAATTCAGCCTTGGCTCAAACACTTGGCAGGGATACAACCAGTCAAGTACTCAGAGTGGAGTCAGCTGAACTGCTTCTAGGTCAGGGGTCGGCAACCCGCGGCTCTAGAGCCGCATGCGGCTCTTTAGCGCCGCCCTAGTGGCTCTCTGGAGCTTTTTCAAAAATGTATGAAAAATGGAAAAAGATGAGGGGAAAAAAATATATTTTTTGTTTTAATATGGTTTCTGTAGGAGGACAAACATGACACAAACCTCCCTAATTGTTATAAAGCACACTGTTTATATTAAACATGCTTCACTGACTCAAGTATTTGGCGAGCGCCGTTTTGTCCTACTAATTTTGGCGGTCCTTGAACTCACCGTAGTTTGTTTACATGTATAACTTTCTCCGACTTTCGAGGACGTGTTTTATGCCACTTCTTTTTCTGTCTCATTTTGTCCACCAAACTTTTAACGTTGTACTTGAATACACAAAGGTGAGTTTTGTTGATGTTATTGACTTGTGTGGAGTGCTAATCAGACATATTTGGTCACTGCAAGACTGCAAGCTAATCGATGCTAACATGCTATTTAGGCTAGCTATATGTACATATTGCATCATTATGCCTAATTTGTAGCTATATTTGAGGTCATTTAGTTTCCTTTAAGTCATCTCAATTCAATGTATATCTCATGACACACTATCTGTATGTAATATGGATTTTCATTTGTTGCGGCTCCAGACAGATTTGTTTTTGTATTTTTGGTCCAATATGGCTCTTTCAACATTTTGGGTTGCCGACCCCTGTTCTAGGTAATGTTACAATTTGCATGCCAACAAAGCAAATAGACAGCACTCATAAGCACTGCAAGGCTCTAGTTAAAAAAGAAAGTGTGAATTTAGATTGGATTTGCCATTGACATGGTAAAGATAAGCATTAGTGATTTCCACACCTCCAAATTATTTAATATAAACTACAACTAAGGTTAAAGTTAAGTTAAAGTACCAATGATTGTCACACACACACTAGGTGTGACAAAATTATTCTCTGTATTTGACCCATGAGAGGTGAGGGGAGCAGTGAGCAGCAGCGGCCGGCCGCGCCTGGGAATCATTTTTGGTGATTTAACCCCCAATTCCAACTCTTGATGCTGAGTGTCAAGCAGGGAGGTAATGGGTCCCATTTTTATAGTCTTTGGTATGACTCGGCCGGGGTTTGAACTCACAACCTACCGATCTTGCACATTACAATTAAACAGCTGGTGTCTAATAATTACAATACTTCAGTGGCAAGCCGTGCGTTTCCCACCTAGGCCTTCAGCGATGTCCGACTTCAATGATTACCTCTCAAAATACCATCGTTGATGTCACCACATGACCATTGCTGGAGAAATACTATACAGAAACACATTTACGCACTACTGCCATTGAAACACTTCAACAGTGTACAAAACCGGCTATTTTCTGGCGCATTTAAATATCAATAAACCCGCATCAGCAATTAGAAGATATCTTATGCGGTACTGTCGAAATCAAAATTGTAAAAAACTTTAAACGTGAAAAAAAATAATAATAATAATTGAACTCACAATTTGTAGAACCCATTCAATGCCGTATAAGCCAGTAGTACCGCTCGTAGTCGCTTGATTCGAGTGGCGGGCATTACTCCATTTCATCGCCGGGATAGCTGAGCAAGCTTCCGGGGTTGGCCGTCATCGTCTCACAAGATGTAGTTTCTAAATATCCTTCTTAAAAATGGCCTAGCAAATATATGTCTGCCACCTAATCAACGTTTTGTTCTCCTTCTTTGTGGGTTAAAAAAGTAGCTGTATTAAATTAATCCGCTTATGGTCCCGGGTGGAGTTCTGCTGATCTGCATAGCACCGCCGCGGCTCAAACAAGTGAGTATCCAATCAGAGGATGCGTAAATGTCACGTTCTACGTGAGGCCACCTAATAGGCCTTACTGACAACAAGTCGTGATCTGATTGGCTATCGCAATTATCTATCAACTGTATGTGCCCGTTCACTTACAGTGCATGGACGCCCACATTGTTGATTCTATAGGCCCCGGGCAGATTTCGTACAGCATGGTAACATAAGCTAGCTGAATTCTGATTGGATAAAAACTGTAACCTAAAAACAACAGCACTGGAAGGAGCATAATGTGACATGAATAGAATATGAATACTTTTAGATATTTAGGGAAAGTAAATTAAACATTACTTTTATCTTTAATTATTAACATGATTTCTGGTTATGTTAGGCCAGCAGAGAAGGCCTTGCTGGCCCTGACGGCCCACCACTGCAATACTTACAGTATAAACACTTTGTGGGGCTTAACAAAAGAAAAGACTAGCACATTCAACTTAATGGCAAAGACTACTTCCTGGCTGGCTGGCTAACACTACTACCATCTAACGTCTTGGAATTGTAACTGCATTTAAAATCTAACGTCTATGCAAGCTATATAATATGGTACAGTACAGTACAAAAGAGACAGAAGTGTAAGAAAAGATGAAAAATGGACAGCACAGATTAGTTTTGAATGTTAAGTCAAATTTTATATACCGTATTTTTCGGAGTATAAGTCACACCGGAGTATAAGTCGCACCTGCCGAAAATGCATAATAAAGAAGGGAAAAAACATACAAGTCGCACTGGAGTATAAGTCGCATTTTTTGGGGAAATGTATTTGATAAAACCCAACAACAAGAATAGACATTTGAAAGGCAATTTAAAATAAATAAAGAATAGTGAACAACAGGCTGAATAAGTGTACATTATATGACGCATAAATAACCAACTGAGAATGTGCCTGGTATGTTAACGTAACATATTATGGTAAGAGTCATTCAAATAACTATAACATATAGAACATGCTATACGTTTACCAAACAATCTGTCACTCGTAATCGCTAAATCCCATGAAATCTTATACGTCTAATCTCTTACGTGAATGAGCTTAATAATATTATTTGATATTTTACGGTGATGTGTTAATCATTTCACACATAAGTCGCTCCTGAGTATAAGTCGCACCTCCGGCCAAACCATGAAAAAAACTGCGACTTATAGTCCGAAAAATACGGTACTGTATATATTATCAAGTAAACACTTATACACAAAGCACAGAAATGTGTTACCGTTGAGTACCGTATCGAGTACCAGGAATTGGTACTGTGTCAATTAAAATGTGAAAGGTACTCATTCCTAATTGTGTGGAGATGAACTGTAACAAAAAAAGACTGAACCCTTACTTTCACGAGGGTCCTTTAATTACAACATTATTTTGCACATTCCATGCAACTTTATGAGAATCATTTCCACTAACAAGCGCTTTTGCTGCACACATGGTCAAGTAGTCAAATAATATGAATTTCTACTTCTGCAATAACATTTATAGGTCTCATTTCAAGGAGGCTGCCTCCTTGAATCCGTACAAGTGGCATGTCCCTTTTCTGCCCTATACTGTTGCAGAACCGTGCACTTGTACTAACCAACCTAATTATATTTTATTACGTTTAATTTCCACAGTAAAACACCCAGTTTCCATGGCATTGGGACATGCATGACAGAGAAAGAGCCCTATTTGTTTGTCAGATGGTTTCCCTACCCTCAGAGGTTTTCTTCCTTGGGTTGAGTGAGGTGGATTTGATGAGCAAACAGCAAAGGTTAGTGCATTTTGGATCCAGTCCATGTTCCGAAACCAATCCTCCAGGCTACAGTACAAGTTCAAATGCTATGTGAAAAACATCATACTGTAACTGATGTGGCAAGGCCATTGGAGACCAAATGAATAAAAAAAAAATTGGAAGTATGTGTTATTTCGGCATTTAGTGGGTGCATTCCTTTAACCTTCCAAAAAAGCTAAATTCCCCAGGCTGGAGCACATGATTGTGAATGGCAGTGGAATGCACCCATCCATGAGTACCACATAAGCTATAATCAAAGCCATGTGTTCCATGATGCACTGTATATTTGGAAGAAAATGCAAAACAACAATTCGAGATATTCAATTAGCACACCACACCACATCAGTGCCTCCCTGTGCTTGTCCCAAATTAAACGACAAGTAACCAACACATTCATGGGATGTGTTTCTTTTGTGACAGTAGTGCATCAACATGTTGAACTGCTCCATGTCACGGCACGGGCACACCCCAGTGCGCATCCATCTGTGCGCCTCCAAGAGCGCGCCACTCCGGCTGCAGCAGGCGGTTGCATTCTATCGACTCAATCAGCAATCTAAATACCTGTCGCTGATGAGCTTCTGTGCCTTCTTAAGCCAGTGCAAACCTACGTTCCGGGGCCAGAACGTAGCGATCTGTTCCAGTACAGTAAGCCGACTCATCAAGCTCTATGCACACATTCTCTCTGTGTTTTCTACCCCTCCGTGTTGATTTGTCTCGTGTCCCTTGTTGTCTTCCAGCAGCCTTTCTCCGTTTCCGCGTCACAAGCTGTGTGTCTCGTCACCCCGTATTCCCTCTGGTTCCCTGGCTGCCGCTTGGATCTCGACCTCCCGCCTGGACACGGACTTTGGCGCCTCGCCCCTGCCCTTGACCTCACGCCTGCCCACAAACCTCTGAGCCTGCCTTGCCCCCTCTGGGACTTTTGCACCTCGCTCAACACTACCGGTAACACACTACAGCTAATACCTACACATTGTCACACACCCATACTTGCCAACCTTGAGGGGTGGAGGGGGTGTGTGGTTGGGGGTGGGGGCGTGTTTGGTGGCGTGGTTAAGAGGGGAGGAGTATATTTACAGTTAGAATTCACCAAGTCAAGTATTTCATATATATATATATATATATATATATATATATATATATATATATATATATATATATATATATATATATATATATATATATCAGTGACGTGCGGTGAGGTTGATGGCTGGTGAGGCACTGACTTCATCACAGTCAGATTTACAAACATATGAACCCTAAAGAGTATCTTATTCACCATTTGATTGGCAGCAGTTAACGGGTTATGTTTAAAAGCTCATACCAGCATTCTTCCCTGCTTGGCACTCAGCATCAAGGGTTGGAATTGGGGGTTAAATCACCAACAATTATTCCCGGGCGCGGCGCCGCTGCTGTCCACTGCTCCCCTCACATCCCAGGGGGTGATCAAGGGGATGGGTCAAATGCAGAGGACATATTTCACCACACCTAGTGTGTGTGACAATCATTGGTACTTTAACTCATTGGCGTTGTTAGGCCTATTTTAGGGGGGCTCAAGCCCCCCTAAAATATTCTTAAGCCCCCCTAAATAATTTGGTGTTTTTTTGGTTTTTTTAGAAATAAATGCCGACATATTCATTATAAAGTGGCCCAAATATGAGTTTAAATAAATAATCATATAACCTGTTATTATTCACTCAGTTTCCCCCCACTTCGTAGCGTAAGGTAGAGAGCCCCTTTCCTGCATCGGTATCCAATCCATTCCACTTGTTCATATAGAAAATGCCCACATCACTCAAATTCCAGCCCGCATTTTCTCTGCGACCTTGCTTGCGGTCCTGCAGATGTACGAAGCACATTATCTTCCTTTACAATGAGTGAAGCTGCACAAAACCTTGTGTGTGCAATTGTAAATCATTTATTTTTTAAGTTTTGTGTTTCTTGTAGAATCTATATAAAGTAATATACATAAGCCTATTGTTAAAATAATGAAAAAAACATCATTAAATATATTTGTTTTATTGTATTGTTACATTAATAGCTGTTTTATTATTATATGATGGCTTGTTAAACATTTAATATGATTTTCAGAGGGAGGAAAAACCAAGACATTTAATATAAAATGTAAAATGAATAAATACATAAAAAGAAAAAGAAAATATATGGTTAAAAGCCATCGTCCCGGGGAGCATTTCATTTTGAATTTCAGTGTTCATTTATTTACACACACATAACACTCATCTACTCATTGTTGAGTTAAGGGTTGAATTGTCCATCCTTGTTCTATTCTCTGTCACTATTTTTCTAACCATGCTGAACACCCTCTCTGATGATGCATTCTGCTTCGTCTCCTTGTTGTGTGCGCAGTTGTGCACTGCACTCTCTAAAAGCCCTAGATGTTAATGTCACATATGCATGTACAGTAGATGGCAGTATTCCCCAGTTTAAGAGTGTCACAACATTGCTGTTTACGGCAGACGAACTGCTTTACGGTAGACGAAAACGTGACTACTGTTGTTGTGTGTTGTTGGCGCGCTGGGAGGATGTTAATGAAATTGCCTAACAATAAACCCACATAAGAAACTAAGAACTCGCCCTCAATCATTCTACAGTTATAATGTGATTGGGCAGGCACACTGTTTATATTGTGGGAAAGCGGACGTGAAAATAGGCTGTCGACACGTCACTCAGGTCCGCCTGAATTTCGAGAGATTTTCGGGAGAAAATTGGTCTCGGGAGGTTTTCGGGAGAAGCGCTGAATTTCGGGAGTCTCCCGGAAAATTCGGGAGGGTTGGCAAGTATGCACACACCACACATATTTTGGATTAGTTCACACACTCCATTTCTATTGTATATATAATAAATATAGCGTTAACAACGTCCCCGCTGTCTTTGCCGTCTTCTTCCCCTGTACACACGTAGCACTCCAATCATTAACTGGCAGTCTCGCGGCGTTCCGAAAATAAGAATTCCTATGCTGTCGCTTTGATTTTAGCACAACACCTGCATGCAACGTCTCTTTTAAAAGTCTTGTTTATTGGTTGCCACGGAGACTCGGGTTCTCATAATACTGTTATCAAGTCTTTGATATTGTTCTAGAGTAGGCCAAGCTGAAGCTCCGAAGTATCAGGAAATACATAATAGAGAACATGGGCATCGAGTGATTGTCTATACGTTATCCAGGCTGCGACTTACGAGGCACCTGTGTTCCATCAGGATGCCATTAGAGTCTCAAATGATCACGTTTAGAATCCCGCTTAAACATCCTGTTTCTTTCAAGTGTGTGTGTGTGTGTTGCCAGGCTATGTTGTTTTGTTTTAATCAGTTTCGCTTGTAATCACGATGGGACTGGAGATGGGCCTGAAACGGGTAAAACAACTTCCTGTTTCTCACTCTCCGACCTGACCTCCCCGCCGCTCCCCCCGCTTCCACGGACTGAGTCATAGCTGAGGAGCGGCCGTGCATGTGCGAAGATGAGGGGAAATGAGCTCACTGGTGGGCCCTCTTGGGACCAAATCACTGTCTGTTAATTAACCATGGAGTGGCCCTTTCCCAGGAGCGCTCAGCACGAAGTCTGCTTGTCACAAAACAACAACAATTGTCTCTCGTGAGCTTTTACTGAGGGTTCCTTTTTACAACTTCAAATTCTCATACAGACAACATTATCAAAATGATATCTGTTGGATCTGCAAAAGCAAACGAAATGCTGTAACATGCATGCCAAGCGAAAGTAAAAAAAAAAAAAAAAACTATCCTCGGTCTGTTAAACTATGTAAAATAGTGATATACTGCACATTTAAGTATACGTACACTTTGATGGAGATAAATTATCAGTCATCTTGACCAACAGACACATAACTAGAAACTTGGAAAGCAGGCCGAAACTTCCAATGGTAAAGTCAGTGGTGTGCCAGAAATCATGATCAAAATTAGAGATAAAAGTATTTTTTAATTTACTTTCCCTAAATATCTAGAAGTATTCATATTCTCTTCATGTCATATTATGCTCCTTCCAGCGCTGTTGTTTTTAGTTTATAGCATTTTTATCCAATCAGAATTCAGCTAGCTTATGTTGCGGAGTAAACGGACACAAACATTAGACAGACAGTTGCGATAGCCAATCAGATCACGACTTGTTGTCAGTAAGGTCTTCTAGCTGGCCTAAGGCAGATATATATAGTGATGCAATGAGCTAGGTAACATAAGAACCCTATTACCCAGCATGCCACAGTAGTGAAGAGCATGCACAGTGGTTGACTGTAGACAAGCCGGCAGCTTGATGTTATCGAGGAGCATGCTGTGGAGTAAACTTTAAGAACTCAGCCAACACGTCTCGTCTGTATTTTTTATGATTATACAAGACAACACATATACAAACCCCGTTTCCATGAGTTGGGAAATTGTGTTAGATGTAAATATAAACGGAATACAATGATTTGCAAATCCTTTTCAACCCATATTCAATTGAATGCACTACAAAGACAAGATATTTGATGTTCAAACTCATAAACTTTATTTTTTTTTGCAAATAATAATTAACTTAGAATTTCATGGCTGCAACACGTGCCAAAGTAGTTGGGAAAGGGCATGTTCACCACTGTGTTACATGGCCTCACCTTTTAACAACACTCAGTAAACGTTTGGGAACTGAGGAGACACATTTTTTAAGCTTCTAAGGTGGAATTCTTTCCCATTCTTGCTTGATGTACAGCTCAAGTTGTTCAACAGTCCGGGGGTCTCCGTTGTGGTATTTTAGGCTTCATAATGCGCCACACATTTTCAATGGGAGACAGGTCTGGACTACAGGCAGGGCAGTCTAGTACCCGCACTCTTTTACTATGAAGCCACGTTGATGTAACACGTGGCTTGGCATTGTCTTGCTGAAATAAGCAGAGGGGGCGTCCATGGTAACGTTGCTTGGATGGCAACATATCTTGCTCCAAAACCTGTATGTACCTTTCAGCATTAATGGCGCCTTCACAGATGTGTAAGTTACCCATGTCTTGGGCACTAATACACCCCATACCATCACATATAGTATGTTTTTTGCAATTTTAATATTGACAGTACCACATAAGATATGTTTTAATTGCTGATGCGGGTTTATTGATTTTTAAATGCACCAGAAAATAACCCGTTTTGTACAATGCCCAGTAGGGCGTAGATGTGTTTCTGTATAGTATTTATTTAGCAATGGTCATGTGGTGACATAAATGATGGTATTTTGAGAGGTAATCATTGAAGTCCGACATCACTGAAGGCCTAGGTGGGAAACGCACGGCCCGTCACTAGTTAAAGAATATATATTTTTTCAAATCCTGAATTGTGATCATCAATCTGGATCACCAAATTATAATAACTTGTCCATAATCCCATTTTCCTGAAAGTTAATCTGCACATAATTGTTTGAGTTAAATCCCAGCCAATGCGTCTCCTCCTGGCAGAGGTAATTATTCTAAGGATAAATGAAATTGCCATGTCCATGCATGTTTGTTTTTTTCGTCTGTCGCTTCCAAACAGGCTGCAAAAGGGTTCACCCTATGAGTAATTAAGTAAACGGAATGAACCTTTTTGTCAGTCATTCACTCTCTTTGTCTCTATGGGTGGAGGCCGGGCATGGTGTAAACATAAGGTAACGTAGTAGAAATTATCCATATCAACCCCAAAGTCTAATCATTTGTTCCTCATCCCATTTCCGAAATACCCACAAAACTTGATCAAAATGCACCCATAGCTTGTGGAGTTATGTTGCTAACTAACTAAAAAACAGACAAAACCCGGAGAGAACATAACCTCCGGGTGGAGGTAATAACAACCTGTATTTGTTGTTGTTGTTGTTTTTTAACATGTCTACTTGTCCAGTCACTGAGGCAAATCATATTGTAGATGTAGATGTCCATTTCTGCTGTAATTAATTGCTTTACAAAAGAGCAGTGGGGATATTTATTGGATTTGACTTTATTAAATGGATATATTTAATGTTTGGCGCAACCGGACCGGAGCAGGACGGAAGAAAGAAAAAAGAAGACAGAGAGGGAAATTGCGGGGACAAGAGGACTAAACAGAGAGACAACAACAACAGAACAACATCAGCAAATACAATATGTACAAATATGATATGAAAAAGTATAGCAAAGAACCAGTTAATGAAGTAGACAGATTTGTAGATGGCACTACAAATGGAGCAATAAAAATACCAATAGATACAGTATAATACTATTGATAACACGAATAACTACTTCTATTACCGACATTGCAACTGCTTCAAATGCAACAAGACATATAGGTAATGAATACTTGAAAAACAAAATAAATCAGATAAAGAGAAGCAGACTATATTAACCGTATAGATTGTTATGTTAAAATAGGTTAAACACTAGCAGTGTGCTTACACAGTTTCCCCCAGGAGGGGACAACGTTAATATACTGTATGTTTGATGAAACGTGATAATATGCATGAGTCTATGTATGTATATGCGCATGTGTATACACAGTATGTATGTATGTCTGTACAGTGAGAGTGTGTGTGGATGGATGTACGGTGTTTGTGTATCTGTGTATTTTTGTATGCGTATGTACCTATGTATGAATGTATGTACCGCATTTTTCGGAGTATAAGTCGCTCCGGAGTATAAGTCGCACCGGCCAAAAATGCATAATAAAGTCTCATTTTTTGGGGAAATGTATTTGATAAAACCCAACACCAAGAATAGACATTTGAAAGGCAATTTAAAATAAATAAAGAATAGTGAACAACAGGCTGAATAAGTGTATGTTATATGAGGCATAAATAACCAACTGAGAACGTGCCTGGTATGTTAACGTAACATATTATGGTAAGAGTCATTCAAATAACTATAACATATAGAACATGCTGTACGTTTACCAAACAATTTGTCACTCCGAATCGCTAAATCCGATGAAATCTTATACGTCTAGTCTCTTACGTGAATGAGCTAAATAATATTATTTGATATTTTACGGTAATGTGTTAATAATTTCACACATAAGTTGCTCCTGAGTATAAGTTGCACCCCCGGACAAACTATGAAAGAAACTGCGACTTATAGTCCGAAAAATACGGTATGTATATAAGTATGTATGTATGAATATATGTGTGTATGTACATATGTACTGTATGTATGTTTGCATGTACAATATATTTGTCTTCCAGTATGTGCGGGAGTCAAAGTATATCCTTAGCCACCCAGAAAGCCCAACCCAAAACAGCAGGTGCGGTACCCAGGTAACAAGGAACCCCCAGAACTGGGCCCACCGTGCCGCCAGGCAGGCCAGTTGCAGGCCGTAGTGACCCATAACTGCACCCATAACTTTTGCAGTTATGTTGATTACTAACTAAAAAACAGACAAACTCAAGAGAAATCATAACGTCCTGGCGGAGGGAATAACTAACCTGTATTCAGATGTTTATTGTTAAAAAAAATTAAAAAAAATCCCTGAACATTTAACATTCATGCGCATCCTTTAGCATAGACTACCATGTGGTCGGACACAACCTAAAATAGGGATGCAGATCCATTCTGATTAGCTCAAAGATAACTGGTTTAGAACAGATATATATTTATGTGCATTCTGAATTGGACTTGATAGTCACAAGCAAGATGGCAACGTCTAAACAACACTCTTATTTACAAGAAGAATGAGAAAAAAAAGAGGTTCTCTTTGAGGAGTTGTGAGTAAAGACTTAGTTGTTCAGGCCTATTTGTGTGTACTTTATTCATTTTCCGTACTATACATGCATTTTTCATGTTTTTTCATGTTCGTCTTGAGTCTTGTGCTCTGGAATGTACATTACACATACAGTGGTACCTCGATTTACGAACCACGGACGGAATAAACATATGCTTTGTGATACAAAACGTCTCACTGTACGAACATTTCACCCACCCATTGTGTGTCTTGCAGATCATGCATTTTGTACCAGGCAGCACATCCATTGTGGGCGGGCTGATCGATCTCTGTGGTCTATTCAGTCAGTACAGCACTGCTGTCTTTAGCTACTGTACTTCGTAAAACTTTTTTGTTTTTTTAAGTGTTTTATAGCCTTTTTACGGCATTTTTTTTAAGTATTGCTAGCTCAATATGAATCCAAAGAAAGCAAAAGAAAAGCAATGTGTGGTTTGAAACATTCAGGAAGTATCCCCAGCGTTATTGACATTGCCTAACCAACAAGGTAAAATTCTTTTTTTTTTTTTTTATTCCTAATCATTGTAATGACCTGGCTGTTAAAGTTAGGGAGTTTTATGATTTCAAACCAAGTGCACCACTGGGCTAGCGACTGTGTGTGTGCATTGTTGGCCGGGCGGCTACAAATGAAGACAGTTCAGTTTGTTCTTGTTTTGACTTGTTATCAAATAGAAAGTTAATCCATCACCCCTTTGTTATGTTTTTTTATATATAGTACTGTATAGCAGTGGTCCCCAACCACCGGGCCGTGTTTTTATTTGTATTTGTATTTTTATTTTTATTTTTATTAAATCAACATAAAAAACACAATATATACATTATATATCAATATAGATCAATACAGTCTGCAGGGATACAGACCGTAAGCACACATGATTGTATTTCTTTATGACAAAAAAAAAAAAAAACACTGCTGTATAGCACTTTATATTGTGTTCAAAGTTTCACTAAAATATAGACTTTGTTGTAAATCAAGATTCCACTGTACCAGATAACTTGAAATTTAAATGGAATTGAATTGAAATTGAATGAGAAAATGAAATAGACAGGTTTGTTAGGTTTGACTTCTATCAAAGTGGGTCTCAATGTAATGAGCCTAGTAGAGAACTCTTGGCACAAAGCGACAATGCTCATACTTGGCCAATAAATCTGATTCTGATACTTTTGATTCTAGTGCTGATCGTTGATTTCTAACCTGGAACCGGTGGTTGTACTGGGATGGTGTCGCCATGGCCGTGTGCACCAATTTTCCTGTAATGTGTTCCATGTGGATAGATAGGGCCAACATACTACCCTGGAGTCTGCTTGAATAATCTCCAACATACTTTCCTCGGATAAAGAAAGGAAGCGATGATCAAGATTTGCAACAATCTGCTTTGATTTGTGGAAATGGCGACCACCAGCTTGTCTTGGCTCAGTGGGGCATCTAAACTTGGAAGGCGGTCCTCTCACAAAGCAAGATGGCTAAAGAAAAGCCAAGCCTGACAATCTACAGTAATATTCAATAAAAATGGCAGACACAAGGAGTACTTGAACTACAAACATCAGCTCTCTCTTGTGTTTGACAGCAACCAAAGACAGAAGCACAATACTGATGAAAAGATATCATCAAATGTCAATACGTTTGGTCAAGATAACTGGATAAAGAATTCTCGTCCAACATTCTTTGTCCACATTTACATAAAGACTAACAAAATACTTAGATCCCGTCCAACTGGGATGAACATGTGTTTACAGTTAGAATGAATGATGTTTTGCTCCTGTGCTGCTCACTGCTGTTCTTCTTGATCTCTAAATTAGACATGCAGAAGCAGATGGAGATAAAACATTCACAAGCGCGACACGCTTTTAAATCAAACGTACTCTTAAATCACGCATGCAGGAACAACCTAACTTCCTAACTTAAATCACAGCGGTATAACTCCTGAGAGTCGACGGTTCTTTCTTAGATGAGTCACACTTACTAAATCTAAGCAAGATATTAAAACTGTGGGAATTGTCAGTGTAGGACACAATGCAACATACTTCGTATTGGTTGCTTTGATGGGTTGGCATCCATCCATCCATCCATCCATCTTCTTCCGCTTATCCGAGGTCGGTTCACGGGGGCAGCAGCCTAAGCAGGGAAGCCCAGACTTCCCTCTCCCCAGCCACTTTGTCCAGCTCTTTCTGTGGGACCCCGAGGCGTTCCCAGGCCAGCCGGGAGACATAGTCTTCCCAACGTGTCCTGGGTCTTCCCCGCGGCCTCCTACCGGTCGGACGTGCCCTAAACACCTCCCTAGGGAGGCGTTCGGGTGGCATCCTGACCAGATGCCCGAACCACCTCATCTGGCTCCTCTCGATGTGGAGGAGCAGCGGCTTTACTTTGAGCTCCCCCCGGATGGCAGAGCTTCTCACCCTATCTCTAAGGGAGAGCCCCGCCACCCGGCGGAGGAAACTCATTTCGGCCGCTTGTACTTGTGATCTTATCCTTTCGGTCATAACCCAAAGCTCATGACCATAGGTGAGGATGGGAACGTAGATCGACCGGTAAATTGAGAGCTTTGCCTTCCGGCTCAGCTCCTTCTTCACCACAACGGATCGATACAGTGTCCGAATTACTGAAGACGCCGCACCGATCCACCTGTCGATCTCACGATCCACTCTTCCCTCACTCGTGAACAAGACTCCGAGGTACTTGAACTCCTCCACTTGGGGCAAGATCTCCTCCCCAACCTGGAGATGGCACTCCACCCTTTTCCGGGCGAGAACCATGGACTCGGACTTGGAGGTGCTGATTCTCATCCCAGTCGCTTCACACTCGGCTGCGAACCGATCCAGTGAGAGCTGAAGATTCTGGCCAGATGAAGCCATCAGGACCACATCATCTGCTTTTTGCAGATGATGTGGTGGGAATCACTCCTCTCTAAACTGCCACCTTGACGTGGTAGAGGAGTTTGTGTGTCCCAATGATCCTAGGCTAGCAGGCTGTGTTGCGGCAGGAGCTTGAGCCGTAACAATAAAGTTGCATATATGTTCCTGGCACATCCCCAGCCTGGATGTTATCGTTCCACGTCCGATTACAAATCCAATTAAATCCATTCAGTTCTTATGATTTAAAAGGTAGAAATAGATTGTTTAGAGGTTAACTTATATATTTGATTTGATTTGATTTAACTTGTCAATAGTTTGAGGTAGTTTTGGTAACATATTGTCATTGTTAATGCTGCATTGGCTTTGCACTGAAAGTTTGGAATTTTGGAGAGTCCTCATCACCCCTGAGTTTGTTTTCAGAAATGGCCAACAATCATCTGTTATTAGCACTTCTGACTATTTTTTGTCACGCTAAATCAGCCATACATGATGTATTGTTGGACCTATGTATGTGGTAATGTTACTGTACCGTAAACTACCTTTTTTCATATGGTATATGCATACTACTTTGTAAGAAATGTTTCCTCTTCATTCACAGTGTGCAAAAAAATCACATATTTGCCAAAAGTTGTTTATTTTCAGGAGGGCTGTAACGGTATCAAAATCTCACGGGACAATATCATCATCGTATTAGGGCCATGGTATGATATTATTGTGGCAAATGTCCAAAAAAAGAGAAAAAATAAGACTTAAAAATGTTATATTGTGTAAATTAAGGTAGTATGAATGTTAGGGATAAAACACTTGAACACAAACATAATGCTAAAATGTTCCACTTATACTACAAACATGTATGTTGAAGTGCAAATAATTGTGCAGGGACATGCACTGTTTCAAGTAAATATCAAAAGAAAACTTACTGTTGAGTGTCTTTAAAAAGACAATGTAAATATCCAGTGTAACATATTTAAAACAATAATAATCCTCCAGTGTCCTCTGCAGTGGACATGTTTGTATTAGTTTGGAAAATGCTGTTTTTTTTATAAATGTTAACTAACAATTTAACTCAGTGCCTAACATAACCAGAAATCATGATCATAATTAAAGATAAAATAATGTTTTGATTTGCTTTCCCTAAATATCTAAAAGTATTTATATTCTCTTCATGTCATATTATGCTCCTTCCAGTGCTGTTGTTTTAGGTTAGAGTTTGTATCCAATCAGAATTCAGCTAGCTTATGTTGCCATGCTGTACGAAATCTGCCCGGGGCCTTCAGAATCAACAACGTACACAAACAGTTGTTAGATAATTGCAATAGCCAATCAGTTCACGAGTTGTTGTCAGTAAGACCTTCTAGCTGGCCTAAGGTTGAACGTGACATTTACGCGTCCTGTGATTGGATACTCACCGGGACCGTTAGCGGATGAATTTGAGAATACATACAGTTGATAGACAGTTGCGATAGCCAATCAGATCACAAGTTTTTGACAGTAGCCTATCTAGGTAGCATGATGTTAACGAGACTGTGATTCGATACTCACTTTTCATTCCAAAGTGAGTGCAATTTAGCAGGAAGCAGGAAGTGTTGACCCACAAAGAAGGAGAACAAAACGTTGATTAGGTGGCAGATATGTATTTGCAAGGCCATTTTCAAGAAGGATATTTAAAGAGATCCCACATCTTGTGTCCAATGTCGGGGATGAAAAGGGGAAATGCCCGCTATTTCCACTCGAATCAACTGACTACGAGGGTCTATACGGCTCGAATGGGTTCTACAAATTGTGAGTTTAAATATTTTATTTCTTTATTTTTTCACGTTTAATATGTTTTTTTGTCATTTTAATTTTGACAGTACCACATAAGATATGTTTTAATTGCTGATGTGTTTTAATTGATTTTTAAATGCGCCAGAAAATAACCCGTTTTGTACACTGTTGGTGGTGATTCAGTGGCCAGTAGTGCGTAAACTTGTTTCTGTATATTATTTGTCCAGCAATGGTCATGTGGTGACATCAATTATGGTATTTTGAGAAGTAATCATTGAAGGTCTAGGTGGGAAACTGATTTGACTTTTAATAATGTAAATACCTCATAAACTGATGTTTGGCTTCGCTGACATTTTATGAAGTGGCGACTTGTCCAGGGTGCACCTGCCTTCATACTGAGGGCAAGTGAATCGGCTCCAACCCCCCAGCAACATCGAGAGAGACAAGCGGTGAAACAAAATGGATGCATTGAGGATTTATCAAGTCGCTTTTCAGACAGCCTTTCAATTCCCACCTGTGGAAGAACTTCAAACCTGTTATGAGAGAGGACGATGTTCTGTGCCTCTATTGTCGAGGCAGCCGATCGGAGCTCTGGCCGCAAGGTGATCGGTGCCTGCCACGGCGGTAATCTCAGAACCCGGTGAGGGATATAGACAAGCTGAAGAAGGAGTGTTATTGGGTCCTTTTGGCTCATGGGACTCCGTAGGCAACAGACAAGTATCGACAGGCGTCGCATTGGCAAAAACTCGGACATGGGAGGTGTTTGGAGAAGCCATGAAGAAGAATTTTGAAAGGCTTCGAAGCAATTCTGGACCACCATCTGACGCCTCAGGAGGGGTAAGCAGTGCACTGTCCACATCGGGTATGGTTGGGACGGTGTGCTGTTGACGGTGACTGGGGATGTTGTGGATCGGTGGACGAAATACTTTGAAGACTTCCTCAACCCCACCTACACGCCTTCCAATGAGGAACCAGTGTCCGGGGACTCTGTGATGGGCTCTGCTATTTCTGGGGCTGAGGTTGCCGAGGTATTTAAGAAGCTCGGCGGTGGCGGGGCCTCGGGGTTGGATGAGATCCGCCCGGAGTTCCTTAAGGCTCCGGATGATGTGGGGCTGTCGTGGTTGACTCGACTCTGCAGGAAATGTAACCCTAAGAATCAGAATCAAATTTTGATTGAAAGCCAGATAAAACATGTTTCCAATTTCCTCTGTTGTGGACATGTGGACTTATAAAATGGCAATCAAGATGGTTGATGCAGAAATGTATGTGTTTAACTGAGAAGAAAAACTGCCTCTTGGAGTATCAGTCATACAATAACTGAACAGTTTGCAAAGTGACAGCGTCTTGTCTCATTAGAACAGTAGAAAAAATAATGGCTGAAATAATTGTTCAGTCATGCAAAATTTGCATATTTTCTGACAAAACCAACTATCGTGGCATATTGTCTTCACCCAAGGCAAAATATTGAATGCAAAAAAACCTGTAACTTTTAATTTCCGAGGTCTTTATGAAGATCTCAAAGCAAGAAGCCTATTGCTAAATATGACGTGCTTTTGGTCAGCTTTCTTCTACAGGATTGTTCTCAATGCTAATAAGTGGCAAACTATTGCCCAATAAATAATCCAAACATGAATATTCCTCTATAAAGAGTCCAGAACGCCCCGTGAGCCCTACTGATCATCTGTTCAAACACACAACAAACACATTTTGAGAGCTGTGTGACAACCGTTGAAGGGAAGCACATGAAAGCCTTTGCATGACGGCATGTGTCATCTGTTAAAGCGGTCGGCATGGCACCATGTTGATGTAATATGGCAGTCATTATCTACCCGCAGCCCCCGCCAAAGGAGGAATACCCCCAAATGTCATGTCTGATCAGCCTTGTTGGAAACCGCACTGTCTACAAACACAAATTTGTCACATTTGCAGCTTGTAGCGCCACATCGGCTCCAGAAACTTTCATTGCTGCTATTTTATTGGCCCTCAGTGAGAGGAGAATTCATTGAATTGTTCTTCATTACCATTATTGCAATTTCATTTTACTGTCAAGTTCAATTACTCGGTACGAGATAATTTTTTTGGCATCAGTTGCAACAACTTCCACTTGTGAAAGGAGATTTGTCTTGGCACTAGTGCATACATACTCGCTCTCGCACCCGCATATGCAAAGCATAACAGCTCGAGTCTTTGTCATGTTAACATCAATAGAAAACATGACATACATTCTGTACTTTGAAATAGTATCACACATGCTCTAATCTTTCTTTTTAACATACTAGCTCATCCGAGTGCAGATGGCTTCTTTCCATCTGCACAGCTGTCAAAACCCCTGCAACCTCAAACACGATGTGCTCTATTTTCTTTAAACCTACATGAAGTGATTTTTACAGCTTTATAGCTGCAAAAAAAACCAGCAGAAGTCTGAAATGAGTTTCATTTTTAAAGCTGATACACAAATCTTTTGGATTGAACATCTTTGTTATCCTTCATTTTAGGTTGTGTTTCGGTTTATTGGGTTTATACATGCACTCGTCTCTGAATCTTTAGCATCTAAAAAGGGTACTACAATTAATTATTTTGTTTTTTGGTTTTTTTTGGATAAAGGTTATTTATGTATTTAATAATTGTTTACTTACTATGGTATATTATTTATTTATCATTTATTTATTCACTTTTCAGTTACTGAGAACAAGGAAACTGGATAAAATTGCAATAGTATGAAAAGGGGTAGGATTAAATAAGCTCTGCTTTTTCCTACTCCTTTTCAGACGTGCTGTAATAAAACAACTGGAAATATGTGATGCATTACATTGTATCATATGCATGTTCGGAATAAACTGAAACTGAACTCAACTGAACTGAAAATCGCTGAAATAAACACTCATTTCTTAACATGGGGATCTAAGATTATTTAAAACACTTCCTTGTAGGGTTGTATGGTATATCGGTACTAATGAAGTACCGCGGTACTAATTAATTAAAAATGGTACTATACTGCCTCTGAAAAATACAGATACTTTTTTTTTTATGGACATGGCGGCACGCCGTCATCATGTCATAACATTGCTAGTTTTACAAGCAGAGGAGCATGTTAGGCAACACTGAGTACTTACAAGCAGAAACAGTATGTAGAGCAGTGGTGTCAAACATACGGTCCAAGGGCCGGATCAGGCCCGCGAACAGGTTTAATTCGGTCCGCGTGATGAGTTTGCTAAGTATAAAAATTAACCTGACATTTTTGAATGAAAGAAACAGCTGTTCTAAATGTGTCCACTGGATGCCGCAATAGCAATTATTTGTATCTTTGTAGATGATGCTACATATGTTCAAAATAAACCACATGAGTCGAGGAAAATGATCAAACTGCATAAATAACATCCTGTAATGTGATTTTGATATACATATTTTATCTTGATAGATTGAAAATGAACACCAATGAGTTGACTGATGAACATTATCACATCATTTATTCAGAAAATATAAATAACGACAAATAAAAATAGAATACTATTAACCGCAACATGTAAGTGTAAATAAACCCCAACAACATTATGATTTGCACAATTTCAGAATGTGCTTATTCTATTTTTAAACAAAGAAAACAGTCTGAAGTTGTCTTAATTTTTAAGTTACCGTGCCAGGATTTTACCGGCCCACTTGGGTGTAGATTTTTCTCCATGTGGCCACCGATCTAAAATGAGTTTGACACCGCTGATGTAGACAGAAGAGAGAGAATGGAGGCATTTTGGTTTAAAAACTAACCATAGAGGTAAAAGAATAATACTTAAGCGCCTTAAGCAAGAAATGCTTTGAAACATGGCTAGCTAGCAGCCTATCCCAGCTGCACTCGAGCAAAAAGCAGGGTATAATCTGGATAATCACTTCTTTTTTTTTAAATGTACAGTTTAGGCAACATATCTGCATGTTTTTTTTTCGGTCAAATTTGAAAATAAACTTTTTTTAACATGACAAATATTCGCCAGTCACATCATTAGGTACACCTGCCCACTCGTAGAGCGATAAAGATATAGAGCCAAATAAAAAAGCAGCCTGTCAGTGCATGTCACACGTTGGTGATATTGTGTGCATGCACTGATGGGCAAGCTATTTAGAAAATGTAGTAAGTAAAGCTACAAGTTACTCTTGATTTAATGTAGCTAAGCTATACCCGGAGAATTGAAGCAAGCAAGCATTGAACAGCATTTTTATATATGAGCCCACATGTATAATATCAATGTTAATGTAATTGAGAGTGTACAAATGGACACAATAAGGGTCCATTACTATTAACTATCTGTCATTTAGCTGGGGACACCCTACAACTACTTCTAGGGGTCCCCGCACTCCGCTATACATATTTATTTAGTTTGCCTTTTCTTTGGCCCACCCTTATGTTATTAATTTTTTCTACGGACAGTAAAAAAAAAACAGCATCTATCTATATCTTGACAAAAAACTATGACTTGTTTGTTGTTTCGGAACAGTTGGTAATGGTGCAGTAAAACTTATCATGAACTCAGCTCACTTTAATGTGTGTTCCTAAATTTGTGTTCTACGTCTTAGATGAAGAGAGCAGTTATGACAACTAGACAACTAAGGTTTTGGGCATTGTTTTCTCTAAACACATACATTAGTCTAAATATGGTTATGGACACGCATTATTGTGGGTTTCCTGCATGCGTCATCTTCATCACTAAAAGAAAAATCTAATTTGCGCGCTAGAATTCCTCTGCCATTTTCAAGTATGTTTCTTTTTTTTTTGGACTCGTCAGTTTGAAGCGTCCCTCTGTCTCCGACTCCCTCGTCGTCATGTGACATGAGTGGGTGATTGTTATGATTTTGCATCATGGTTTCGATGACCTGTTTTATCTTGCCTCTGATTGGCCAGTCTGTAAGGTTTCGCCCGAACCCTAGCCATTTGTGACTCATCATACGAACACCAATCAATCATCATTGTATTTTCTCCGTATTTTTTTTTGGCCTGGATTCGCAGTCCATTTTCTCTCTTTGTAGTTTGCAGCTTTAATGTAAGCTACCTGGCTACATGGCTCCAAAAGTAGCTAAGCTACAGGAAAAGCTACGTTTTAGAAAAGTAGATAAGCTACTGCCAAGATACTGGAAAATGTATTTAAGCTATGTAGCTTAGCTACATGTAGCTTGTTAATGCCCATCGCTGTATGCATGCCACAATTTATGAAAATAATATCTCATCCTACCTTATCTTTTGTTTCCTCAAACTAAGTACCATATTTTACGGACTATTAGGCGTACTTAAAATCTTTTTTTTTTCTTAAAACTCAACAGTGCGTCTTATAACCCGGTGGCTAATGGTTTTGCTTACCGACCTCGAAGTAATTGTATTTGGTACATGGTGTTATGATAAGAAGTGACCAGTTGATGGCAGTCGAACATAAGAGATAAGTGTAGACTGCAATATGATGGCAATATGACTCAAGTAAACAACTCCAACAGTTTATATGTTCCATTGAAAATATAGAACATTACACACGGCACGTAAAAATCTATCAAAATGTTTTAGTACAACTTTGGTAAGCTATGAAGCCGCACCGCTTGATGGATTGTACTGTGCTTCAACTTGCGAGTATTATTATGGTGTGTGTATAAGGTAAGGCATATTATCTGGCGTTGCAATATTATGCAAAAGCAACTTTTCTTACCTTCTGGTACCTGCTGATCTGTATTCGGGATCTGCATAAATCCTGAAAAAGGTTTTTTTTTTTTTTTTGTCTTTTGTCATAAAAAAATACAATCATATGTGCCTACGGACTGTATACCTGCAGTCTGTATTGATCTATATTGATATATAATGTAGGAACCAGAAATATTAATAACAGAAAGAAACAACCCTTTTGTGTGAATGAGTGTGAATGAATGTAAATGGGGGAGGGAGGTTTTTTAGGTTGGTGCACTAATTGTAAGTGTATCTTGTGTTTTTTTATGTTGATTTAATAAAAAAAAAAAAAAAAAATAAATAAATAAATAAATAAAAATAAAAAAAAAATAAAAAAAATAAAAAAAAATATATATATATATATATATATATATATATATATATATATATATATATATATATATATATATATATACATATACATATATATATATATATATATATATATTATATTTTTTATTTCTTGTGCGGCCCGGTACCAATCGATCCACGGCCCGGTACCGGGTCGCGGCCCGGTGGTTGGAGACCACTGATGTAGACCACAAGGCAGTGTTTTCAATTTAGAAAAACAAAAAAAATAATATGACTCCTTTAATGCGACCTATAATCCGGTGCGCCTTATATATGAAAAAAGATTGAAAATAGACCATTCATCGGCAGTGCGTTTTATAATCCGGTGCGCCCTATGGCACGGAAAATACAGTAGTAATGTTTCAATACCACTGTCTTTTACATCTAAGTTTAGCAACTAATCCAACTTTGTACTTACTCGTCCACATTAACAAGTGCAGTGTAGAATATAGTGGAGAAATAAACACGGCAGTATTTATTTTACAGACATATAAAAGACATCAGCAAAATAGAGTGGAGAGGAGGGTCCTGTAAGCATGAACTGGAAATGCCCATATTAGTAAATCCGTCAATCTGTGACATCACAAATGACCCACTGTTAAAAAAAGATGCAGATGCATCCAAAACTGAGTGCAAGCTCATGCCCAAATACATGAACCTTAGGATTTGACACTTTGGCATTGTTTAACACAAGTAGCTAACATTCATAAGTCTGAAAAGAGGAAAATTCTCATAGGTCCCCTTTGAAATAATCTAACAACAGACCAAAGAAGATTGAAATGATTGATAAAACAAGTAAAATGGCAGTTTGGCAAATTTAATTTTATTGTACCATATTACATTAATTATTTTTAAAATAATGTGTTCGATTCGAGTCCATTTTAATTACAATAAACAGACTGCTCTAACATAGAAAGTGCCCAGTAAATATAAAAAAATAATATTTTTTAAATCTTGATTTCACGTATTTAATCTTGTATAGATTTTCATTTCTTCATATTAGTTACGTTCCTCACACACATTGTATACAAATGTTGTGTGGGCTATTTTCTGGCAACATGACCATTAGGGATGGGGAAAATCAATATGCATCATATTGTGGTCGCAGTAAAATGGTCTAAAATGCAAAGATTTTAAAATGAAAAACGGCACTATGCATAATTAGAGATATAATTGCATTCCTTGTGTCAGGACAAATGGTAAAACAAATGTGTCATTTCTACTACAGACCTCCTGGCATTATCCCTTAAACACCTCAGTAATGTCTTGTTAATCATTATTTTTGTTTATGATTTCTTTCATGCTCTGTTCCCTCTCAAATCATCCCTGCTGCCAGCAACAAAATCGCGTCGAGGCTCTCACAAGTCTCGGCCAAATCTGGCACTATTGTGAGTGTAAACAAAGCACAGGTGTCATGGCGGAGGCAGAGCTCGATGTCCTGAAGAGCTGCAATAAATCCAGTGTTTGGATACATCTTGGACTGATCAAGAGAGAAGACATGCTGCTATGAAGTATACGCTGCAACATGCAATTTACACTTCCATGCTTTCATTCTATTTGTAATGGCACCTGCGACTATTGGAAATTGTAATCACTACATTGCTGCAAGAAAGAGGGATCTTGGCATATCCTAAGTATGTGAAAATATAGCTAATCCCTAATACCCAGAGGGCAGGGATGGGAGCACTCCGAAACACATCCGGAACATACTTTTCTGTTGTGATGGGACGAAAGATTATACTTCTGGCCACAAGCGCAAATGTGCTGCACATATGAATTAATGCAAACTACAACCATATGAGACTGATGGTGGACAAATAAAGCAGGGGAAAAAAAGATCATGACTGCAAGGTCTGCTGTAATTAGAAGCAAGTGGGCTCGGTGGAAATACCCTATTGAAGTGATTAGGTTGTTTTTGTGCAGCAAGTATGTACACTTTTATAATGATGTACCTCATGGAGTAACTATTTTCAGCATGCAGCAATACAAATACACGGTATTAGCATTAGGCCTTACCTGAACTCTTTTTACCTTTTTTTTTAGCAAAATATAGGGCATGATCTAATAAAGGTTGCATGTATAGAAACATGTGCAATGATAATAGCGCACGCAATTATTTAAGGTTTATATGTTAAATAAATATTGATCTTTTTGGTTTCATATCATTTGACAAGGTTGTAAACTGTAAATAGGTTAAATATAGCATATTTTTTGGACCATACAGTAGGATGCACTGGATTATAAAGCGCACTGCCGATGAGTGGATCTATTCATACAAAAGGCGCACCGTATTATAAGGCCCATTAAAAGGGTCATGTTATGATTTTTTTTTCTACATTTAAAACACTTATTTGTGGTCTACATAACATGTATTGGTGGTACTTTGGTCAATATGTTGCATAGTATGTTTTACAGACCATCTTCAAGTCGCTTTCTGACCGTTTCTTCAGGATGCACCGTTTTGTGGGCAGTCTTATTTGCGTGGCTCCACCAGAGTCTTCTCTCCGTCATCTTTGTTGTTCCGGTAGTTTTTAGCGCTTCCATAGCAAGGCTACTGAGAGATATAAGTTACAACTAGGGATGTCCGATAATGGCTTTTTGCCGATATCCGATATTCCGATATTGTCCAACTCTTTAATTACCGATACCGATATCAACAGATACCGGTATCAACAGATACCGGTATCAACCGATACCGATATCAACTGATGTATACAGTCATGGAATTAACACATTATTATGCCTAATTTGGACAACCAGGTATGGTGAAGATAAGGTACTTTAAAAAAAAATTAATAAAATAAAATAAGACAAAAAACAAACAAACAAACATGCAATTAAGTGATCAAAATAATAGTTGTATAGTTTTATCCACATTGTCTATGTGGGTGAATCAGCACCAGTTCTGTAGGTGACATCACACCAAGAGGGGTTGATTGAAGGGGAGCGTTCCAAGAATAGTTAGTTATCTACTAAGGATGTTCGATAATGGCTTTTTGCCGATATCCGATATTCTGATATTGTCCAACTCTTTAATTACCGATACCGATACCAACCGATATATGCAGTCGTGGAATTAACACATTATTATGCCTAATTTGGACAACCAGGTATGGTGAAGATAAGGTACTGTTTAAAAAAATTAATAAAATAAGATAAATAAATTAAAAACATTTTCTTGAATAAAAAAAGAAAGTAAAACAATATAAAAACAGTTACATTGAAACTAGTAATTAATGAAAATTAGTAAAATTAACTGTTAAAGGTTAGTACTATTAGTGGACCAGCAGCACGCACAATCATGTGTGCTTACGGACTGTATCCCTTGCAGACTGTATTGATATATATTGATATATATTGTAGGAACCAGATTATTAATAACAGAAATAAACAACCCTTTTGTGTGAATGAGTGTGAATGAGTGTAAATGGGGGAGGAAGGTTTTTTGGGTTGGTGCACTAATTGTAAGTGTATCTTGTGTTTTTGTTGATTTAATTTCCATCCATCCATTTTCTAAAACGATACCGATAATAAAAAAAACGATACCGATAATTTCCGATATTACATTTTAACGCATTTATCGGCTGATAATATCGGCAGGCCGATATTATCGGACATCTCTAGTTAGAACTATAAGCTACTTTATATTAGAAATGGCAACAGCGGAGGATTAATTCCCAACAACAACCGGATAGTGAAAAAGAAGAACCTTATTGAATACGCCGTCAGACTACAATGGCGGACGCGCGCAAATCTTTGGGACTTTTGCAGATCCCAAATACACAACAGTAGGTACCAATAGGTAAGAAAAGTTAGTCTTGTGTAATGTTGCGAAACAAAACGCCAGATAAAATGTCTCCTAATACAGTAGATGCCATTTTGGGGTCCTTCCATAATAATACTCGAATGTTGAAGCATATGCCTGACAACGGTAGCCGTAATTAAAGTACCAATGATTGTCACACACACATTAGGTGTGGTGAAATTATTCTCTGCATTTGACCCATCACCCTTGATCACCCCCTGGGAGGTGAGGGGAGCAGTGAGCAGCAGCGGTGGCCGCGTCCGGGAATAATGTTTTGTAATTCAACCCCCAATTCCAAGCTTTGATGCTGAGTGTCAAGCAGGGATGTAATGGGTCCCATTTTTATAGTCTTTGGTATGACTCGGCCGGGGTTTGAACTCACGACCTACCGATCTCAGGGCGGACACTTCATTCAGCTTCATAGCTTACCAAAGTCGCACTAAAACATTTTGACAGATTTTTGAGCGCCGTGTTTAATGTTATACATTCTCAATGAAACGTCAAAGTTTTGGACTCGCTTTGCTAGCGCGATTTATTGAACAGGCATCAACTTGCAGTCCACACTTGTCTCTTATTTATCATTACACCTTGTACCAAATAAATGTGCTTTGAGGTCTTTGAGCACAAACAGATCTAATACGTATGTTAGGCGTACCGGGTTACATATTGAGAAAATAAAAGTAATTTAAGGGCACCTTATAGTTTTAAAAATAAAGTAATTATTCAATACAAATAAAAACAAGGGTGGGATTACTAATTCAGTGTTAATATTTGAGTGGGCTCCAGACCCCTATGTAGTGGAGAAGTTGGGCCCCAAGGTCAAAAACCCCTGCTCTCGATCCCACTTCGATATCGTTCAAAAAAGGTGATTCTTTTTTTGTGTGTGCGTCCCGCATGTCAACAACATGACGAAACGTCACAGGTTGGACCATATAATGCCGTAAATGTGGAGGTGAATGAGTGTCTCCATGGTGACAGCCAGTACAGACACAATATCCTCATATAAATAGAGTGGCTGCACTACTATTGTGCTTTTTATCAATTAGCACACACAATTTATAGTTTGCACATGCTACTTAGCCCATGTTATTTGGATCTTAATGATCAGGCCCCGGTTGTTTTAAATGCAGCATTGTTTGAGCTACTCAGTGGCCCAGTGTTTAGAGTGTCCGCCCTGAGATCGGTAGGTCGTGAGTTCAAACCCCGGCCGAGTCATACCAAAGACTATAAAAATGGGATCCATTACCTCCCTGCTTGGCACTCAGCATCAAGGGTTGGAATTGGGGGTTAAATCACCAAAAATGATTCCCGGGCGCGGCCACCGCTGCTGCTCACTGCTCCCCTCACCTCCCAGGGGTGATCAAGGGTGATGGGTCAAATGCAGAGAATCATTTCGCCACACCTAGTGTGTGTGTGAGACAATCATTGGTACTTTAAATTTACTTTAAGTATGTTTGCATGCACATTGCTGGAAAAAAAAGTGAGTTTGATCGATAAAAAGCGTTTTTTGTTTGAGTCCCTAGTCAATTTTAATGAAGTCACGCTTGTTCTGTGACACAGTCCGTGTTGTCCAGCTAGAGCAAGCATGATGTAATTCCTCCCTTCGCACACTTTCTCACAGAGGCAAGGAAAGGGTGAAGGAGACCGTTGCCTTGTTTTGCCTTCAAAATAAAATAATAAACCAAACCACTTCTAAAGGGCCCTCTCCCATTTGTACATACAGCTAAGCTTTCAGTCTGCTTTCAATATTGTAGCAGAGCAGCTGGCAGGCTCCATCACACACCTGGGTAAACACATCGCTCTGGTCCTGTTCACTCTGGCTCTCTGTGAAATAACTAAACATTGTCTTTAATCTCGGACCTGGTAGGTCTCACAAGACTCAATTGGAACCACAGATCAGTCACATGCTCACCAACCGCTGTCCTCTCGTACATGCAGGGTAATACATTTGACATGACCTCAGGAGGCTGACACAGGGCGGCACTGCTCCTCTGGACTGGGAAGGACTTCAAGCAGAACTCTGTTTGTATCGGCTCTGATGATGTCAGCCTGCTTTATGCCACCCGCCTAATGTTCCCCCTCTACCACCCCTCCAATGCCAACCCCGCAGGCAGATTTATTCTCGACGCCTAACCACACACTCATCACGTTCTCAACGCGCTGAGGCTGCCAAGAGCAGGAAATAGGCTATTAATGTCCCACCTGAAGAACATTTACATGGTGTAAGCTGCCCTCACCCAAGCCAACATCACTATGCTTCACCAATTCAGTTCACATTATTAGAAACGGCTGCAACTCGGGCGCTGACCTTTCCTTCTAGTTGTCGTGACTTAACCCCATCGCCAGCAAAACTAAACACCCTGGTTAGGATGACAGTATCTGGGCACAGAATACCACATTTTCTGGACCATAGGGCGCACCGGATTATAAGGCGCACTGCCAATCAGCGGGTCTATTCAGGTCTTTTTTCATACAAAAGGCGCCACGGATTATAAGGCGTATTAAAGGCCTACTGAAATGCGATTTTCTTATTGAAACGGGGATAGCAAGTCCATTCTATGTGTCATACTTGATCATTTCGCGATATTGCCATATTTTTGCTGTAAGGATTTAGTAGAGAACATCGACGATAAAGTTCGCAACTTTTGGTCGCTGATAAAAAAGCCTTGCCTGTACCGGAAGTAGCAGACGAGTAGCGTGACGTCACAGGTTGTGGAGCTCCTCAAATCCGCACATTGTTTACAATCATGGCCACCAGCAGCGAGAGCGATTCGGACCGAGAAAGCGACGATTTCCCCATTAATTTGAGCGAGGATGAAAGATTTGTGGATGAGGAAAGTGAGAGTGAAGGACTAGAGGGCAGTGGGAGCGATTCAGATAGGGAAGATGCTGTGAGAGGCGGGTGGGACCTGATATTCAGCTGGGAATGACTAAAACAGTAAATAAACACAAGACATATATATTCTCTATTAGCCACAACACAACCAGGCTTATATTTAATATGCCACAAATTAATCCTGCATAACAAACACCTCCCCCCTCCCGTCCATATAACCCGCCAATACAACTCAAACACCTGCACAACACACTCAATCCCACAGCCCAAAGTATCGTTCACCTCACCAAGGTTCATACAGCACATATATTTCCCCAAAGTCCCCAAAGTTACGTACGTGACATGTACATAGCGGCACGCACGTACGGGCAAGCGATCAAATGTTTGGAAGCCGCAGCTGCATGCGTACTCACGGTACCGTGTCTGCGCATCCAACTCAAAGTCCTCCTGGTAAGAGTCTCTGTTGTCCCAGTTCTCCACAGGCCAATGGTAAAGCTTGACTGTCATCTTCCGGGAATGTAAACAATGAAACACCGGCTGTGTTTGTGTTGCTGCAGTCGGCCGCAATGCACCGCTTCCCACCTACAGCTTTCTTCTTTGCTGTCTCCATTGTTCATTGAACAAATTGCAAAAGATTCACCAACACAGATGTCCAGAATACTGTGGAATTGTGCGATGAAAACAGACGACTTAATAGCTGGCCACCATGCTGTCTCAAAATGTCCTCTACAATCCGTGACGTCACACGCTGACGTCATCATACCGAGACGTTTTCAGCAGGATATTTCGCGCAAAATTTAAAATTGCACTTTAGTAAGCTAACCCGGCCATATTAGCATGTGTCACAATGTTAAGATTTCATCATTGATATATAAACTATCAGACTGCGTGGTCGGTAGTAGTGGGTTTCAGTAGGCCTTTAAAGGGGTCATACTATGATTTTTTTTTTTTTAATTTAAAACATTTCCTTGTGGTCTATATCAGTGGTCCCCAACCACCGGTCTGGGGACCGGTACCGGTTCGGTACGCATTTGCTACTGCCGCTGAGAAACATTAAATAATTTACAAACGACTGCATTTTCTACGACTTAACTTTCGCCTGTCCCACTAGACTCACCAATAAGCTTGTTTATAGATGTACAATAACACTCCTCATTAGAGATGTCCGATAATGGCTTTTTTGCCGATATCCGATATTGTCCAACTCTTAATTACAGATTCCGATATCAACCGATACCGATATACAGTCGTGGAATTAACACATTATTATGCCTAATTTTGTTGTGATGCCCCGCTGGATGCATTAAACAATGTAACAAGGTTTTCCAAAATAAATCAACTCAAGTTATGGAAAAAAATGCTAACATGGCACTGCCATATTTATTATTGAAGTCACAAAGTGCATTATTTTTTTTAACATGCCTCAAAACAGCAGCTTGGAATTTAGGCATGCTCTCCCTGAGAGAGCATGAGGAGGTTGAGGTGGGCGGGGTTGGGGGTGGGGGGGTGGTAGCGGGGGGTGTATATTGTAGCGTCCCGGAAGAGTTAGTGCTGCAAGGGGTTCTGGGTATTTGTTCTGTTGTGTTTATGTTGTGTTACGGTGCGGATGTTCTCCTGAAACGTGTTTGTCATTCTTGTTTGGTGTGGGTTCACAGTGTGGCGCATATGCATTGCATTCACTTGTGTGTGTGAAAAGCCGTAGATATTATGTGATTGGGCGAGCACGCAAAGGCAGTGCTTTTAAGGTTAATTGGCGCTCTGTCCTCCTGCCTACGTCCGTGTACCACTCCGCACAGCGGCGTTTTAAAAAGTCATAAATTTTACTTTTTGAAACCGATACCGATCATTTTGAAACCGATACCGATAATTTCCGATTTTATATTTTAAAGCATTTATCGGCCGATATTATCGGCAGTGCGATATTATGTGGCCCGACCTTGCGCTGTGGGGTCTCTGTTGGTGACTTGGTGTGGTGGCGGCGCAGCCCCCGTGTCTGGTCTGGATGCTGTGTCTCGGTTGTTTGGGCGGTGGTGTGTTTGTGCGGGTTTGGGTTGGGGTGGGGGGCCTTTTGGTTGGGGGGGTTGTTGGTGTCTCTTGTTTGCGTGTTGGCGTTCGGGCTGACCGGCGGGCTGGCGCCGGCTGGTCTCCATGGCCCTGGTGGCGTGTGGTTGCTGGTCGCAGTTTTTTTTTTGATCGCTTTGATTTGATTGGCTGGTGCTGGCTGTCTGGGGTTATTGCGGCTGCTGTTTCTGCTGCCGTTTGTTTGTGGTGTGGGCGCCCGTGGCTGCTGGGTCTGGTGCAGGGGTGTGGCTGATGTTGTGACTGGTGGCAGCGCGCGCGCGTGATGGCTGTCGGGGCTGACGAACTGTGTATATGTATGTATATGTGTGTGTATGTATGTATGTTTATATATGTGTATGTGTACATATGTGTATGTATATGTGTACATATGTGTATGTATATGTATATATGTGTATGTGTGGGTATGTATACGTGTATGTGTGTATGTGTATGTATATATGTATGTATGTATGTATATTTCTGGGGGTACGCTCTGGGCCTGCCTGTCAGACGGGGGTCGACGCCTCAGGCTACTGCATCCGAACTGCGTGTCTGGAGCTCCTGGGTCCCGCTGTCCATCCCTTCCGGGTGCCCGTCTTGGTTGGGGCCTGTTGGGCCTAGTCCCTGCGTCTATTGTGGTAGCTTGGTGCTGCAAGGTATTCCGAGGTGCTGCGAGTCGGCCAGTTGCTGGGGTAGTGACCTTGTTTGTCAGCATGTCTGTGATCTTCTTTTAATTCTTTTTTTTTTTAATTAATTAATTAATTTATTTATTTATTTATTTATTTTTTAATATATTTTATTAATATTATTTTTTAATTTTTCCCCTCCCTCAGGGGGGGGGCTCGGCGGGGCGGTTGCTGGTTGTTCCATCTCCATCGTTGGGGTTCTTGCGGGTGGGGTGGGTGGTTCCCGTGGCCCTGTGCCTGGGTGGTCCTGCGGCGGCCGGTTTGGGTGGGGTGGCCGGGGGCTGGCCTCGCCGCGCTCTCCGGGGGTGGAGGGTGGGCTCGTGGGGGCCCGGTTGCCGGTGGGGCGGGGGCGGTCTTCCCGTCCGGTTGCGGGGAGTCTCTGGGTCCCTCGGGCGGGGCGTCTCGCCTTTCTGCCCGTGTGGGGTGTGGTCTCTCGCTGGCTTGGGGTCTGGCTGTCCCCTGCTTTTCTCGTGCCCTGTCCTCTGCCGGGTGCGTCTGTCTGCGGCCTGCTGCTGGCCCTTGTGGGCGGTACGGTGGGTCGGGCTCTGGGGTTCCTGTCGCTGGCCGGCTTGGCTGCGTGGGGGCGGTGGTCCCTGGTTCCCTGGGCACCACGCCTCCTGTTTGTGGGTTGGGCTCTCGGGGGTGATGGGGCCGTGCTCTGGCTCCCACGCACTCTGGGAGTCGAATGTATTGTACATGCAAATTCACATATGCTCACATACGTACATAGGTACCTACGCTCCCACATACATACACAAATACAGTACATATTTACCTACCTAATGTTCGTACATCCACACGCACATTCAATATACAAACATACACATACACATACTGTACATATACATTCACTGTACAAACACATATACACATTCTGTACATATACAAGTACATATGCATACTTACACTCATGCACATAATCACGTTTCATCAAACATATATTAACGTTGTTGCCCTAGGGTAAACTGGGTGTAACACATGGCACACTGACAAAGCTTAACCTATTGTGACTATAACAATCTACAAGGTTAATGTAGGTTGCTTCTCTTTCCCCCCCTCCATTTTTCTGCATTCTTTCGTATCTCAAGTTATCATTACGTATATGTATTGTTGCATTTAAACAACTGTATTGTTGATAATAAAGGTAAATTATTGGTATTGTTCATTATCAATAGCGCTATTTCTATTGGTATTTGTATTGATCCATTTGTAGTGTAATAATGCTCATTGTCATTTCTGTATTATTTTTTATTTTTCGCTAACTGCTTATTTGCTATTACTTTTACCATCATATTTGTACATGTCATATTTGCTGATGTTGCTCTATTGTTGTTGTTGTTGTTGTTTGCTGTTGTTGTTTTTGTCTCTCTGTCTAATCCCCCTCTTGTCCCCACAATTTCCCCCTCTGTCTTCTTTTTTTTTCTCTTTCTATCCCCTCCTGCTCCGGCCCGGCTGCACTAAATGATAATATAAATACATTTAATAAAGTCAAATACAAATAGGGCAACAAGAGAAGTATCCTACACTTCTCTTTTGTAAAGTAAATCTGAACAGCCGACATGGGCATCTACATCAACTATATGATTTGCCTGAGAAGCTGGACAGGACAAAAAAAAAATAAAAAAATAAAAAAATAAAAAAAAAATCAGACATTTCCACTCCTCTTTGTAAGTTGCCATTTGTTATATGTGTTATAACTTTGTGACATGATACAATGCACATTAATGAACATATAAAATATAAATGTGACACATTGTGGGCGGTATAGCTCGGTTGGTTGAGTGACCGTGCCAGCAACTTGAGGGTTCCAGGTTCGATCCCCGCTTCCGCCATCCTCGTCACTGCCGTTGTGTCCTTGGGCAAGACGCTTTACCCACCTGCTCCCAGTGCCACCCACACTGGTTTAAATGTAACTTAGATATTGGGTTTCACTATGTAAAAGCGCTTTGAGTCACTCGAGAAAAGCGCTATATAAATATACTTCACTTCACATTGTAGCCAAAGGCTGATTTCCATCTGCACCACTAATTCAGCGTTATAGTGAGTTGTATTTTTCATGCACTTATTTTTGCTGTACTTATCTAGCACAAGTGGAAAGCCGGTCCCTCAAAATAATGCCTACATTAAACTGGTTGGGAACCACTGGTCTACATTACATGTAATGGTGGTTCTCTGGTCAAAATGTTTTACAGATCATCTTCAAGTCGCTTTCTGACAGTTGCTTCAGGATGCGCCGTTTTGTGGACGGTCTTATTTACGTGGCTCACCTTCGACAGCATCTTCTCCCCGTCATCTTTGTTGTAGTGGTGTAGCGTGCCAGGACGGGAGTGGAAGAAGTGTCAAAAGATGATCATTAATAACATTCAGACTTTACTTAAATCAACAGCGGAGCAGTATCTTTTCGTCCGTGGTTACTAGTGCACAAGCTTTTGTACATTATTGTGTGTGACATTGTTTCAGAAAACAACACTGCATTACTGCAACTATTTTAACTTTCTGGATTTTTCTGTAAATGTTTTATTTCAAGGGTCTTCAACTTTCATCACAATGAGAGCTAAAAAAGGCAAGGTTAGCTATTATATAAAACAGCTATCATTGCCTTATACATTAATTACATTATTACATATACTGGGAGGAGAAAATGGAAATGTACTTGTTTTGCGTCGATATTTAGCAAGTTTGGAGGGTACGTGCAAACTGGCACTGGAGTTACGCGTAAATGGCTGGGAGAAGTAGGTGAGACTCCTGAGAAATAACCCTTTGTCTGTCAACATATTCGGACTGGATGACATAAGGGGCTGATTAAAACAAATTCAACTGATTTGTTTAGATGTCTGCTAGCGTTTTTTTTTCTATGGCGTTCGTTTTTTCATATATTATTATAATATATATCCGATATGAAAACAATTGTTGCAAAATGCATTTCCTTGCATCTGTATAGTTCCAAAACATCATCACTGTTAATGCATGTGTTTATGGCACAATGACGTCATGTCTTTGGCGTCCTGGAAAATACCGGTTCCATTATCCGGAGGAATGTTTATAATAACCCAGAAAATCCCATATTATAGTTGTATAGTATAGTAGTTATAGTAGTGTATTGTAGTTTGTCGCATGTTCCACAACATAGCAACACACCACAGGTTGGACCATATGATGCCATGGATGCGCAGTAAATGAGTGTATCCATGGTGACAGCAAGTAGACACAAAATACTTTTGCACTTGTTATCAATTGTACACGCAGTCTTAATAGGTCACCTGCACCACATCCACCAATAGCACATTGCATTACATGTAAACAGCTCAATGTTTGTTTCATCTGACATCACATGGACAAAGATAAGACTTTCTGGAGGAAAGTTTTGTGGTCAGATGAAACAAAAATTTAGCTGTATGGCCACAATGCCCAGCAATATGTTTGGAGGAGAAAAGGTGAGGCTTTTAATCCCAGGAACACCAGGCCTACCGTCAATCATGGTGATGAAGTATTATGCTCTGGGCCTGTTTTGCTGCCAATGGAACTGGTGCTTTACAGAGAGTAAATGGGACAATGAAAAAGGAGGATTACCTCCAAATTCTTCAGGACAACCTAAAATCATCAGCCCGGAGGTTGGGTCTTGGGTGCAGTTGGGTGTTCAAACAGGACAATGACTCCAAACACACGTCAAAAGAGGTAAAGGAATGGCTAAATCAGTCTAGAATGAAGGTTTTAGAATGGCCTTCCCAAAAGTCCTGATTTAAACATGTGGACAATGCTGAAGAAACAAGTCCATGTCAGAAAACCAACAAATTTAGCTGAACTGCACCAATTTTGTCAAGAGGAGTGGTCAAAGATTCAACCAGAAGCTTGTGGATGGCTACCAAAAGTGCCTTATTTCAGTGAAACTTGCCAAGGGACATGTAATTAAATATTAAAATTGCTGTATGTATACTTTTGACCCAGCAGATTTGGTCACATTTTCAGTAGACCCATAATAAATTCATAAAAGAACCAAACTTCATGAATGTTTTTTGTGACCAACAAGTATGTGCTCCAATCACTCTATCACAAAAAAATAAGAATTGTAGAAAGTGTTGGAAACCCAAGACAGCCATGACATTATGTTCTTTACAAGTGTATGTAAACTTTTGACCACGACTGTATATATTGCACACGCTATTTAGCAGTTGTTATTTGGAATCTTCGTAGATCAGGCCCTAAGAATTTAACCAAATATGGTTATGGTTTCGATATATTTCGAACAGGCATACCGTTACAATGTGGTACATCACATATTTACAATTCCTCATGACAGCATGTCTGAAAAGGAAAAAGAAGAAGCAGATATTATTCAATCCTATCTCTTTTACATTTTATATCAATTTCTTTCTTTATTTGTTCACTTCCTCTGCTCAAAATGATTTGACCCTTTGCTGACATATTCAAAATGAGGTGGAAAGTCACTGGTAGCTAACAAAGTACTTATTGGAGATCTCTGATTTAGGTTATAAAGGCTAGCGGTCATAATTAATAACTAGTTGTGAGGAGAGAAAAGTATTAAATATGTGACACATCTACTTTGGACACGCACGTTTGTTTTTATGTGATGTGGATTGCTTCATGTGAGTGTGCCTTAAAATACAACCCTTCAAAAATACTGCTATAGCATTTGTGCTTTTAGTTTTTCCATCAATCCATTTTCTACCGCTGCGGGGGTTGCTGGAGCCTATCTCAGCTGCATTCGGGCGGAAGGCGGGATACACCCTGGACAAGTCGCCACCTCATCACAGGGCCAACACAGATAGACAGACAACATTCACACTCACATTCACACACTAGGGCCCATTTAGTGTTGTCAATCAACCTATCCCCAGGTGCATGTCTTTGGAGGTGGGAGGAAGCCGGAGTACCCGGAGGGATCCCAAAATGTTAAACATTATAAATAAAAGTCAGCAGTACGAGTGTGCAAGAGCATGTTGGTAAACCTCATTACCTAATGCCCCAAGAGTCATGCTGGACCACACACCGATGCATGGACGCAATTTAGGGGGAGCAGTTTTTGTCTTGTGCACTATTTAACACACTTGCCAACCTTGAGACCTCCGATTTCGGGAGGTGGGGGGTGGGGGGCGTGGTCGGGTTGGGGCAGGGCGTGGTTGGGGGCGTGGTTAAGAGGGGAAAAGTATATTGACAGCTAGAATTCACCAAGTATTTCATATATATATATATATATATATATATATATATATATATATATATATATATATATATATATATACAGGTAAAAGCCAGTAAATTAGAATATTTTGAAAAACTTGATTTATTTCAGTAATTGCATTCAAAAGGTGTAACTTGTACATTATATTTATTCATTGCACACAGACTGATGCATTCAAATGTTTATTTCATTTAATTTTGATGATTTGAAGTGGCAACAAATGAAAATCCAAAATTCCGTGTGTCACAAAATTAGAATATTACTTAAGGCTAATACAAAAAAGGGATTTTTAGAAATGTTGGCCAACTGAAAAGTATGAAAATGAAAAATATGAGCATGTACAATACTCAATACTTGGTTGGAGCTCCTTTTGCCTCAATTACTGCGTTAATGCGGCGTGGCATGGAGTCGATGAGTTTCTGGCACTGCTCAGGTGTTATGAGAGCCCAGGTTGCTCTGATAGTGGCCTTCAACTCTTCTGCGTTTTTGGGTCTGGCATTCTGCATCTTCCTTTTCACAATACCCCACAGATTTTCTATGGGGCTAAGGTCAGGGGAGTTGGCGGGCCAATTTAGAACAGAAATACCATGGTCCGTAAACCAGGCACGGGTAGATTTTGCGCTGTGTGCAGGCGCCAAGTCCTGTTGGAACTTGAAATCTCCATCTCCATAGAGCAGGTCAGCAGCAGGAAGCATGAAGTGCTCTAAAACTTGCTGGTAGTTGGCTGCGTTGACCCTGGATCTCAGGAAACAGAGTGGACCGACACCAGCAGATGACATGGCACCCCAAACCATCACTGATGGTGGAAACTTTACACTAGACTTCAGGCAACGTGGATCCTGTGCCTCTCCTGTCTTCCTCCAGACTCTGGGACCTCGATTTCCAAAGGAAATGCAAAATTTGCATGGTTGGGTGATGGTTTGGGGTGCCATGTCATCTGCTGGTGTCGGTCCACTCTGTTTCCTGAGATCCAGGGTCAACGCAGCCGTCTACCAGCAAGTTTTAGAGCACTTCATGCTTCCTGCTGCTGACCTGCTCTATGGAGATGGAGATTTCAAGTTCCAACAGGACTTGGCGCCTGCACACAGCGCAAAATCTACCCGTGCCTGGTTTACGGACCATGGTATTTCTGTTCTAAATTGGCCCGCCAACTCCCCTGACCTTAGCCCCATAGAAAATCTGTGGGGTATTGTGAAAAGGAAGATGCAGAATGCCAGACCCAAAAACGCAGAAGAGTTGAAGGCCACTATCAGAGCAACCTGGGCTCTCATAACACCTGAGCAGTGCCAGAAACTCATCGACTCCATGCCACGCCGCATTAACGCAGTAATTGAGGCAAAAGGAGCTCCAACCAAGTATTGAGTATTGTACATGCTCATATTTTTCATTTTCATACTTTTCAGTTGGCCAACATTTCTAAAAATCCCTTTTTTGTATTAGCCTTAAGTAATATTCTAATTTTGTGACACACGGAATTTTGGATTTTCATTTGTTGCCACTTCAAATCATCAAAATTAAATGAAATAAACATTTGAATGCATCAGTCTGTGTGCAATGAATAAATATAATGTACAAGTTACACCTTTTGAATGCAATTACTGAAATAAATCAAGTTTTTCAAAATATTCTAATTTACTGGCTTTTACCTGTATATACATCCTGAAAATATGCAAACAAAACTGTGTTTAGATAATTGATACTTCAAACTTGCATAAATAAATCTTAGTGAATATAACATAACTTGGCTTCTGAGAGCTTCAAAATGTAATGAATAAAATGCTAAAGTTGTTGATAAACAAGCAATTATTTTAATAATTAAATATGGTCATTTTAAATGAATTATTATGATAATTTAAAATTAATTATTTCAAATATGTTTATTTTAATGTATATTCTATGGCTGGATGCAATAAGGAGTCAGAAAAAATACAAATAAAAATACAATAAATGTTGAAGTTTTTAGCAAAATATAGTAAAAATGTATTTAGTTGGTTGTTTTTTTTAAATTAATAAATATATTTATTTTTAGGTAAGATAAACACAATAATACAATTTATCTCTAGTCTGGATGATTTAGTTCTTGTCACCTCCCGTCGTGAAAAAAGGCTGTCCTCACTCAGGTCCGCATGGAGCTGGAGGGGGCGTGGCCTCCAGTTCCCGCTGAAAATCGGGAGATTTTCGGGAGAATATTTGTCCCGGGAGGTTTTCGGGAGAGGCGCTGAATTTCTGGAGTCTCCCGGAAAATTCGGGAGGGTTGGCAAGTATGATTTAACGTCCAAAAATAATGTTACGCTATTCAATGTAGACAAGTCAAACACTATCACCTGCCGGAAAACATCCGCTCAGACTAAAGCTTGTCCCTTTAGACCGCCCACAAGCTCATTGATAGGCTTTCTGTGGCTGCCGTATCGCCAACAAGACAATGATTGACAGCACGCAGCAGCTGACCAATCAGCGGTGAGATGCGGGAAAAGAGCCTCCACGCGGCAATATGAATCACAAACAAGTGAGGCAAATAAAAAATCTAAATGAGAAGAGTGTGGTGCTCTACTTAAAGGTAGATAATTGCTGCATTATGAATACATCGTTTGGCAAGCCTCTGGATCAATCTATATATATCAGGGGTAGGGAACCTATGGCTCTAGAGCCAGATGTGGCTCTTTTGATGACTGCATCTGGCTCTCAGATAAATCTTAGCTGACATTACTTAACAGGATAAGTAATGAATAATTCCGCTGGTAATCACAGTGTTAAAAATAACGTTCAAAATATAAAACATTCTCATGCATTTTCATACATCCATCCATTTTCTACCGCACCTGTTCAAGAAGTCGCATTAATGGTAAAAAGTATTTTATTCATTATTGGTTAGCTTCAGAATAACAATGTTATTAAAAAAAATGTTGGTTTTACTTAAAAATGCATGCATTTTGTTGTATTCAGTGTTTAAAAAAAAATTATATGGCTCTCACGGAAATACATTTTAAGATATTTGGCTTTCATGGCTCTCTCAGCCAAAAAGGTTCACGAACCCAGATATATAGTATGGATCGGGTAGTATGGATCGATGCCCAGTTGGAAAGTCAAGAATCGGTTGCTTGTAGATCTACTACAAAATATGGTCGCTCTATTCTTGCGAGATTTCTGTGATGACATAATACGATAGTTGCGACTGAGCAACATGGGAGACAGCACTGAAAGAGTTTACAAACAATGCACCCGCGAATATTAAATCTAACGTTTGGATTTAGTTTTGAAAAAGAATGGTCCGTTGAATAAAAGTATGACCATTTGTAACGTGTTGCGCTTTTAGCGTGAAAGCAAGACAACTTGAAGTGTTGTTTGACACACAAAAACGTGTGCGTCGTTTATTCCTCCAAAACTAGAATGAACGGCAACATCACACACATTCAAAAATGGCAGGAACAACAAACCCCCACCTTTGGGAGAATCTCCTGACGGCCACTTAAAGGGGCCGCAGCGAATTACTCGCTCTTAACTGCATATATGAATGCTAAAGCAGAACAACATTGTTATGTGCACAATCGAACAATACAGTGAATAATAATGACAAAGTCAAGTAACAGGTATGGTGAATTATGTCCTTAAATCAACCGCTACAAACGTTTGGAAAGCAGCGATAAAGTAGCGGCAGCACGACTATCTGAGCACTCACCCGCTGTGACGGCATGAAGACATTCAAGCTGTCAATGAGGGCGCTAAGGATGCTAATGCTAGCAGACCTACCAACTGGCAAGACAAAGACGCAAATTTTAAAGACTTCCCGCTCCAATTTAAACCCAACTCTGTGAGGTAATCACATTATCTACTAGTACCGATTTCTAATCGGGTCGGTCCTTACGCATCTGGCCCGTGAAGATTCTGGACTAATGATACTGCTTCCTGTATTTTTTTTAATCCAACTGATCATCATATTTATGGCCCGCTGTAACATTCGGTTCAGCTGCTGCTGCATAAACACAACAAACCAGCTTGGAAAATGTACAAATAAGAAGCGACACCACACAAACGTTTGTAACACAACAATTCATCCTCTAAGGCAGTGGTTCTTAACCTGGGTTCGATCGAAGTCGGGCTCAGGGGTTCGGCGGAGGTCAAAACACACCCGACTCATCGTGTAAATAAGAACTTCTCCCTTTCGGCGTACTACGGATACGGCAAAAGCAGAAGTCAGACTGATTTGCAGGTGTGTAATTTGTTGTGAGTTTATGCACTGTGTTGGTCTTGTTCTTTGAACAAGGTGATGTTCATGCACGGTTCATTTTATGCACCATTAAAAAAACATGGTAACACATGAGTATGGGGAACATATTCACCATTAATTAGTTGCTTATTAACATGCAAATTAGTAACATATTGGCTCTCAACTAGTCATTATTAAGTACTTTTTAATGCCTTATTCGGCATGGCCTTATTATAACCCTAACCCTAACCCGAACCCTAACCCTAACCAAATAACTCTAAATTAAGTCTTTGTTACTTAGAATATGTTCCCCTAGTGTCCAAAAAACTCTGAAATAAGTCTTTGTTACTTAGAATATGTTCCCCATACTAAAGTGTTACCAAAAACATATAACTTTGTCTTCAATTTGAAAAAAAGGAGGGTTCGGTGAATGCGCATATGAAACTGGTGGGGTTCGGTACTTCCAACAAGGTTAAGAACCACTGCTCTAAAGTTTCAAATGATCGCAACTTAAATGGTTTAATGGGAACTGCACTTTTTTTGGAATGTTGCCTATTGGGGCGGTATAGCTCGGTTGGTAGAGCGGCCGTGCCAACAACTTTAGGGATGCAGGTTCGATCCCCGCTTCCGCCATCCTAGTCACTGCCGTTGTGTCCTTGGGCAGGACACTTTACCCACCTGCTCCCAGTGCCACCCACACTGGTTTTAATGTAACTTAGATATTGGGTTTCACTATGTAAAGCACTTTGAGTCACTTGAGAAAAGTACTATATAAATATAATTCACTAATTCACTATCATTCACAATCATTATGAAAGACGTGACGATGGGTGTATTTTTTTTTTTAATGCATTCAAAATAATAAATAAATAAAGTATTTCAGCTTAGACACTGAAGCTGCTGTTTAGTTGACTTTAATTGTATGTTGCACTTGTGTTACTTGATGCACAGATTGCTTTTCTCTGTATTTAATTGTTGTGACCTGAGCAAACAACACTAAATACCTGGTAGCTTTTCCAAAAGTGTTTTGTTTACATCTTCTTTTCTT
The DNA here is from genome assembly GCF_033978685.3 of Nerophis lumbriciformis. Lineage (NCBI taxonomy): Eukaryota > Metazoa > Chordata > Actinopteri > Syngnathiformes > Syngnathidae > Nerophis > Nerophis lumbriciformis. The sequence continues at coordinate 29,603,458 of NC_084549.2, forward strand.
TAAGTTTATGGATTGCAATGCCTTGAAATTGATATTTCTACTATTTGCTATAATGCAGGCACCGACTGTTTTTTATGTGTCTATTTGAAAAATAAACACGTGACATTGTTCTGAGATGATAGATTTAATTTTCTTTTCACCATGCAAAGCTTCCATCTGCATCGAATTAATTGCATTGAATTGTATTAAATCTAATCCCAATGCTTTAAAAAGCATTGTTAGTGAATCGTATCGTAACCTATGTTTTGAGATTCATATCGAATCGCCATATAAGGTAGAGATGTACACCCCGAGTGGTTATGTTTTTGGCCAAAACTTGCGCTCAGGCAATAACAACGGAAATTGCAGCTAACTGTCTATAATTCGGGGCAGCACGGTGTGATAGGGGTTAGTGCATCTGCCTCACAATACAAAGGTCCTGAGTAGTCTTGGGTTCAATCCCGGGCTCGGGATCTTTCTGTGTGGAGTTTGCATGTTCTCCCCGTGACTGCGTAGGTTCCCTCCGGGTACTCCGGCTTCCTCCCACCTCCAATGACATGCACCTGGGGATAGGTTGATTGGCAACACTAAATTGGCCCTAGTGTGTGAATGTGAGTGTGAATGTTGTCTGTCTATCTGTGTTGGCCCTGTGATGAGGTGGCGACTTGTCCAGGGTTTACCCCGCCTTCCGCCCGATTGTAGCTGAGATAGGCTCCAGTGCCCCCCGCGACCCCAAAGGGAATAAGCGGTAGAAAATGGATGGATGGATGTCTATGATTCCTAGTAGTGGTGGTATCAGTCTTTTGTTTCAGCGGACATGGTTCGATTTTTGGCGAGAGCTCTCAACTCTTGAGCTGAGGACGCTGGTTCAATCACCGACCTTTGTAAAGGAGCTGGACATACTTACCAACCTTGAGACCTCCGAATTCGAGAGATGGGGGGGCGTGTTTAGGGGGGGCGTGGTTGAGGGGGCGGGGTTGAGGTGCAGGCAGCATACCCCTTCCCCTTTGAGCTGTCCTGGATGAAATGAAATTCTTTTTTCCAATCATTTTGGAACTCGTGAGCGTATTTCTTCTTCTTACTCGTCGTCGCCATGTCTCCTCTTCGTTCTTCTGCTTCGTCTCCTTCTTGTTGTGTGTGCAGTTGTGCGCTGAGCTCCAAAAGCCGCAGATGTTATTGTAGCGTCCCGGAAGAGTTAGTGCTGCAAGGGGTTCTGGGTAGTTGTTCTGTTGTGTTTATGTTGTGTTACGGTGCGGATGTTCTCTCGAAATGTGTTTGTCATTCTTGTTTGGTGTGGGTTCACAGTGTGGCGCATATTTGTAACAGTGTTAAAGTTGTTTATACGGCCGCCCTCAGTGTGACCTGTATGGCTGTTGATCAAGTATGTCTTGCATTCACTTATGTGTGTGTAAAAGCCACATAAATTATGTGGCTGGCCCGGCACGCTGTTTGTATGGAGGAAAAGCGGACGTGACGACAGGTTGTAGAGGATGCTAAAGACAGTGCCTTTAAGGCGCCCCCAGTATTGTTGTCCGGGTGAAAGTCGGGAGAAATTGGGGAGAATGGTTGCCCCGGGAGATTTTCGGGAGGGGCACTGAAATTCGGGAGTCTCCTGGGAAAATCGGGAGGGTTGGCAAGTATGGCGCTGGAGCCAGGGGGGTTACAAAAGCATACAGGTTGTGTGTCTTTCCGGTGTCACAACCAACTATTGACCTGACTTACACATCGCAGCCTTTTTGGAGGTCAACATTTAATTATCAGTTTTCAAGTTTTTATGCAAACTTTCCGTTTTTTTGGGAGCCATTAGTTTGCCTCCTCTGATCCCTCTATCTCTTCCCTGCCTCATGCGGTCACCCTTGTTTTTTACTGTCACCGTGAAGGACTCTGTTAGGTTTTTTTTGGAACTAACTGGAATAAGAAATAAACGGAACCTACACGCACAACTTTGAAAGCATTTGGTGTATCGGTGTGTGGGATTAAATTATGGAATGGATTGAGTAAAGAACTTAAACAATGTTCTAGCATAAGTCAGTGTAAGAAACACTATAAGCAGATGGTGTTTACAAAGTACACTAAAAAACTGTTGAAGCAAAGTGACTGATATTACCATCATGTACTCATTGTGGGACTGGGGTAGAATATGAATACATTTCTCTTTACACTATACTCCTTCTGAATTATTGTCACTTCTTATCTCTTGCTAATATTTCTTTTTTATCTATTTTCTTTGTTGTTGTTGCTGCTTACGGCGCAGGGGTGGGACCAGACAAGCTCTGCTTCCTCCCACGCCTTTTGGACAGTGGATCACTTGAGCAAAATGTGTGCTTGTGAATTTTGACATGGCCCCAATAAATCAAATTAGATTGAAAAAGAAACAAACTGTTTGTTTTATTAACGCTCATTTAAATGCCACTGTTACAGACCATAATATAAGTGAGTCACTCACATGTCTTTCTGCTCCCCTTAGTTAAGTTTTACAGTTTTTACCAGTCACATTCTCAATTGAGGCAAGAGGAAAGTGGCATCATGGTTTTAAAAGTTTGGTGGATTGGTCGCCTGGTTGAGATGATAAAGTGCACTCTAAATAAGGGTTTTGATCACAGTCTGTAGTTGCAGGTCGTGTCATTCATCTAATGCATTGGTGTCAGCCCGCAGACCGGTCGCATCTGTCAGGCCTCAGCACCACTATGGCTAATGGATCCGCACTTTATCACAGTCAGTCTCCATGTAAAGCAGTCCCACTGGAAACCCACCCACCTTTCCCTCTTCCTTCATATGGCCTTGATGAGATCCAGACTTGGAGTGTAAGCATATTAAAGTGGCCCAACAGTGTCAGCGGGAGAGCTAAATTGAAGGTAGTGAAATCTTTTGAACCTCTGTTACATTACAAAAGTTCTAAACACATCCAGCTGGGTCCAAAGTTCAGGGAAGACATAAAAGCCCTTTTGCATGTTACCTTGGAGGATGATAATAGGCGAGCAGCACTAAAACTACTAAGACAGTCCACAATCAAAGGGCCCAGAGGAAGGACTCCCCACCTTACAGAGGCTGCTAATAGCCTATGTGTGCCACACACACCTGATATGACAGTCGCTGTATCTCCTGTAAGAGAGGGACTTTTTTGGGTGCCTGTGAAACTCCATTATCTTTGGGTTAATTAGAATACAAAAGACTAGACGACCAGTAATTGCAGCGTACTAGGTCACCCTTTAAACAAAGTGATGGTTGGCTGCTTGTATGCATGACTTTGTGAGTGCCAGACTACAGAGCAGACTTGTTTTAAAGTCTAACGTAGTTCTGACATAGACAATAATTGAGATTCTGGCAACATTGAAGAGGAGTCACAATGTAACGAATGTGTATGTACTCCTCCAGTTATGTGTTGGCTGTAAGGACTCCTCTGCGGTATTTCAACCACACAGACGATAAATACGAGCTTGCGGCGAGGCCGTGGTGCCCCAGGAATGCTCACATGTGGCTGGGTGGCTCTCACCACCATTAACGAGGGAGTTAGGCGGCTTTTGGTCAGCAGGATTCCTGGTGGGGAGAGCTACACGACGCCGTGGTTGCCTATGCCAGTTTCCTTTTTGGCACAAGACTCTAGCTGAAGTGTGTTATGTGTTTACTCCACACACTCAGAAAGCAACCAATCACACTATTGTTTACGCGCTGACAGATCTCACTGAGGCACAAATATGCGCTAAAATAGCAGCATCTGAAACAAACACGGAATGTCACAGACAGTTACGATTCCCAGATAAATTACAACTGTGCGAATGTCTTTGCCTATTTATTTATACAACGATAAAACAGCCAAAGTTAGGCCAAAGTTAACTCAGATGCAGCGATCTTGGCTTAAAGTGAAGGATTTGGAAATTAAAAGAACAAGCATGGAAGTTTAGGAATTTGAGTCGGATGCCAAACAAAATATAAGATAAGATGAGTGTTAGCTGGACTTGAAGTTTATTGACTGACGTAAACTTCAAGTAGTTACAGTTTACTCATAATGTGCAAAGACTGATGCATAATGCAACAATTAGCTGACTATTTTCACTTTGTCTACTTTTAAATAACCAAACAGGAACTTCTTTCCATTTCTTTAAAACCAAAACAGGACCAGATAGTGTGCATCTAAATCCTTAAGAATACAGCCATAGAAAGCAACTTGTTAATCAGTGGATGGTCAATAGATGTATACCAAATAGTAATGCTTGAAAACTTTCGACAATCCTTCCAACTTGGTCGGGACCGTTTGACAAGGGTTCTGTTCCAACGGTGAACAAAGGTCCATAAAAGAATGGTTGGAAAGCTTTTCCAATTTTTCTGTCTAGAAAGTTTAAGACCCTCGAATAAAAGCAGAAGAACAACACAAGCTGTGATTGATGGTGTGTTAGTAATAATCTGTTATTTTAATAACGCTCCCCAGGGCAGATACAATCAAATACTATGCCAGATTATTGATGTGGATCTAGTACTCATAAAAGGATGGGAGTCGATGGTCTCAAAATAATGTTTGTTCTGTATCACAAACCATTAAAGGCTGGCAAGAATATCATGCCGACTGGAATGTCAAAGTATTTCACAGTAATTCAGAAGAATAACAAGAAAACAGTCACCAAAGTGATTTAATCCAGCCACTTATGCTGAAGTCCAGCCATTAAAATCTCAAGAAAACGTCAATAGTTTTTGGAAGGAGTGCATGTAAATCTTCTGACCATGAAACAGTCTCCTTCCACACATCCGTCACTGGAGACTAATCTGTTGTCTCCCATAACTTCATGGCTGACAAGGGTCATTGGCCTGAGGCCCCATCAGAGACTCCATCCCTTCCGTGGACAGATGTAGTGGCATAAGGGGGGCCCGGATGCCCTCTCTCCGCCATGCTGACCTCTCCCTCTCTTCTAGAGTCTGAGAAAGGGTCTGGAGGTTGAGGAGGTCCTGGGGACTGGACACATTGCAGCATTAATTAGACACTCAGTTACTACTGAGCCTAATGTTTGGCCTCCCGCCCTTCTTGGGGTTAACTCCTTCCTAACAGGCAGAGAAAGTAATGGGGCCTCTGTGGCTCATATGCCCGCAGACAGCTCTGCTATGTCTTGAACGCTTCATTCCCACGTTGCCGTACATTCGGACCATGCGCACGCGAGTAGAAGATAGCGAGAGGTGTGATGTGGAAGAGCGACAGGCACTCCATCTCATCAAAGGCTTTTTGCAGGTCATTTTGTGCAAACAGAGGGGATCTTTTTGGCGCGTTATCTATCATCGCCTGACATCCTTGCCGCACCCGACAATGGGATTGGTTGAGAAGAAAGGGAGCATGCGCCGACAGGATATCCCTGTGGTTTGACAGCAGAACAAACACAGTGGAGAGAATGAGAGAAGGAAGCCTACCTTTGTCAAACTCAAGGTGGGCTGTTTGTAGATGTCCTTCAATGTGTAATAGATTACTTCCCCGAACTTTTGCCAGGTCTTGTCTCCAAAGCGCTCTTGGCAAGCACTGTAATCAGAAGTGTCTCTGCCAATTGCTTAAGCAATGGTACTCGGTCGACAGCAGTAATCTGATAGGAGAGGACTCGGAATATCAAGACTCTTGTTTCGGTTGATTAATTCATCGTCGACAGGATCTGTGAGATAGAAAGGCGAGCGCCGCATGAGATCATGACCCTGGATTTCTAAACAATAACCATCTGCGGTGATCTGTGTCGAGCTCTCGGTTTTCCTCTCTCACTTCCTCTTGGTCTTCCTCCCTTCTCTTCCCTCTGATAATGTATTATGACCCACACACACCTGCAGACTCCCCTGCTGCATATACACAGCCTGCCATGTACCGAAAATATGTCACGACATGTACGCTATTGAAAATAGAATACGTGTGCCTGAGGGGCATATCACCACAACACCTGTGCTAAAGCTGAGCTTCCCTGACTTGGCTTGAAAGAAGCCATAATGAGCACATGAGGGGGGTCCCTACGTGCCTTTCCTTTGACAACATTCTATAATTTTAGCAGTTACCTGTGTGTAATCACCCTGGCTGCAGTCATTCCCTCTCCATTATGGGTTTAATGAAGATAATCATCACGTTGGGAACCTCTCTCAACATTTTTCACTCTTGGATTTGACATTTCAAAGGAAGACACTTGCACAAAAAGCGGAACATCTCTTTGGCTGTTTTGTATTGTTGGGAAAGTGCCACAAGCTTGTTGACGCAGGACAGAATGTGATATCCAAAGACTTACATTTTGGCATATTTATTACTTTTAAAGCCAGCGTTCAGATTTTGTTGCATCTGAATGGGGTTAAACGCAGGTTATTTGCTGTTAGTCACACTCACACACGCCTCAAGGATCCAAAAAGAAACATTTTCCTTTGTGTACCAACGCATCGTCGCTACAGCTCACTTGGGATGTAACAATAAACGGTATTATTGATAACCGCAGTAGAACTCTCAACGGTTAGTGTTACCGAATTTAATTAAAATTATTGAAAAAACGAGGTTGATAACTACACTTTGATAAACTCACGGACGAACTGGTGCCAGCTTGTTTGCTTAAATGCTAACATTAAAACAAGGAAATTCCCCCCCAAAAAACGTAATAACTCGCTGGAATATAAAGACAATATAACATACATCCATAAACGTGGATGCATATGCAGAAGTGCAATATATTTATCTGTACACTAATCTATTTATTTATATCTGCACCTTATTGCTCTTTTATCCTGCACTACAACGAACTAATGCAACAAAATGTTGTTCTTATCTGTACTGTAAAGTTCAAATTTGAATGACAATAAAAGTAAGTCTAAGTCTATTGAGAAACGACGTACAACAAGCTAAACTTATATAAGCACATTACTGTCTGAGCAACGAAGAAATTAAATTTTGTGCAAACTGAACCTACAAGCTGTGCTCTCTTACCACAGAGTGGTCAATATACTGTATACTTGAAACAGTATGACACAGAGGTGTTTTTACGGTGCGTTCAAGGACCGCTAAATAGAGTAGGACGCCAAAACGCAAATACACGCTTATCAATTAAGCATAAGAAACACACAACTTTTAATATTACGGACCGTAGATGGTAAAATCCCTAAATTCCTTGCAATAGCTTGTTGAGAAATGTTGTTCTTAAACTGTTTGACAATTTGCTTACACATTTGTTCACAAAATGGTGACACTCGCCCCATCCTTGTTCATGGAAGTTGCTTTTATACCCAATCATGGCACCCACCTGTTCACAATTAGCCTGTTCACCTGTGGGATGTTCCAAATAAGGGTTTATTGAGCATTCCTCAACTTTCTCAGTCTTTTTTGCCACTTGTGCCAGCTTTTTTGAAACCTGTCGCAGGCATCAAATTCCAAATCAGCTAATATAACAAAGTTTACCAGTTGAAACGTTAAATATTTGGTCTTTGCAGTCTATGGTCTAAGGCGAACCATCTGGTCCTTAATGTGGACAAGACCAAGGAGCTGGTCATCGACTTCAGGAAGAGAGTGACCCCGGTGGAGCCCATCAAGATCCAGGGCCGGGAGGTGGCAGTAGTGGAGCAGTATAAGTACCTGGGAGTCCATTTGAACAGCAGACTGGACTGGAAGGACAACTGCAAAGCTGTTTACAAGAAGGGCATGAGCAGACTCTTTTTCCTGAGGAAGCTTAGGTCCTTTAATGTGTGCAGCAAGCTGTTGAAGATATTTTATCAGTCTGTTGTGGCCAGTGCCCTGTACTTTGCAGTGGTTTATTGGAGGAGCAGCACCAGCAAAAGGGACTCAAACCGGATTGATAAACTGATCCGGAAAGCCGGCCAAACTATTGGCACGCAGTTGGAGGCGTTTGTGTCAGTGAGGGACAGGAGGACACTGGACAAACTGCTGGCCATCATGGACAATCCTGCCCACCCACTCCACCTGACAATTAAGGGACAGCGGAGCTCATACTCCAACAGGCTCCTTCAACTTCGTTCCCAAGGTGTTTGATTCAAGAACTCCTTCATTCCACACTCCGTCCAGCTGTATAATCACTCGCCATACAGCAATAGATTATATATGTCTATTACCTGACACCTGACATGTTAGCTACTTCTCTTTGATTTGAATGTCTATTTTCTATTTTCTGCTGGATTTACTCTCTATTTTATGCTGCACCTGTCACATATACTGTAATATTGTACATGGTAATTGTTATATATTGTATATATGATATAGACATAATATAATATAAAATATCAGCATATATAATATACTGTACATATATTATGTAAATATTACGTATATATGTTATATTTTATATCGCTATATTTAGTCTATTTATACCTGCATTGTCCTTTCCATCCTTACACTTTCCATCATTGTAACTGAGCTACTGTGTGGAACAATTTCCCTTGTTGATCATTAAAGTTTGTCTAAGTCTAAGTCTAAGTTTATTCAATTGAATGTAGGTTAAAAAGGATTTGCAAATCGTTGTATTCTGGTTTTATTTACGATTTACACAATGTGCAAACTTTACTGGTTTTGGGTTTTGTCGTTTTAAGCATCACCCCAGGATGCAGAGATGTAGTAGCACAAGTAAAGATTAATTGAACGACAAAAACAAGAAAACAGCGCAGCAGGGGAGTACACACAGAGGACAAGGCTGGCATACTGGCATATAAAGTATCCTCATGAGCTTCCAGGAACAGGTGTGTCCTGATTGTCAATCAGGGACAGACAAAAGAGCCAGCGCTGAGACAGGAGAAGTTGTGACAAAAGTGTGCAAATAGAAAATAAAACAAAATACCCAAGACTAATAATAATTGTCATGAGCGAGCTTGACATACCTGAAAGGCCATGAGTGTTGCCACAATGTCAGTGATCACATCAATGTGCAAGGATGAGTGTTGTTTTTGTGGTTGAAAATGTAGAGCAAAGATCACGCCGGTGACCAGGATCACTGTTACTCTTTGTTGGTGCAGAAAACTTACTAAACCAGTGCATCACTTAAAGGCAAACCCATTTTTCAAACAACAGCGGCTTTTAGCACGGCCTCCAAAAGCTTTCCTTTGACCTTCGGCTCAACAGGATGACTGACCTGTGAAGGATACGGAGACTGCCTGGCTATTGCCTTGGCCTGGCCTAATGTTTATGCTTGGAGGGGTGTGTCAGGATGAGAGTGTACAGCTCGGATTCTTTGACGGAACGGGAGGTGCACCCTGCCCTTTGGCAAGATTTGAATGTCAAGTGTAGATAGACTTGTGAACAATGCAATAACAACGGTTGCTCTCATGATAAATGTCCTCCTGTCACACAATTTGCACATATCAGATTTCCATTCTGCTTTGTTTCTCAGGCAGACAAATATCAACTATATTAATCATCTCATGCCTACTGTATAAATTTGACATTGCGGCGATAAGAGTGTTCCCTCGATTGTGGTTGTACAATTAATAATAACCGCTGTCAAGTTTAATTTCCTGTGCAATCCCTTACTCTCAAATATTGTGTCCAGTGCAAAGGTTTCAATTGCACCCTCCAATTGGTGCCCATGTGGTGCTTGAAGGTGCAAATCCCTTGTTCTACATAAGTACCATGAAAAAAGCCCCACTCAGCCATATTTGTTTGGAATGTCATCTGGTTACAGATGTGACGCCAGACTAACAATGTCTCCGCTCTGTGGGCAACAGAGCAGCCAAGCCCCTCATCAGAAATAACACTAATTGTCATGTAGCATAACCGAAGAATATCATGAGCTGTTATTACGCTGCACTGCACAAGTTGTACTGTAAATTTAGACGTCGGCAAAAAAGTTCATTGAAAGTTTATTCATTAAAAACATAATGGGTAGTTCTCGACCATGCTGTTTTGAGCATTTGCCTGGGTGGCCCCTTCCCACCCTTAGGGGGTCTTGGGGTATACAATATAATGCATATTGTGCCCCTCCCACCTTTATCTAACTTTACACTCATATACATTCCATCGTATGTTTTTGAGGAATGTGTGGTGAGGCCCATACAGCAAGAACAGCAGTAGAGTACAGTGTAAAGAGAAAAACAAAAACACCAATATGCTTATCTTAAAGGGGAACTGCACTTTTAAAATGTTGCCTATCATTCACAATCATTATGAAAGACATGACGACAGATTTTCTTTTTTTTTTTATTCATTCTAAATATTAAATAAATGTAAATAAAAGTCTGCTTACAGCGTAGCCAATGGGAGCTCCACCATTCCGCCTATAAAATCCGATAAATAACAATTCAAAAAGCGCCAATAATACTCAATTTACATTTCCTGACTCAGATATTAACCAAGTATTAGTGATATTGTTATTATAAGCGCTAACACAGACAAACAGATTATAGCGGCGCCGTGATCACTACCGTGTGTCCCTATGTTTACATCATCAAGTGGTCTGCTGCTTCTTCGCTTTCCTTGCTCCCAGTAAGTTTATTCTAGATCATAAACCATGCATATCACCTGAAAAATGGATGGCTGAGGATATAATCCAACAAGTTGGGACACTTTGACCTCCAAATAGGACCTGAAAACGGCGAGAACGACACATTTCCCCCCACATTTCACTTAAAATGATTAAAATACACAAATATTAAATGTTATTATAAATGTGCTCGTTACTACACTACATATGTACTTACATCATGTATATAAAACCTTGATGGAGGTGATTGGATGTTTTTTAAGGGCTTTATAGGCAGAATAGAACGGCTCCCAAAGTCTCCATTGTAAGTGGACTTTTGATCAAATGTATTTAATATTTAGAATGAATTTAAAAAAAAATCCATCTGTCGTCTTTTTTTTCATAATGATTGTGAATGATAGGGAAAAGTGCAGTTCCCCTTTAACATTTGACTAAATTAACAAAAAAATATTATTTTTTATTTTGTTATATTTTATATCTCGTTAGTGCAAGTGTCATATTGCTAAGTCATGTCCTAGAAGTGGTATTACTTTGGAGATAACTTCATCTAAGTGTTGATCTAATCCTAAAATGTGTTGAAAAAGCTGAAAATTGCTGTAAGGGTAAACTCACACACTAGTCTGTGCACAAACTTTTTTGGAAATATACTTGGTGGTTATCTTAGTCCAGTGCATCTCAAGAAGTGGGTCAAGACCCCAGGGGAGATTGTCAATATTTGTGTCATCACCCTAGTAGAGTGGTTTCTTAAACTTTTTTCATCAAGTACCACCTCAGAAAACACTTGGATCTCCACCATAATGACCAACATTAAAATACAGTAGCATAGCATGCCTAAGTATTCATTAAAAATGTATATTTGTTTGGCCAATGTAACATTATACACAGTTTGAACAGTAACCATATAGGAAAATAAAACACTGTACTTAAATAATGAATTAATGTTGCACATAAAAGTTAAAGTACCCCTAAATAGAGCCTGCGTACCACAAGTGGTACACATACCACAGTGTGAGAATCATTGCGCTAGTATTAATGTTAGAACAACACAAAATGCCTAAGCCGGGTGGCAGCAGTGCTTAAAGTAACCAACAGGCTCCGTGCTCTTCCCAGTTGAAGTAGAAAGTACACAGGAAGACGTGTGTTGCACAGATAAATATATATGACCAAGTTTTCAACAGTAATTCAATTCAGGGGGCTTGTGAAAAAAAGTGTCTTTACCAAAGTGATGGCCGGAAATATTTGAGAAACACTGCTTTAATCTCATTTGGCTGCGTTCACTTGTACCCAAAACAACATGACTTCTTCTGACATTTGATCATATGACTTTTTTTTCTATGGCGGAATATTTACCAGATGAGATGTAAAGAAGAGGACGTAAAGACGTCAAAAAGGTTCCGGGAGGTGTGCTGTAAAGAGACCACTTTTTTTTTTTACGACTTTTTCACCGAACTGTAATAAGTTACAACCTCTTTGCTGAAAAGAGTTGGATATGTTTGACTTCTGGATTTTAGCTTCTGCAGTTACAGCTCAGTCTTATTTTTTGATGATTTTCACTCAGCTTTCTGTTGGGTGTTGCTATGCATCGCCTGGTCACATATGGTGACATCCTACTCGTTGTTTTGGGTGCATCCATTTTCTACCGCTTATTCCCTTTGGGGTCGCGGGGGTGCTGGAGCCTATCTCAGCTACAATCGGGCGGAAGGCGGGGTGCACCCTGGACAAGTCGCCACCTCATCGCAGGGCCAACACAGATAGACAGACAACATTCACACTCACATTCACACACTCGGGCCAATTTAGTGTTGCCAATCAACCTATCCCCAGGTGCATGTCTTTGGAAGTTGTTTTGGGTCGTTGGTACAATCCGCATTCACATTTGCCTCACTCATGTAGAGTCCACTGACAGGTGACACAAGACACATCGTTCAGGCAATTTCGGCCCCCCCTGTTTGGTCCAGTCCTTTTGGTCCTGGACTGTGTTCAGACTAGTGTTGTCCCGATAGCAATATTTTGGTACCGGTACCAAAATTATTTTGATGCTTTTCGGTACTTTTCTAAATCAAGGGGACCACAAAACATTGCATTATTGGCTTTATTTTAACAAAAAATCTTGGGGTATATTAAACATATGTTTCTTATTGCAAGTTTGTCCTTAAGTACAATAGTGCACATACAAGACAATGTCTTATAGTATAGTAAGTAAACAAACAAAGGCTCCTAATTTAGCTGCTCACATATGCAGTAACATATTTTGTCATTTATCATTCTATTATTTTGTCAAAAGTATGAAGGACAAGTGGTAGAAAATGATTTATTAATCTACTTGTTCATTCACTATTAATTTCTGTTTACTTTCCCTTTTCACGTGTTCTATCTACACTTCTGTTAAAATGTAATAATCACTTATTCTTCTGATGTTTGATACTTTATATTAGTTTTGGAAAATACCACAAATGTGGGTATCAATCCGATACCAAGTAGTTACAGGATCATACATTGGTCATATTCAAAGTCCTTATGTGTCCAGGGACATATTTCCTGAGTTTATAAACATAATATACATTTTTTTTAAACGAAAAAAGATGTGATGCCAAAAAATATTGGCGTAATCATAGTAGTATCGATTAGATACGCTACTGTACTTGGTATCATTACAGTGGATGTTAGGTGTAGATTCACCCATGGCGTTTGTTTACATTTTGACGCCGGTGAGCTACGGTGTGTAGTGAAGCATGTTTAGCTATTCCTCGTCCTGCAGGGATGATACTCGTAAGAAACTTACTTTATTTGTCGCCATGGAGACCAGGATTAGTGATTTAGAAGTAAATAAAACACTGCAGACTGGGGCTGGACTTTAAATGCTAGCTAGCTAGCCATGTTTTAAAGCACCTCTTCCTGAGTGCATTTCAGTGTTATAACTTCACCTTTATCTTTAGTTTTTAAGCCAAAATGCGTCCGTTCTCCCTTTTCTGTCTACATACTGTGTCTGCTCGTAAGTACTCTGTGATTGTGCGCTGCCGAACATGCTCGTCTGCTCGTAAACCAGCAATGTCAAAAAGTAATGACGACAGGGGCACGGGGAGGGGTCGGACTGGTATTTTTCAGAGGAGGTTAATTTGTATCACGGTACTATACTAATACCGGTATACCGTACAACCCTAGTTCAGATTTGACTAAACAAACGGACTATAGAGTGCTCCACTTATAGGATTTGTGTGTGAACACAGTCTTTAGACACCGCTCTGCCGACAACATTGTCACTTCTTTTGTGGTTCTGAACCTAGAAAATTATGTCTACAGGTAAAATTCCCCTTACGATAGACAAAGTACTGATTTGTTGTTTTCTCACAAGTTGTGGACGGGCCTGCATCAGAACGCTGACGTCACCTACAGAAGACAAGAAACAATTTCATATGAATAGTATGTGTTTTAGTCGCATCTTCACCCTTATTTCCGCCAGATGCATTGTTGCAGACTGTAGCAATACAACTAATGAAGGGATCAGCCTGCATACATTTCCAAATGATGGGGATGTGAGGAAAGTAAGGACCTCTCCAGTCAAGTTGACTCACGCAAAACGGGACGGATCAAGAGAGAAGAGTGTAAATTGCAGCCATCATTTTAATGGTTCTGACTTTGGAAGAAAAATATTTTTAGTTGGAGTTTAGATGGAAAAAATATGAAACACTGTAGTGGCACCCCCAAGGGGAGAAAGACTGAGTCGGACCCTATGGAAAAACGAAGAAAGAAGAGCAGACCTGGCGCTTGAAGACAAGAGTAAAAGAACGTAAGCCGCTAGCATTCAATTGTGCGTCCTCTTCTACTGATGTTTTCCTCAAGATTCTTGAGGAAATGTTTAAAGAACACGAGAAAACACAGGCTATGGTGTGTTTGGAAGAAAAGATGAAAGAGCAGGGAAGTCCAGTAAAAGCGATTTTTTTAAATATTTATCACAAACCCCGTTTCCATATGAGTTGGGAAATTGTGTTAGATGTAAATATAAACGGAATGCAATGATTTGCAAATCATTTTCAACCCATATTCAATTGAATGCACTACAAAGACAATATATTTGATGTTCAAACTCATAAACTTTATTTTTTTTTTGCAAATAATAATTCACTTAGAATTTCATGGCTGCAACACGTGCCAAAGTAGTTGGGAAAGAGCATGTTCACCACTGTGTTACATGGCCTTTCCTTTTAACAACACTCAGTAAACGTTTGGGAACTGAGGAGACACATTTTTTAAGCCTCTCAGGTGGAATTATTTCCCATTCTTGCTTGATGTACAGCTTAAGTTGTTCAACAGTCCGGGGTCTCCGTTTTGGTATTTTAGGCTTCATAATGCGTCACACATTTTCAATGGGAGACAGGTCTGGACTACAGGCAGGCCAGTCTAGTACCTGCACTCTTTTACTATGAAGCCACGTTGATGTAACACGTGGCTTGGCATTGTCTTGCTGAAATAAACAGGGGCGTCCATGGTAACGTTGCTTGGATGGCAACATATGTTGCTCCAAAACCTGTATGTACCTTTCAGCATTAGTGGCGCCTTCACAGATGTGTAAGTTACCCATGTCTTGGGCACTAATACACCTCCATACCATCACAGATGCTGGCTTTTCAACTTTGCGCCTATAACAATCCGGATGGTTCTTTTCCTCTTTGGTCCATAGGACGCGACGTCCACAGTTTCCAAAAACAATTTGAAATGTGGACTCGTCAGACCACAGAACACTTTTCCACTTTGAATCAGTCCATCTTAGATGAGCTCAGGCCCAGCGAAGCCGACAGCGTTTCTGGGTGTTGTTGATAAACGGTTTTCGCCTTGCATAGGAGAGTTTTAACTTGCACTTACAGATGTAGCGACCAACTGTAGTTACTGACAGTGGGTTTCTGAAGTGTTCCTGAGCCCACGTGGTGATATCCTTTACACACTGATGTCGCTTGTTGATGCAGTACAGCCTGAGGGATCAAAGGTCACGGGCTTAGCTGCTTACGTGCAGTGATTTCTCCAGATTCTCTGAACCCTTTGATGATATTACGGACCGTAGATGGTAAAATCCCTAAATTCCTTGCAATAGCTGGTTGAGAAAGTTTTTTCTTAAACTGTTCAACAATTTGCTCACGCATTTGTTGACAAAGTGGTGACCCTCGCCCCATCTTTGTTTGTGAATGACTGAGCATTTCATGGAATCTACTTTTATACCCAATCATGGCACCCACCTGTTCCCAATTTGCCTGTTCACCTGTGGGATGTTCCAAATAAGTGTTTGATGAGCATTCCTCAACTTTTTTAGTATTTATTGCCACCTTTATCAACTTCTTTGTCACGTGTTGCTGGCATCAAATTCTAAAGTTAATGATTATTTGCAAAAAAAAAATGTTTATCAGTTTGAACATCAAATATGTTGTCTTTGTAGCATATTCAACTGAATATGGGTTGAAAATGATTTGCAAATCATTGTATTCCGTTTATATTTACATCTAACAGAATTTCCCAACTCATTTGGAAACGGGGTTTGTATTTTCTCATAATGTTAACCATATCAGTTTTGGAGTAATCATGCACCAGGGTGATTTAAATGTGCACTTAAGTGATCAAAATAATAGTTTTACCTGCCTTTTACCCACACTGTCTGTGCGGGGAAATGCATTAGGCATCAACCACATATAGTTCAGCAATTGTATCCTTTTTCTTTTGTCCAGACAGAGCGCCATGGAATCTGAGAAGGATTCCTCAGAACTGACCCTTTAAATGGCGGCCATGCCCTTTGACCTACCCCACGTCATCGTGACACAGGACCCGAGCACACAGGAAACACACTTTGTATCCTCATTAGCAAATAGTATTCATTAGAAAATGGAAATGTAATAAGTGGTTTTAAACCAGGAAGCATTTCCTCCAGTCAAGTCAGCCACATGGTCTCTTTTAATTTTTGTATTAGCCCAGGGTCAAATTTTCCTCACTTTCATTCCGAACCCAAGTAAAGTTGTTTTCTTTTTCAAATATTAACAAACACTTTTTTGAAAAGAAGATGCCTAACAATAATAAAACATTGCTTAATGATGTGTTGACAGACACACCTGTTGTAGTACCTGGACAGACCGTGAGAGGCAGCAATGAGTCACAGGACATGACCAGAAAATAAAGAGAATAAGCTTAGTTAGCTGTTGACTTACCGTATTTTTCGGAGTATAAGTCGCACCGGAGTATAAGTCGCACCTGCCGAAAATGCATAATAAAGAAGGAAAAAAACATATATAAATCGCACTGGAGCCCGGCCAAACTATGAAAAAAACTGCGACTTATAGTCCGAAAAATACGGTAGTTGCTAATTCCACGGTGTTAAGGCCACAACTCACCATGTTTCACCTTATTTTGAAAATCCATCTCACATTTAGCTTTGCCGAGCGCTTTTCTTCCGTCTCCTTCACTTCCCGATTGGCTGTTGTTTCTTTTCATGTAACAATCACTGAGTCCAAGGCCCTGACGTTCTCGGGGTTTTAGGATTCTTCATCATAAATGTTGATAACTGAATAAGGAGGGAAAAAAACACTCTTAATACATTTAGCATACTTTCTTGTTGTTTACATAACCTGCAATTGTGATTATTTTGTCAAAATCGGCCTCATACACATTTCGTTTGGACTACAAACACCACTAAACAAATAAAAATGGGGTATTTGTTCAAGAGTCAACTGGAAAATATTCACCATGTATGGAGGTATCCGCTAAACCAGGGGTGTCGAACTCATTCTAGATCGGGGGCCACACGAAGAAGAATCTACTCCCAAGTGGGCCGGACTGGTAAAATAACTACTTCAGTTTTTTTTCTCTGTTTAAAAAAAGAACAGATTTTTTACACTTACATGTTGCGGTTAATAGTATTATATCTTTATTTTTCTGAATAAATTATGTGATGATGTTCATCAGTCAACTCATTGGTGTTAATTTTCAATCTATAAAGATAAAAAAATTATATCAAAATCAAATTACAGGATGTTAATTATGTAGTTTGCTCATTTTCCTCATTTTTTTTTTTTTTTTACATATGTAGCATAATCTACAATTTCTATTGTAACATCTAGTGGACACATATAGAACAGCAGTTTCTTCCATTCAAAAATTTCCGCTCATTTTTATACTTAGCAAACTCATCCCGCGGGCCGAATAAAACCTGTTCCGGGCCTAACCCGGCCCGCGGGCCGTACGTTTGACACCCCGGCGCTAAACCAAGGGTGTGCAACCTTTACTGTCAAAAAAGACATTTTGCTAAAGAAAAATAGTATAGAGCAGCAAAAAGTAACACGGCTTCATCTTTTTTATGTTTTGTTTTACAGGAAAAGCAATCTGAAATAAAACATTTTTTCTTTTTTTTCCCTTTTTTTTTGGCAAATATTCATAGTTAGCTTACCCAAGGGGTTGCACACTGGAAAAGCTGAACAAAGCTCTGTTACTTGCCTTCCTTGAGCCTCAGAACTCACCCAGCAGGCACAAGACATTGATACAAGGTTGATTATACATACACATCCTTTAAAACTGACTTTGAAGCAACGTTGCAAAATAGCTGTATTTGTAAAGTGAGACAATGTTGATTGTGTTGGATCCACGTTTTTGGTTGGAAAGTGACCAAATTTCAAAGGTCAAATCAATTTCACACTCTGACATTGATTAAACGTCATCAAAAAGTATGTTGATTCAACGTTGTATATGGGTTGTAGAATATTGGTTGGGAAATGACCAAAATTCAATGGTCAAATCAACGTCAGAACTAGGGATGTCCCGATCCGATATTTGGATCGGATCGGCCGCCGATATTTGCCAAAAAATGCGTATCGGCAAGGCATGGGAAAATGCCGATCCAGATCCAGTTTTAAAAAAAAACTCCGGTCCGTGGTTTCCAACGCACCGATTTAAATAATACATTCCACTTTTCTGCTGCTCCCTAATTTCTGTTCCGCATTTTCCAGCACACCTTCAACACATCCACAGGTCTGTGGATTCTCACGCAGTTGCTTTTAGCTGCTGGCATTACACTACAGGCTCTTCTCACTCTTTCCTGTGTCTCCCTCTCACAGACAGCAAGCGCACCTTCTTACACACGTCACATACTGTCACGTCATACGTCACATACGTATACGTCCTCCCCGAGCAGAGAGGTAGCAGCATGGCTAAAGTTAGCTGTGATGCTAGCACAGCCGTGTGACCAACTCTGGTGCAATTGCGCACTGTTTAAGGGTCCTCTGCGCATTGCAATTATATGCCACGCACAACATCAAATAAAAAAATAAGCACATAACAATTTTCGACACACGGACACGACAGAGAAAACAGTTTTCGTCATCATTGTTCAAATATTGTAACGTCTGTCGAGACGCTTATCTCCATTCGGTGCCACACACCCACACCATCAAAATGCCGAGGCAAACATTTCCACATCAACACCGTATGAAAAAATTAGTGATTTTTTTAGTTGTGATTTCCTTCTCTGCATGAAAGTTTAAAAGTAGCATATATTAATGCAGTATGAAGAAGAATGTTTTAATGTAGACATGCAAGCCTTGAAAGAAAAGTTTGAAAATCAAGACTACATTTCCTGCAAATAGGTGCATTTCTACCCTATATTTTAACTTTAGATTTATTCTCATATCAAACTCTTTTGGCTGTCTTTTTGACACTTACATCCGGCGCCCCCTCCACACCTTGGATTATAAATAATGTAAATAATTCAATGTGATTATCTTGTGTGATGACTGTATTATGATGATAGTATATATCTGATAGTATATATCTGTATCATGAATCAATTTAAGTGGACCCCGACTTAAACAAGTTGAAAAACTTATTCGGGTGTTACCATTTAGTGGTCAATTGTACGGAATATGTACTTCACTGTGCAACCTACTAATAAAAGTCTCAATCAATCAATCAAAACACATAGAATCATCATACTGCTGTGTTTATATGCATCAAGTGTTCATTCAAGGCTGAGGCAAAATATCCACATATATATCGTGTATCGCGATATGGCCTTAAAATATCGCAATATTAAAAAAAGGCCATATCGCCCAGCCCTAGTTCAATGATGCCATTTCTGTTTGTCATGTATAATTTTGTCTATTTTGTGTTTATCCTTGAATAAACAGGTCAGTTTCTTGTTACCAACCATTGTGTATTATTCAAACTCACCTAATTCAGCTGGCTAGTTGTTATCAAGAGTACTAAAACCCTTTTCAACATGATTCTGACAACTAAGTAGGCTAAATAACTTTAAACTTTAATACATGCTCAGATAGGCCAGTATCGGTCAGTATCGGTATCGGATCGGAAATGCAAAAACAATATCGGTATCGGATCGGAAGGGCAAAAACCTGGATCGGGACATCCCTAGTCAGAACCCAACATTGATTAAAAGTTGTCAAAAAGTATATTGTTCCAACAGTAGAAGAGAAAGTCAAACACAAATACAAATAGACGGAGTAGACATTGAATTTTTGGGTGTAATAATAGATGATACAATGAATTGGAAAGCTCATGTAAAAAACATACAACATAAATTAGCAAGAAACACTTCAATAATGAATAAGGTAAATCATGTTGAGGACCAAAAATCACTTCATATTCTTTACTGCTCACTAGTGTTACCATATCCGAGTTATTGTGTAGAAATAAGGGGAAACAACTATAAATTCACTAACTGTGTTACAAAAAAGATCAATTAGAATAATACATAATGTTGGATATAGAGAACATACAAACTTTTATTTATTAAATCACATTTATTGAAATTCAATGACTTAGTGCATTTGCAAACAGCTAAAATTATGTACAAAGCAAACTAGAACCTGCTACCCAAGAATTTACAACAATTCTTCTCAACAAAAGAGGAGAAATATAACCTTAGAGGAAAATCTAATTTAAAACATTAGTATGCTCGTACAACACTTAAAACCTTTTGTATATCAATATGTGGAATTAAATTATGGAATGGATTAACCAAAGAAATCAAACAAAGCACCAATATACCACTTTAAGAGACTGTTCAAACTACAAGTGTTCACAAAGTACACAGAACAAGAATTATGATGAATATCTTGAACCCTTTGTTTGTTTGTTTTTGTTGTTGTTTTTTATTAAATGTTTTATTGAGACAAATATTATTTATATTTATTTATTATGTATTTAATATACCCCAAAGGGATTAAGCGGTAGAAAATGGATGGATGGATGGATGGATGGATGTATTTAATATTTGTTTACTTACTATGGTATATTATTTGTTTATTATTCATTTGTTCACTGTTCTGTTACAGAGAACAAGGAAATAGGATACAATTGCTATGGTAAGAAAAGGAGTAGGATTAATTAAGCTCAGCTTCTTCCTACTCCTTTTCAGATGTGCTGAAATGAAACAAATGGAAATATGTGACGAATTACATTGTATCGTATGCATGTTCGAAATAAACTGAAACTGAAACTGAACTGAACTGAACGTTATGTTTAAGTTGCTCTACGTCAGGACCTAATTCAACAAATCCTCAATGTTGCTTTAATGTCTTGTGCCTGCTGGGCAGTCTGTCCGCGTCCACGGCCTCACAGACAGTCGCAAATTATAGAACTCTTTTTAAAAATGCTAACTTTTCTCATTCTAGAGTTTTACAAAAATCTGAGAGAGCCACAACAAAGAGGCAAAAGAGCCGCACGTGGCTCCTGGGTTGCGGGTTACAGATCCCTGCGCTAAACCAGCAGTTGAAGATACTGTACGTCACAATTGTCGTCAAATGGCTTGTTTGAAGGCAAAATAGTTTTTTATTTTGTATTTCTGTTCTGATCCGTTGCCCGTATCATAGTTTGTTTACGTTTTATGCCACTTGTTGGCTTAGTTCTGTTTCAGCACCCCTGTTTTGTGTCTCCTTGGTTGCCATAGTTATTTATTGTTTTCACCTGCCTCGGGCACTAATCAGAGAGCTATTTAGTCCTGCCTTTTCGCCTCACTCATCCTGGTGCTTTTGTTTGCTTAACGCAACTGTGACATTTGATGATTTCTGGTTCCCTATGTTTGTCTTGCGCTAAGTCCCGCCTTCACATTCCTCGGAAGCTATCCTGTTAGCCTCCCTTGTGTTAGGCACACTTGTTTTGTTTGTTTTGTATTGTTTTTCCCTGATTTATGAGGATAAATCATTCTTCTTACCTGCAAGCTGCTTCCTGTCGTTCCGCCGCATCCTGGAAGGACGACGTCATGCCACGGTAGCGTTACATTTTTGTAAAATGTTCATGGTTTGATTAAAAATTTTCAGGACTTATGTGGACCCCAAATACCCAAAAACACGTGCCACCATGTAGGCCCTGGGCCGATCGTCATGATTCAATTAATCGAACGATAAATACAAATGAACTTGATAACTGTGCCTATAGCAGAATTAAGTGAACAGAGTGAATCCTCTTGTTATTCATCCACAATCGTTGTCTCTGTGGATGGAGGCTGGACCGTTAATATAGATAGCTTGCTATCTAGTCGCTATTGAGAAGCAGAGCAATGTAACAATAAATATGTAGGTATAGTTTGGCTTCAAACTGAATGAGAAAGATGAGTTTATCAACATGGACACATGAGAAAGTGTTTCCAATTTGTTGAAAAGTGATGGCAACAACAACAAAAAACAATTTAATATTCAATATTTATCAAAGTAAAATTTTTGCTAACAGAGATCGAGAGTCAATTTTGTTATTACTTATTTAGGATAATTAATATAATATAATTATTACAAATAACTAAATGTATTGCGTTTGAAAGGGTTCCTTGCCTTGTGGTTAGAGTGTCCGCTAATCGCCAAGCCCTTCAATAAAAGTATAAGTGATTTTTAATGTTCACTTATCACTCTCATTTGTCATTTACATTGCATTTCCCATATGCTTGTAAGACAATAATTATTCCCCATAAACTGTCGTTTGTGGGTAATATTTTTGGTTGTCTGGAATCAAACATTTCTTCGGGGGAAAATTGTTTCAGTTTTCATACGATTCGGTTTTTAAATTACTTTTTTTTTTAGAACGGATTACTAACGGAAACTTCTGTATTTGCAAGTTTCTCATATACAATATAACTGAGTTCAGTAGCCTAGTGGTTAGAGTGTCCGCCCTGAGATCAGTAGGTCGTGAGTTCAAACCCCCGCCGAGTCATACCAAAGACTATAAAAATGGGACCTATTACCTCCTTGCTTGGCACTCAGCACCAAGGTTTGGAATTGGGGATTAAATCACCAAAATGATTCCCGGGCGTGGCCACCGCTGCTGCTTACTGCTCCCCTCACCTCGCAGGGGGTGAACAAGGAGATGGGTCAAATGCAGAGGACAAATTTCACCACACCGAGTGTGTGTGTGACAATCGTTGGTACTTTAACTTTAACTTTACATTTGCCGAACACTGCAAATGCACCAGCTCAGTGGCCTTGCGGTTAGACTGTCCGCCCTGAGACTAGAAGGTCTTGAGTTCAAACTCCGGCCGAGTCATACCAAAGACTATAAAAATGGGACCCATTACCTCCCTGCTTGGCACTCAGCATCAAGGGTTGGAATTGGGGGTTAAATCACCAAAATGATTCCCAGGCGCGGCCACCGCTGCTGCTCACTGCTCCCCTCCCCTCCCAGGGGGGTGAACATAGGGATGGGTCAAATGCAGAGGATAATTTCACCACACCTAGTGTGTGTGTGACTATCGTTGGGACTTTAATTACATTAGTACCTGATTTGGTCTCAAAATAATGCTGACATTGCGTTTATCTGCAATAATTTGTGGGACAATATTTTGGCTAGCAAAATGTATTATCAGCCCGGGCCTAGCATCAGGCAAAAAAAAGTGGGTTTTGCATAATATTTTCTATTTTGGATGATGAACACGGCGTTATAAAGCACGACCAACTCAGCTGTGGTTGGTTTTCCGGGCCGCTGAATGGCCAAAATACGCATTCATGTGTTTTTATGTGATATGTTTTACCTCCACTGGTGTAAAGGGACATATTTCAACACAGAGTGTGTGCGTTTCAGAAAAATATATGTGGACATGGCCTCAGTACAAAATATGTTTTGGTCTTCCACACCCTTCTGTCATTTGTCTTCACCAAACCCACCCAGGAGAGGGGAAAAAAGCCGAAATACTCAAAAGCAGGGGGATTTTTTTTTTTTTTTAATCCTTCCTCTCTTACATTCATGTGCTTGTTTTT
Organism: Nerophis lumbriciformis; assembly: GCF_033978685.3. NCBI lineage: Eukaryota > Metazoa > Chordata > Actinopteri > Syngnathiformes > Syngnathidae > Nerophis > Nerophis lumbriciformis. The sequence goes on from NC_084549.2 coordinate 29,627,075, forward strand.
TCGCAAGTGGAAAAGCAGCACTCTTTGCGGAATCCAGTCAGCCCACGCACTCTGTCAGGACACTTGATTCCAATTAGATATTTTTCTTTGCTGTCTTGTTCTGGCCTGTCTGGGCCTCCTGCTTTCATCCCTCCCTCTGCCCTCCCTCGCTGGTGAACTCTCTCCACCTCTCTTGTGTCTTCTTTCATGCACACCATCACAATATCTGGTTGTTGTGCCACCCGTGTCCGACTCAGGCACACGACAGGCCGGTGAAAATGCGGGAAAACTATTAAATGTGTCTATAACAGGGGTGTCAAATATTCGGCCCGCGGGAACAGGTTTTATCCAGCCCGCGGGATGAGCTTGCTAAGTTTAAAAATTAGCCGAAACTTTTGAATGAAAGAAACTGCTGTTCTAAATGTATCCACTAGTTGTCGCAATATAAATTATGTGCGTCTTTTTAGATCAGTGTTTTTCAACCTTTTGAGCCAAGGCACAATTTTTGCGTCGAAAAAATGCGGAGGCACACCACCAGCAGAAATCATTAAAAAACAAAACTCAGTTGACAGTAACAAGTCGTTGTCGCAATTGTTGGATATGACTTTAAACCATAACCAACCATGCATCAATGTAGCTCTTGTCTCAAAGTAGGTCTACGGTCACGACCTATCAGTTGTTTGCTGTTTTTGCTGTTTTCCTGTGTGTAGTGTTTTAGTTCTTGTCTTGCGCTCCGATTTTGGTGGCTTTTTCTCTTTTTTGGTATTTTTCTGTAGCAGTTTCATGTATTCCTTTGAGCGATATTTACCGCATCTACCTTGTTTTATCAATCAAGAATATTTCAGTTGTTTTTTATTCTTCTTTGTGTGGACATTGTTGATTGTCATGTCATGTCATGTCGTGGACGCCATCTTTGCTCCACAGTAAGTCTTTGCTGTCGTCCAGCATTTTGTTTTTGTTTACTTTGCAACCAGTTCAGTTTTAGTTTTGTTCTGTATAGCCTTCCCTAAGCTTCAATGCCTTTTCTTAGGGGCACTCACCTTTTGTTTATTTTTGGTTTAAGCATTAGACACCTTTTTACCTGCACGCTACCTCCCGCTGTTAACGACATCTACAAAGCAATTAGCTACCGGCTGCCACTTACTAATATGGAAGAGTATTACACGGTTACTCTGTCGAGCTCTAACCAGCACAGACCACTCAACAACAACACATAATTTGCAGACTATAATTACTGGTTTGCAAAAAATATATTTAACCAAATAGGTGAAATTACAGTGCACTGTGGTTGAAAAACACTGTTCTAGATGATGCTACATATGTACAAAATAAACCACATGTTAGTGCACCAGTCGAGGAAATTGAGCAAACTACATAAATAACATCCTGTAATTTGATTTTGATATCTTTTTATCTCGATAGATTGAAAATTAACACACCAGTGAGTTGACTGATGAACATTATCACATAATTTATTCAGAAAGTATAAATAATGACAAATAAAGATATAATACTATTAACCGCAACATGTAAATGTAAAAAACAAACAACAACATTATGATTTGTACATTTTCAGATTGTGATTGTTCTATTTTTAAACAAAGAAAACAATCTGAAGTTGTCTTTATTTTTAAGTTATTGTGCTGTGATTTTACCAGTCCGACCCACTTGGGAGTAGATTTTTCTCCATGTGGCCCCCCCATCTAAAATGAGTTTGACACCCCTGGTCTATAACAATTTAGTGTACTAGCTGCCCTAACCCTTTATTTAAGTCAGTGACTATTTTATTAAGCAGTGCAACCTTTTGATTACAGCGTGAGGTCAGCCTTACACTGTCAAAGTCCTCCCACACGTTCACTAATGATAGCCCTGTGACCGAGTGTACACAATACGTTTCACCCGCAGTACATCGGCCACATGTAATTCTGCATCCAAATCACTGTTATTAAAACATTCCGACAATCGTTTTTATAAGTTGTTTCTCGCTTTGTGTGCGGTTGTCTCATGTCTATGCTTTTTTTTCCCTCTTCACCAAACTTAATCTACGAGTCGCCGAGATTTTGCATTCCATGTTTGGACATTTATCCTGACGCAGTAAAAGTCTGTTTTATGTATCCTAGAATATAATTGTAGCTCTATTTCAATATAAATAACTGAAAAAAAATTCCCATTTCTTTGGTCTTGCAGGCCTAGATGGATGATTTAGGGGGCATTTCTTTTCAGCCTAAACGCTTCCAAGCAGGGGGTCCCGGCCTATGCAGCGTCCAGCCCGTCACTCCACGAGTGAGGCCTCGAGTTTCCAAGAGGCAGCATTCATCAAGTAGAACCATGGAAAATTCCTTTTTTTATTACAGTTTGTAATTTCATGGCGAGCCACAATAAAAGGGTACGACACAATTTAGTGCGTTCAATATAGCGAGAGTCGTTTAGTGGGGGATAGGAGATGGAGAGCATGCAATTGAGTTTGTTATTGAGCTGGCTGCATGCCTGATGGTGAGCTAAATGGGTTTGTATCGGGAAGGCTGAGCTTCGGCGTCCCCTTTGGTCACACACCATCAATTAATGCCTCTGGATGGGATTTTGCTGCAGATGGGCCAGGTTCCATAACAAGCTCAGTTTAGAACTGATACTCAAGGGACAGATTAGTGGGGGGGAAAAAAAAAATACATGGAGCATGCCTGCTTGCTTCTGCAAATAAATGACTTATTGCTGACTGGGGGCCAAAGCATTTAACCCAGGGAGAGGAGATATGGATGAGAACAACCTATGGTCAAGGAGAAAAGGCATATACAAAGTCCAAAAAAAAATCATCAGATTACCTCCAAACTCAAATCACATCCACCTCTTCCGGAAGATAAAAAAAAATCAGTGCTGTGTTTGCACTAGATGGAGATAACACATGGACTTTTCTATTATGTTACTTCCAGATGACTACATTTTGCCAGGGATTTTAAACGCTACAATGCAGTCTTTTTTATAATTGGCACGTGAGTAAATTCCAATTAGAGAGGCATTCCGTGCCATGAAAATTACTGTGGCCTAATGGGTAGCATGTTGGCCACACATAAGTGAGCATCTCTGTGTAGAGTGTGCTTGTTGTGGGTTTCTAAGATAAGCTCCAGTAGGGTTGCACAATTGATCACATTTTAATCAAGATTTTGTCTGCTTCGATTAAATGAGTGCGATCATCTGCGATATGAACATTTAAAAAGCAGGCTCTGCTGCATATCAAATCAAGCACATCCACGGCCGCACAGAGCTCCATGACCACGTCGATCACCTCAGTGGCAGTGGCGGGCCGTGCGGTTCTCACCTCAGCCTTCAGTGATGTCCTACTTAGTCCGACTTCACCTCTCAAAATATCATACCTTATCCCAATAAACATCTGTTCAGTATTTTAACCTAAAAGTGTTTGATTGTGAGGCATTAAAAGCCACAAAATGCAACGGGTCCATCAGACCCACAAACACTGGCTGAGTAACAACAATATGAACGTTGCACGGAAAATTTGTCTGCCAGTTTCTGCATCCCACAGGGATTCTTCTTTTGTGTTTCTGCACCTGCGGTTTCCACACAACATTGCAACATTGTTTGTCAAGACTGTCTGCTCTCATTTTCTCGCACATTTGACCATCTGATGTTCTGTGTACCTACACTCTGTCCTCCTCCTGTCTAGGCCTGCTCTGTGTGTGTGTGTGTGTGTGTGTGTGTGTGTGTGTGTGTGTGTGTGTGTGTGTGTGTGTGTGTGTGTGTGTGTGTGTGTGTGTGTGGTACACAGAACATCAATTTCCAGACTTCTATTAGCCCCGGGTCCAGTGGACCCGGACATCTTATATGTAATAGAATTGTGTAGGGGGGGGTGTATGGTGTGTGGTCATTAAATATGTATTCTGTTATATGTTCTTCACAGAAAATGAGCCAAAGTCAGTGAGTCTCAGTTTGAAAAATGAATTAATTGGATAATTTTTCTTTTAATAAAAAATGAAAACGGGTCCCACAGACCCGAACACCACACAAGGGCTAAGTCACCACATGGACACGGCTGGAGATACTATACAGAAACCCACTTGCACATGTACAAAAGGGTCTATTTTTCGGCACATTTAACTTTCAATAAATCCGCTTCAGCAATTAAAACATATCTTATGTGGTATACTGTCAAAATTAAAAAGAATTGTATAAAACAAATGAAACTTGAAAAAATAAAGAAATAAAATAATTGATCTCACAATTTGTAGCACCCCTCCGACGGCGTATAAGCCAGTGGTACCGTCGTAGTCGGTTGATTCTTGTGAAAGTGGCGGGGAAACCATTTCTCCGCCGGTGTTGTGCCAAAATGTGATTGCCTGCCGAAAATGTATTTTCTTCGCGGGAGCACACACCGCTTGCTAAACCTGCAATGCTTGGCTTCGTCTGACCACAGCAGATTACTAGGTGTAAGACAAACACTTTATCTTTGTGGTTATTGTACCGGTGAGTTTTCTGTGGTTTTCTATGGTTCGTATGGTTCCGGTGCCACTTTCTGTTTTCGCAACTTGTGATTGGCTATTCACTGGGGCTCCCAAGTGAGTATCCAATCACAGCGTTAGTCCAGTTAGAAGGGATTACTGACAAAAACTTGTGATCTGATTGGCTATCACAATTGTCTATCAACCGTATGTGTCCGTTCCTTTGCAGGGCTAAGACGCCCGCATTGCTGATTCTGAAGGCCACGGGCAGGTTTCGTACAGCATGAATTCTGATTGGATAAAAACTCTAAACTAAAAACAGCATTGGAAGGAGCATAATATGACATGAAGAGAATATGAATACTTTTGGATTTTTAGGTAAAGTAAATTAAAAATAACTTTTATCTTTAATCATGATCATGATTTCTGGTTATGTTAGGCCAGCAGAGAAGGCCTTGCTGGCCCTGATGGCACACCACTGGGTATTAACAATCTTTTCCCGGGCTGCTGCAGCCGGTGGCCTCTCACTTCTGTGGAGTCCTTGGCGTGCGTCAAAGACCGCACCTCTGTTATTAAATGGCGACAGGTGTGGACGGCTGCACAACACGCTGCTCTCCTTGTCTCCTTTGAAGTTGTACAAGCAGGATTAGCGGTCGAGCCATCGTGCTAAATAGAGTCTGGAGACACTTTTTGAGGGTGGCGTAGCTCAGAGGGTAGAGCGGTCGGCCAGAAGCTTGAGGGTTTCAAATCCTAATCACTGCCATTGCACACCTTGCTCCTGATGGGTTGCCTTGCATGGCAGCTTTTTTTGTGAATGGGTGAAGGTGATTTATAATGAACACGGTATTATTGCAGGTATGGTAAAGCACTATATAAATAAAGACCATTTTTCATTTAATAACGACGTAATTATGTAACGCTGTTTTTCCTAACAATGCAACTTTTGATTTTTTAAATTTGGAGACGTTGAAATAAATTGCTAATGCTAATCAGTAGCACGTATATGGAGAATGCTAGTCACTGTCGTTGTGTCCTTGGGCAAAGACACTTCACCCACCCTCACCGGTGTAAATGCTGCTTAAATGTAGATCGTGGGTTGTAAAGCGCTTTGAATCACTAGAGAAAAAGCGCTATGTAAATATAATTCACTTCACTTTTCCGTCAATGTGCTCTTCATTGGAATTCAGGCACCGCCCTCATCTGCGCATGCGTATAAATCCAGGAAAGGTGGAACTGTAATTCACGTGTGTACAATTATTACACTAAATAATGCCTTTTTTTTGTATTTTGTCATTTAATTTACATGTTTCACACTTGACTCAAATGTGTAATTAGCTCAAGCAGCGGTGTCCAATTGAATGTGTATGCTTTTATGGCCCTGAACCTTCCATCCATCCATTTTCTACTACCTTACCTAAATAATAATTGCGATTTCAATATTATTAAAAAAAAAAAAAACTCAATATTATTTTGGCCATTTTGGTGCAGCCTTAGGCTCAAGCTTAACCTTGACCCTAATAAAGTTAAGCAGTATAGAAAAGATATGGACAAAAATTGGTAGCACAAAAGATACAAGGTTAGTTCTTACCACATAATTAAAACAGTATCCTTAATATAAGGATATTAAGATATTAAAATAACTCAAGGGTTGGCGGTTTGAACCCTGATCCATTTATCTCAGTCACTTTGTCTTCGTGGTAACTGTGATTACCTTTTTTTTTTATAACGATTACCCACATAACTAGGGCAGTTTGAAGCTGCATATTGTTCATCAAAAAGCTTACTGCTGAGACTACATGACCGGTTGTTGCATATTCTCTTGTTAACCAAAACAGCAGCACCGAAAAGGCAAGTTTCTCAGATGAATGGAAGTCAGATGTTTTGGTATGTTTCTAGCCGTCTTTTAGTTTGGGGAAATTGCACTTTTTGGGGAATTTTGCCTATCGTTCACAATCATTATTAAAGACATGACGACGGATGGATTCATTTTTATGCATTCTAAATATTTAAAAAAGCCTATCAAAAGTCTGCTTGCAATGAAGCTTATGGGAGCCGTTCTATTCTGCCTATAGAGCCCCTACAAAAACATCCACACACCTTCATTACGATTTTATATACATGATGTTGGTTTATGTGTTATTTAGTAACGTGCACATCTATAACAACATTTAATATTTACAGATTTTGATAATTTTAGGCATTGGCGTTGCTAGGCCTATTTTAGGGGGGCTCGAGCCCCCCTAAAATATTCTTAAGCCCCCCTAAATAATTTGGTGTTAAAAAAAAAAATAATAACATTTTTTTTTTTTTTTTTTTTTTTACAAATACATGCCAACATATTCATTATAAATAAAGTGGCCCGAATATGAGTTTAAATAAATAATCATATAACCTGTCATTATTCACTCAGTTTCCCCTCACTTCATAGCGTAAGGTAGAGAGCCCCTTTAGTGCGTCAGTATCCAATCCATTCCACTTGTTCATATAGAAAATGCCGACATCACTCAAAATCCAGTCCGCATTTTCTCTGCGACCTTGCTTGCGGTCCTTGGACTTGTTCATATAGAAAATGCCCACATCACTCAAAATCCAGTCTGAATTTTCTCTGCGACCTTGCTTGCGGTCCTGCAGGTGTACGAAGCACAATAGCACACAGCACTGCAGAACAAGAACGTGAACAAATGCAAAATGGACAGAAGAAACTTTTTCAAGAAAGTAAGTATTCATCACTGTTTGTATTAAAATTTATTAGCTCCACTTTACACCAGGTCTGTGTTTGACAAAAAGTTACATTCCCACTCTAAAACAATGCTGCTACTTAGTTAGCTAGTTAGCCTGAAATGCATCATGAAGGTCCTGGTTATTTATAAAGTTAAATGTGCACTCTTTTTTACCATTTGCTATCTTTGGGGTTACTTCCTTCTGGAGCATCAGCTGTGTTTCTCACTTTACACATGGAGGAGAACAGGAGCTGAGCTCATTCACGTATGACTATCATCAGTAGATAATAATAATAATCACTCCACAACCCCTATTGACCTGTAAGAGTCAGGGCAGAGGAGCACATAAAGTGAGAGGGGAGAGGCCTCTACTGGAAAGGTGAGTAGGAGAATAATGATACATATAAATAAATATTAAAACTTTTTTTTTTTTTTAATGGCTTATCGATAAGCCATTTGTTTTATTTATTTCTGGGTGGATCATGTTGACTATTGGTCCTCCTAATTGTCAATCATTCTGGTGATGTTACGTAAGGACATATATATATATATGTATATATATATATATATATATATATATATATATATATATATATATATATATATATATATATATATTATTTGTTTATATAATAGATTGTATTTGTAATCTACTTTACATTTGATTCCAAATCTCAAAGTGCTACAGAATTACAACCATTGGCGTTGTTAGGCCTATTTTGGCGTTGTAATAAATAAATAAATAAAAAATGGCTTATCGAAAAGCCATTTGTTTTATTTGATATATATATATACATTTATATATATATATATATATATATATATATATATATATATATATATATATATATATATATATATATATATATATATGTCCTTACGTAACATCACCAGAATGACAATTAGGAGGACCAATAGTCAACATGATCCACCCAGAAATAAATAAAACAAATGGCTTATCGATAAGCGGGGGGGGCTGGAGCCTATCTCGTATACCTTTAAGTCTTTTATATATATATATATATATATATATATATATATATATATATATATATATATATATATATATATATATATATATATATATATACAGTATATATATATATATATATATATATATATATATATATATATATATATATATATATATATATATAAGAAAAACCCAGACACCATCTTTGTAGTCATTTTTCTCCTGCGTGGACTTCCGTCTTCCTTTACAATGAGTGAAGCTGCACGAAACCTTATGTCTGCAATTGTAAATAATTTAGTTTTTAAGTTTTGTGTTTTTTGTAGAATCCATATAAAGTAATATACATTAGCCTATTGTTAAAATAATGAAAAAAACATCATTAAATATATTTATTGTATTGTTACATTAATAGCTGTTGTATTGTTATAGGATGGCTTGTTAAACATTTCATAGGATTTTCAGAGGGAGGAAAAACCAAGACATTTAATATAAAATGTAAAATTAATAATTACATAAAAAGAAAATAAATGGTTAAAAGCCATCGTCCCGGAGAGCATTTAATTTCGTCCCGTGCATTTTTTTTACCGTTCCCGGGACGACGGGACTACTTTAATCTCAAGCCCTGGAAGTTACATTTTATTGTTTGCATTATTTGTTTCAGCATTGAAATTTAAAGATGGTCCCTCAGCTCTTTGACAGCTTTGGCTCTTTTTCAGATCAGCAGACGGACTCTAAGTCTTTCTTATTTACAGTACCGGTATATATAAACCTTTCTCATTTCTATTCAGACTTCCATATATATTTAATTTCCTTAACGACTTGCCATAATATATATATATAAATATATGATATATAAGCCAAATTATCCCGATCCAGATATTACTTTAATTCAAGTAATTAAGTAATATTTCCAGGGCTTAAATTTACAACCATTTTAGTCACATATGTGCCCAAAATGTAATCTGTGCAACTTCAAAATATTTGGGAACAAACAATTATTGTATTGTGAGCGAAAGTCGTGGCATTAGCCTCTATGTTGTGAATGAATAACATAGAGGCTAATGCCATGACTTTCATTGTGTTTCAGTGTATCTTGAAGGATCATGCAAGTAATTGTTTCTTGTTGATGCTGTAATTAAAATGTCACTGTGCAAACCCATGTTTGTTGTTGTACTGAACACAGATTGAAAATAAACCGACTGAAATAATAATAATAACAATGAATAATTTCTAAGTCTTTGTTAGCCGTTTGTGAGGTTTTGTGCTCGTGCGCTACGTTCGCTCACATCCTGTGCATCTCCTGGGGGCTAAGCCCCCCCTGTCCTTGAAAGTTAGTGACGCCCCTGATTTTAGGCATTACGCGGCGCATTAATTTAAGCCCTCCCACAATGGATGTGCTGCCAGGCACACAATGGGTGGATGAAATGTTTCTACAACAAAACATATTTTAATTTGGCCTTGAAAAAATTGTGAAATACACATAAATGACAAACAAAATGTATCATCACGTTTACCTTTAGTCAGACCCGGCGTCATGGCCGTGTCCGCCCACAGAGTCGGCTGGAAGCTGTATATTTTATTTTATTTATTTATTTTACATTGGAGCAGGAAAAAACTGGACATTATTTATTCAAAACAAAGGCACACAGTTAACTGACAATTCAGTTAAGTACAAAAAAGATTTGAAAAGGTTGACAGAACCAAAATCCAATCATATTTAAGTTTGTCTTTGTCTGGGTGGTACAAGTTCGGAGTATATCCAATCACAACTCTATAACTGCGTACATTGAAAGAGGGGTGTGGGTTGGTTACGAATGACAGCCAATCAAATGCTTTTCTTCTCCAGATGAGGAAGTCAAGAGTCCCCGCCAAAAACAAATACAAAATGTCTGGCTTCAACATTTTCCACATCGTATTATGGGTACAATGGGATAAAGTGAAGAGGACTCATTTGATTTTTACTCCTATGATGCCATCAACAGCAGTCGTCGATCGTGACATCACAACTGTAAGTTACATCTATTATTCCATTCGTGATCATCGCGAAATCTTCACTGCTGGGGTTTCATCTGTCCACAACTGATTACTCCATGTAAGACAAACACTTTATATTTGTGGTTATTGTAACGATATGTTTGAAATTATTTAAGCCTGTATCGTGTCCTAAAAATTAAAGAGTTGGCCATTTCTATGATATTAATAAGATTGTAAAGAAATGTTATTGTTTTAAACAATGTTGATGTGCTAAAACCTTTTTTGGGGGTTTAGGCTACATGCAATATTAACTAGTCTTTGTTCATGCACATAATAAGTATTACTAGTGTTTGGATGTGTTCATTAAATCAATGTATTCTTGGGTGCTAAAAGTGATTCAATATAATACTTTGATATTGACACATCTCATCTCTGCATAAAGTGTTAGATTACCCATTAGAGAGTTACATACAGTATATCAGTGGTTCTCAACCTTTTTTCAGTGATGTACCCCCTGTGAATATATTTTTTTTAATTTAAGTACCCCCTAATCAGATCAAAGCATTTTTGGTTGAAAAATACAGATAAAAAAGTAAAATTCAGCACTATGTCATCAGTTTCTGATTTATTAAATTGTATAACGGTGCAAAATTATGCTCATTTGTAGTAGTCTTTCTTGAACTATTTGGAAAAAAGATATAAAAATAACTAAAACTTGTTGAAAAATAAACAAGTGATTAAATTATAAATAAAGATTTCTACACATAAAGTAATCACCAACTTAAAGTGCCCTCTTTGGGGATTGTAATAGAGATCCATCTGGATTCATGAACTTAATTCTAAACATTTCTTCACAAAAAAAGAAATCTTTAACATCAATATTTATGGAACATGTCCACCAAATATCTAGCTGTCAACACTGAATATTGCATTGTTGCATTTCTTTTCACAGTTCTTTTTGACATACATTTTAGTGACAAACCTGAGCTTGTGCTTCACTGAGTTTATAAACTTACATTCATATTTTGTTGTTCAATCAATATATCTATAAAGGATTTTTGAATTGTTGCTATTTTTAGAATATTAAAAAAAAATCTCACGTACCCCTTGGCATACCTTCAAGTACCCCCACGGGTATGCGTACCCCTTGGCATACCTTCAAGTACCCCCACGGGTATGCGTACCCCCATTTGAGAACCACTGCAGTATATGATAATAAAGTACATACTGTAATGTTTACTCATGGAAGTACCTTTCAAAAAGCTGAAATCCACCCCAAACGACAACTTATGGTTGCCAAAGCGATTCAAAGTAATATTTTTATCAATTTGATTGATTTGTTTGATTTATGCACAGATGAGATGCGTCAATATCAAAATATTGCTTTGAATCCCTTTTTGGCAACCAAGAATACATTGATTTAATAAACACATCCAAACACTTTGTTATGTTTTATTATGTGCTTGAAAGTACATATTATATTGCAAGTAGCTTTTAGACAAGAAAGGGGTTTAAGCACATCAACATCAAATCAATAACAGTCCGTTACAATCTCATTAATATCATAAAAATGGTCAAACTCTTTCATTTTTAGGACACGGCAAAGGCCTAAATTATTTCAAAAACAAAATAACAGAAGTAACCAGAAATATAAGTGTTTGTCCTACATTTCGTAATCAGTTGTGGACAGACGAAGCCCCAGCAGTGCAGATTTTACAAGCTCACATGCTCACATGGCGGGAATCCATTTTTGGCAGGGGCCCCACTGAAAAAATTTAATGCCTCCCCTCAAATATTTCTGCCCCTAAGACTCTTGTTGGTGATAAGAGGAAATTACCTTTTTTTTACCAAAAAATAGAAAAAAAGGGGCGTGCCAAAACCACTGTATAAATGTTCTGTTTACAGTTCTTTTTATCATTAATTGAGTTTTTATATATAGGAATGTATACACTCTCTTAGTGCAAAGCGGCATCTTAAAACTAGATTATCAGTCAAAAATGAGCATGTCCAAGATTGAAAAAAATGACCAGGAGTCTTTGGTCACCCACTTTGGTTGCATTGAGTGACGTGTGCTCAGGCAAAGACCACACAGAGTAATCCTTCACGGCTCTTCAAGGGCAAAAGCATGCATGCATGAAAGATGGCCAACCGGGGGAGAAGCCCAGCCTTGCCCCCCACCCCGCCTCTTAAAAAGCACTCGCTCTCCTTGAGTGTCTCCAGAGTGGGACAGATGCAACATGGCAAGCCGACCTTCTTGGAAGGGGTCAAGGGAAAACACAAGGACACTTAGGGGGTGGTGGTGTTGACCTTAGTGGAGGTATCTATCACTCCGGGAAGATGATGCCACCTCGGTGCACAAACACAGCCCCAAACGTGCAGAGAAAATACTCTCTGACAGGACAGTGGGGGTGGACTGAATGAATGAACGTTGCCCTTGCATGTCTGCATTCAAGATAACTAAGACAAGCGTGCTCTGTCCATGGCTGAGGGACATCACTACGTCCTTTCGATGCTCTGAAGGAACGCTTGTTCATGCTTCTTACAGTTTCTCGTACAGTGATGGGGCCCTTGGATATGACAATAGCCATATTATCCATGCGCCTCCTTCCACGCCTCCGCCGTCTCAATGTTCTGTCTCCGTATACAACACCCACTCAAGTGACAGTGTAAATTCAGATTATGACAGAATTATTCTGCTCTGTCTGGCAATTAAATAAATGCTCTTATGTGTGGCTTTCCGAGGCAGCCGGCCAAGCTCACATCGGCACCAGTCCCAGTCCGATCTAACTCTACAAGCGTCTGTGGTAATGTCTTTGTCTGTGGTGATGCCTTTTTATCAGAAGGGATTGAAATATCTCTTTGAATCCTTCAGCCCAACAACAAAGGGAAGGAGGATTTATTTCCCATTAGTACATTCAAACACGATGAGGCCATCTCAAAGTCATCAGACATTTGCGAGACACTCATCTTTTCATTTTTACTATCGACAGTAACTCTCAAGGGTGTTTTATTGCACTCTGTCATGAAACATTACATTCTCCATCTCTGTTGGAAAATGCAGTGAGTGATGAGGTTAACTGAGGCAGTAAAGTACCATTAATGCAACATAGATACATGTTTACTTTGGAGATGAGTGACAGTGAACGCATCACCAAGGGGCCACAACTTCATCCTCGGCAGCACACTCTTGCCCCTCAGACGGGAGCAGAGCCTGGCACCTGGCCAGAGGAGAGGGGTTTCTAAGCGTGGAGCCCGCCGGCCCTGCCGCCACCGAAAACACAAAAACCACTTTAAACACATTCTTTCAGATATTTAACACAGCAGCTCAACAGCTGAGGTCTCCCAAACTCTGTTGAACCAGTTGGGGTCAATGTGCAGTGGGCTGATGCAGCATGGGGGTCTGCGGGATTAAGCTATTACCTTAACCACAGGAAGTGGCTGAAATATGATATACTTGGTCATTTCACTAAGCCGCCTGGCGAGCTGCTCGTACAACTTTTTTGACATTTTATTCACTCTTTATCACAGATATCTCAAAACTGAAGTTATTTAAGGTATCAAGGGGGATGAGACAGATTAAATATTAACAGGATCAAACTGACAGCAGTCGTTCATATGTGGATAATCTATTGCTTGGCGTGTTTGGTGATGGGATAAGTGAAAAGGTCAAATTCCATGTATGCGTGAACGCGACTATAAGAAGGGTGTTAATCGTCAATCTTAATCTAATCTTTAAAGTCTGTACTGCAAAACAGCTGCACTTTACATTAGGGCATAGTCACCGGACTATTTTTTTTTGTAGAAACAGTGGTTTCTTTTGGTATCAGTCAGTAAAATGTAACTGTAACAAATACAATAAAATGAAAGGTATTTTTACTTATACTTTATTCGGACAAACGACAAAATTAAAACACGCTTCATAGATCGTCACAATTTGAATTGTGTCCGAAAAAGAGAAGGAAGAAGCAGAAAATGTCTTTACCCCACTAACTCTCCATTTACATTTACAATGATAATCTTACTAATTTCCCCAACCCCTCAACCCCATTAACCTATCCTCTCGTTCATTCTCTAGGCAATTTAAAAAAGTATTGTCTTAATCTCTCAAGCAGTTTTAAAACATTTTGATCTTCTTCATATTGATTATTTTCCAACCATTCCAATGCATTCCAAAAATAAAAGACAATACTGGATAAGTGTTATCGGTTTGAGGTTTCCAACAGAACTGCAATCTTCAATGATCATCAAGGATTTCACGGTTTCTGTGTGATTGTTACAGCCTGAAATGCCTGAATTCCCGGCATCTTTTTCAGAAAGCTGCAATGTTTTGAGGCTTATTTTTTAATAACATTAAATCAACTTGTATTCTTATGAATTTGCTAGCAATGTTAACCTCAAAAAGCACATGATTGCAACAAAACAGAAAACAATACTGTATTGATGTTTTACTCATTTTATACCACGCAGACTTAAAAATAGAAACTACTTGGAAGTAACAGCACATACTCAAAACTCATTGTCAAATTACTGGACTGTTTTAATCTATTACACAAACCCCAAAACCAGTAAAGTTGGCATGTTGTGTAAATCGTAAATACATTTGTAAAACCAGAATACAATGAGTTGCAAAACCTTTTCAACTTATATTCAATTGAATACACTGCAAAGACAAGATACTTAACGTTCAAACTGGAAAACTTGGCGCATTGTGAAGCGTAAAATACCACAACGGAAACCCCGGACTGTTGAACAATTTAAGCTGTACATCAAGCAAGAATGGCTAAGAATTCCACCTGAAATGCTTAAAAAATTGGTCTCCTCAGTTCCCAAACGTTTACTGAGTGTTGTGAAAAGGAAAGGCCATGTAACACAGTGGTAAAAATACCTCTGTGCCAACTTTTTTGCAATGTGTTGCTGCCATTAAATTCTAAGTTAATGATTATTTGCAAAAAAAAAAATTAAGTTTCTCAGTTGGAACATTAAATATATCGTCTTTGCAGTCTATTCAGTTGAATATAAGTTGAAAAGGATTTGCAAATCTTTGTATTCTGTTTTTATTTACAAATTAAACAACATGCCAACTTAACTGGTTTTGGGTTTTGTAGAAAGAAACACCTATGGTGGTGTCTACAACTTGTAGCCATTCCCCGTGTTTATTTTAGACATGAAAAGTGTTTGTTTAACTTAAACATTGATTTATGTTACAACACTTTTACCCCCCATGTTAAGAGCATTTGTGAACGGCTGAGAGCAACCTGTAGCTGTAGTTTGTTGTTGGTAAATGAGAGATGATGAGAGATTATCATCACACCCCAATATATCGGTCATAAATGATGCCTCTTTGCGATAGTCAGCATTGCAATTGAAAATATGTTCCTAATTGCCCTACTCTGAATAAATAAAGGTTAAATAAATATACTGTATGTAAACTAGGAAGTTAGGAAGCCAGTGTGTTGCTAAATGTTTATATACTACATTACCTAAAAGGCTTAGCGTTGTAAACAGGAATCAGAAGTAGGTCTAAGGCAGTGGTCCCCAACCATGGGGCTGCGGCCCGGTACTGGTCCTTGGATCGATTGGTACCAGGCCGCACAAGAAATAAAAAAATAAAAAATAGAAAAATTAGTTAATAAATAAATAAATAAAAACATTTATTACATCAACATAAAAAACACAAGATACACTTACAATTAGTGCACCAACCCAAAAAATTCACACTCATTCGCACAAATTCAAAACAATTTCTAGTTTTGCGAGCTCAATATGAGTCCAAAGAAAGCAATGTACAAGCGATGGATCATTTGAAACATTCAGATCCACAGCGTTGTTGACACTGACACAAGAAGAAGAATGAACTTATATTTTGCATACATTGCTTGCATAACATAAGAACATAATCAATTAATTTCAGTTATTTCCTAAGGAAAATGTTTTTTTGATCAATAATCTGGAGGTCAACCAGCATCACAGAACCTTCTTCCCCACCTTACATAGGTCCATAAGGCAGACAAGTAAAACATACGTGTCTGCTTAGAAATATATACATGCACACCACACCTATACACCACAAAGTTATTCACCACAGGCTCTTAGCCAAGATGTTTGTGTTCCAACTGTGTGTGTTTTCCCCTACTAATCATACAGTATAACTCCCAACATGGAACAAACTGGTCAAAGAAGTACTTGAATTATCATGTAATAATGCCTGTAGAGCAAAACTTCAAATCCTTCTGTAATAACCAAGTCAGGAAACTGTCACTCGGGCCAACAATTTACTTGTCCTAAATTGCAAAGGTAAGCACACCCACAGTGGCCCAGCATGTTTATGCCAAGGAAAATTATAAGCTTTCCACATATACTGCAGATACACGCACAGTTCCCTTACAGCCATGTTTACTGACACTTAATACACCATCGTAATACAGAAGCTTTTATAGGCGTGGGTCTGTTATATTCTTTGTCAGCCCCAAAATGTTTGCACGTAATCTATCTAGCTGTAAAAATGTTCTTTGCCAAGTGCCTCAAGGTCTCCTGGTTGCTGCAATCTGATATGAATGATAAAGACCATTCAGTTCATATTCAAATGGGGGCAGGTTAACTTTAGATAGATTGACTTTAAAAACCCTGTGAGGGGATATTACGGATTATTGTGAAATGTGTTGTTGAATGCTTCAAAAACAGCCTTTTGGGGTTGTAAGTACCAGTAAAGCAAGACTGTAAATGGAAGTGCACACCATACATACTGAACACAACACCTCTATTTGCACTGCTAATTTACCTCCTCATACACATCTGAGAAACATCTGGTCTCAATGTGAGGTCTTCTAGAGTCTTGCTGGAGGTGTCAGGTTGGACACTCAGTCTCAGGAGAACCCAGACTCAAAGGAGTGCATTCACTTCTCCATCTTGTAACCAATCTAATGATCTGAGGAAACCAAGTCATCCCACCAGACTCTGAAATAATGTAAATACATGTACACTACTGCATGTACTACCCTACCCTCAACATGGCAGGATTATTAAGAAGAAAGCACATGGAGCATTTAACCTTGATGTTGGGTAGAAAAAATAGGTTGTTGTGTGCGCTAACGTGACAAAGTACAGTAAAAGCATTGAAGGTCCCTTTGGTGAAAGATGTGGTGGCTTTTATAAGGACAGATAACACAAGGGAGCTTGTGGAAATAATCACAATCAGACTTGAACAGACGCAAGAGGAGACCCACACACTTCCTATCAAAAACAGGTATATAGTTGTATAATTCAGTCAATGTGATTTGCTGGAATGGCTGACTGACATCATAAATGTGAAGTTACAGTAAAAAATTTTAATCAAACTATCAAACTGTCAATGCACAATAATCAAAATGTGACAGACAAAGAGACAGGAGTGAAATTTGCAGCCATCATTTTATTGATGTTGATTTCCTCCCCCCTCCAATAGGGGATAGGTTGATTGGCAACACTAAATTGGCCCTAGTGTGAATGTTGTTTATCTATCCGTGTTTGCCCTGCGATGAGGTGGCGACTTGTCCAGGGTGTACCCCGCCTTACCTCCGAGTGCAGTTGGGATAGACTCCAGCACCCCCCGCCACCCCGACAGGGACAAGAGGTAGAAAATGGATGGATGGATGGCTTCGAAGAAGAAGAGATTTGGTCGGAGTTTGGATGAAAAACATCTAAAAGTCTCATGCCAAATGCGATCCCGAAAATTTGGAGAACCTTCTGAGGGAAGAACGAGTGAGTCGGAATCTGCGGATAAACTAGAAAAGAAGAGCAGACCCGGCGCTCAAAAACGTATTTTGTTTTGCGTCCTCTTCTACTGAGGTTTTCTTCAAGACAATTGAGGAAATGCTGAAAGAGCTTGAGGAACACAGGCTATGGTGAAGTGAAGTGAAATATATTTATATACCGCTTTTCTTTCATGACTCAAAGCGCTTTACATAGTGAAACCCATTATCTATAACAAGGGTGCCCAAAGTGGAAGCCGGGGGTCAAATTCAGCCCGCCAAGTCGTTTCTTTTGGCCCGCCAAAAGGTGGCTTCCATAAATTCAATACATAGTCATACTCTTTAAAGCTCACACAATGATTGATGTAATGTCCACAAGGCTGACAATTAGCCATCTATCGAACGTGATGATCTCCAATACCTTAAATAATGGCAGTATGCGATCAAACTACTGAATTATTGTGTAGCTGTATGCTTAAAATCTCTGTGTTTGGCCCACGGACCATTGGTACATATTCACATTGGCCCTTGGAGGCAAATCGTTTGTGCACCACTGATCTACATCTTTAAATTACATTTAACCAAGTGTGGGTGTCACTGGGAGCAGGTGGGTGAAATGTCTTGCCCAAGGACACAACGGCTGTGACTAGGATGGCGGAAGCGGGAATCGAACTTGGAACCCTTAAGTTGCTGGCAAGGCCACTTTGCCAACCAAGCCACACTGCCCCAAAGAGGAGCTCAAAGTGCAGGGAAGTAAGGAAATTATTTCATATTTATTTTTTTGCTCATAGTGTACATCCGTTTTGAAGTAAAACAAACAAACATGCAATTAAGTGATCAAAACAATAGTTTTATAGTTTTATCCACATTGTCTATGTGGGTGAATCAGCACCAGTTCTGTAGGTGACATCACACCAAGAGGGTTTGATTGAAGGGGAGCGTTCCAAGAATAGTTAGTTATCTACTAGGGATGTCCGATAATGGCTTTTTGCCGATATCCGATATTCCGATATTGTCCAACTCTTTAATTACCAATACCGATATCAACCGATACCGATATCAACCGATTTATGCAGTCGTGGAATTAACACATTATTATGCCTAATTTGGACAACCAGGTATGGTGAAGATAAGGTACTGTTTAAAAAATAAAATAAAATAAGACAAATAGATTAAAAACATTTTCTTGAATAAAAAAGAAAGTAAAACAATATAAAAACAGTTACATAGAAACTAGTAATTAATGAAAATGAGTAAAATTAACTGTTAAAGGTTAGTACTATTAGTGGACCAGCAGCACGCACAATCATGTGTGCTTACGGACTGTATCCCTTGCAGACTGTATTGATATATATTGATATATAATGTAGGAACCATAATATTAATAACAGAAAGAAACAAACCTTTTGTGTGAATGAGTGTAAATGGGGGAGGGAGGTTTTTTGGGTTGGTGCACTAATTGTAAGTGTATCTTGTGCTTTTTATGTTGATTTAATTAAAAAAAACAACAACAAAAAAACGATACCGATAATTAAAAAAATGATACCGATAATTTCGGATATTACATTTTAACGCATTTATCGGCATCTCTATTATCTACCGAAAACTAAAAAAACGAATGATATTATGAGAAATGACTGCCAGATTTATTTTTTTGGAGTAAACAATACATAGACAGAACTTGTTACTGAAATTTCAGTCATCTGGACCCCAGAGTTCTTATTGTGATTTTTTTTTTAACATTTAAAACACTTATTTGTGGTGTACATAACATGTAATGGTGGTACTTTGATGAAAATGTTGCATAGATTATATTTCACAGACCATTTTCAAGCCGCTTTCTGTCCGTCTCTTCTGGAAGCGCCGTTTTGTGGGAGGTCTAGCTGTATCTACTTACCTCCACTTCGACTGTGTCTTCTAAAAACAAGTACTTAAATAATTAATATGTGCAAGGGCAATAAAAAATAGCGCAGTGGTGAATAGAGCAAAAGCAAAAAGATGATGACGTGAACATGAGTTAGTACGTTAACAGTGACAGATTAGTTCCAGAGTTATTTCACTGTGTTCATCAGATTGATAGCCTGAGGGAAGAAAGTGTTCTTATGACGGGTTGTTTTGGCGTACTGTAATTTGTAACGCCTAACAGACGGGGGAGTTTGAACAGTTTGTGATCAGGGTTTTGAGGTGTCTGCAGTGATGCTACCTGCCCGTTTCCTGACCCTGGACTGGTATAAGTCCTGGATGGCGGGAAGTTCAACAATAGGTAAGAAAAAGTGGTTTTGCCGAATAGGGCCCTTTTTAAAGGGGAACTGCACTTTTTATGGAATGTTGCCTCAAAATCATTATGAGAGAGAAGAAAACAAGGTTTTTTTTTTTTTTTTTTGAGGAACTATTTTTCTAGCGTAGTAACACATTGGCGTGCTACGGTATTAGCTGTAAAAGCGAACTACGGCAAGTGATAAGCTAGCACGAATCGCTTTTCAGTTTGTAATGCACAATACCATCCATCCATCCATCTTCTTCCGCTTATCCGAGGTCGGGTCGCGGGGGCAGCAGCCTAAGCAGGGAAGCCCAGACTTCCCTCTCCCCAGTCATTTCGTCCAGCTCTTCCTGTGGGACCCTGAGGCGTTCCCAGGCCAGCCGGGAGACATAGTCTTCCCAACGTGTCCTGGGTCTTCCCCGCGGCCTCCTACCGGTCGGACGTGCCCTAAACACCTCCCTAGGGATGCGTTCGGGTGGCATCCTGACCAGATGCCCGAACCACCTCATCTGGCTCCTCTCGATGCACAATACACTATGCTAATACACAAATCTGTTCTGACTGAAAAACATGAACAATCATATTACAGTATATGTAAAGTATTAGCCCACATTTAATATTTTGTTTGTACACAGCTAACCAGACAGTGTATGCTGTCCGTCATGATACACACATGACGTTTTATCATGATCAATATAAAGTGTGACTCACTCGATGGACAGTCGTATCTTTGGTCCAGCTGGCCGGGGACATTTTTTCTGGTTTAGGCTACGTCTACACTAAGCCGGATAACCCCTTAAACGAATAATTATTTAGCCTAGACCTCGTTTCAGCCACACGAAATCAGCGTTTAAGGTTCCCCTCCTCGGACAAATTTTTACACAGGTAAGTTTGCCGTCTATTTCTTGAATCTCTGGCTCTTACCTTTGTATGGACTCATTGATTGTTTCCAAACTGAGTGCGGAGAGGAAGTGAGGGCAGAAAGACCGCGCCCCCACACAGGAAGTGACATCTGAAAAAACGCGTCACAGCCAGCTTCATAAAAAAACGTTCGGTAACTCGGCGGAAACCACTAGAAAGATGGAGGCGAATCATCCAGACATGCCCGTGTTTCTCCTTCTTGTACATATACAGGTGCTTTTGGAAATCACACATGAATACCTTAAGAGAAGGAAACGGGCGATTGCAGCTATTTCGGATACAACACATCTCAGACGGCAACATAGCAATGTTGAACGACGGTTTTGGATAAGGCCTGGAAGAACGGAAGCCTGGTGGGATATGTTTGTCACCCAGTGTGTTTTGTCAGAGATATAAAATGATATTGCTTATCAGACAATATGTCTTAAGATTTAATTTCAGTCCATATATGTTGACAAGCATAAGTAGGACAGAGGTGCAACTCAATCGCCTTCTTTCTCGCAGTCGTGTGTGTTACTGCATCAGTTTACTCATACTTTTTAGACGTGCTAAATAAGGACGCAATATAGCGCTTGCAGTTGAGTTTTAGTCTTGATGGATCAAACTTTGTGTGCTAAATAATCAAATAAATGTTTCCTCCCAATATTGGGGGTGTTCTGATGATCAGCATATATTCTGCATATTCATGAAGACAGACACCCTAAATGGATTGCGATCCTTGTTTTGCTCACTTAAGGTAGGTAAAACAGGTAGGTAAAACAGAAAGACAATTTGGACAATTTAAAGGGGAGGATTCTGCCCCCCTCCTGACCTCCCTCCACCCACCCCTAAAAACGGTTCCAGACCACGGGGAGCGCGTCTGGTATCCGCTATTTGAGGGGGGGGCTAGGGCCGGGAACTGTTCGAATGGGGTGGGTCAGTTTCACCATGCCAAACCACAGCCTCCAGCCTGGCCGCCACCACCGGTCTTTCGGCCTGCTAAGACGCAACCTCCGGCCCGGCCATCACCACCAGTCTTTCGGCCTGCCAAGCTGCAACCCCCAGCTAGGCCACCTCCACCTGCACCAAAGCTAGCGGCAAGTCCAAGGCTAGCACCTGTCGCAGCACCACTGCTAGCACCTGTCGCAGCACCACGGTTAGCACCTGTCGCAGCACCACGACTAGCACCTGTCGCTGCACCACGGCTAGCACCTGTCGCTGCACCACGGCAGGTTCCTGTACCTGCACCACGGCAGGTTCCTGTACCTGCACCACGGCAGGTTCCTGTACCTGCACCGTGGCAAGCTCCGGTACCAGCTCCACGCCGGCAAATGCCGCCCGTAGCTGCTCCACGCCGCCAAGTGCCGCCCATGGCTGCTCCACGCCGCCAAGCGCCGCCCGTAGCTGCTCTACGCCGCCAAGCGCCGTCCGTAGCAGCTCCGCCAAGCCAAGACCCGCCAAGCCAAGACCCGCCAAGCCAAGACCCGCCATGCCAAGACCCGCCAAGTGGGTTATGGCTTATCGATAAGCCATTTGTTTTATTTTATATATATATATATATATATATATATATATATATATATATATATATATATATATATATATATATATATTTATATATATATATATATATAAATAATATATATATATTATTTATTTATATAATAAATTGTATTTGTAATCTACTTAACATTTGATTCCAAATCTCAAAGTGCTACAGAATTACAACCATTGGCGTTGTTAGGCCTATTTTGGCATTGTAATAAATAAATTTAAAAAAAATGGCTTATCGATAAGCCATTTGTTTTATTTTATATATATATATATATATATATATATATAAAATAGGCCTAACAACACAAATGGTACAATGTACAATGACAATAAATATATATTATATTCTATAGTAGACCAGCTTTGCATGTGCCATCAAGTTTGCACATTTTTTATTTTATTTTTTTGCACCTGCAAATTTTAAGTTGATCAGGCCCATTGTGTGTTATTTATTGTATCCTCCTATAGTTTGCACATCATATTTATCTCACAAAGCAATTGACTGCCATATGATTGACGGTCATTTTCACTTCTGCACCATTCATCTTGCCCTACATTCACCAGAGCATGAGTAGGCCCTATCTCACTTTTCAAGAGGGCATGCCTTGAGTTCCAGAGGGGTGCACATGAAAGGGTAGCACAATATAAAGGAGTGCCCAAGGATACGCTGCAGCGCTCAATGTGAGGACAATTTAGCCCTGATGGAAAACCTGGATCAAAGGCCTGGCCTCCATAATTGCACATTCCCCAACAAACACTATGCCATTTGAAGAGCGGCCCAGACCTCGGGACTCCTGAAACATGTTGCTGTGCGCAGCCAAACACGGCAGCCTCCGTACTGTCACCCTGCAGCCTTCTCTATCGCAATGACTCGCTGTACAAGATTAGAGCGATGCTTTCATTCCTTGAGTGCTTCTGATTTCTCTTTCAATGCGAAGATTAAGAGCAAGGCTCGCGCGAAATGTCATGGTTATTATTACTGTGACGCGCCAACGTGCACTACAACAAGCCTCGTGCACACATCAGAAGCAGCTGACTTGTACCGTCATGTTCAGAGTGAACTTTTGGTTGTATTGTGCCAGTCGCCAGGAAAAAAACACTTACGTACTTTAGTTATATAACCAACCCACAAATTAACTGTACTCCTTTGCTGAGTCTTTAAAATGAGTTCCTGCTTGCCTGTTTAATTCTAATGATATTAGCTTGATCAGTTTAAAATCATGGGTTCATCTCTATGAATCTGTTGTGTGTCTTTACCTGTTAGACACATGATCGTACTTTTCTGCATCGTAACAGAGGGTATTAATAGCCTTGTATTGTTGTGATTATTTGGTTATGGTTATGACGTATTTGTTTTAGACATTTTTACCAAGTTAAGAAACATCATGTGGATACCTGTCTGAAAAAAGTAGAAAGGAGCAAATCTTATAGTTACAGTGCATTTAGAAAGGATTCACAGCGCTTCACTTTTTCCACATTTAGTTATGTTATAGCCTTATTCCAAAATGGAATTAATTCATTTTCGTTCTTTAAAATTCTACAAACAATACCCCACGGTAATAATGTCAAAAGTATCAAAAATAAAAAAAAATCACATATACATAAGTATTAAATTGGCCCTAGTGTGTGAATGTGAGTGTGAATGTTGTCTGTCTATCTGTGTTGGCCCTGCGATGAGGTGGCGACTTGTCCAGGGTGTACCCCGCCTTCCGCCCGAATGCAGCTGAGATAGGCTCCATTACCCCCCGCGACCCCAAAAGGGACAAGCGGTAGAAAATGGATGGACGGATGGATGTACATAAGTATTAAATTGGCGTGTGAATGTTGTCTGTCTATCTGTGTTGGCCCTGCAATAAGGTGGCGTCTTGTCCAGGGCGGTATAGTTCGGTTGGTAGAGTGGCCGTGCCAGCAACTTGAGTGTTCCAGGTTCGATTCCCGCTTTCGCCATCCTAGTCACTGCCCTTGTGTCCTTGGGAAATACACTTTAACCACCTGCTCCCAGTGCCACCCACACTGGTTTAAATGTAACTAAGATATTGGGTTTCACTATGTAAAAGCGCTTTGAGTCACTAGAGAAAAGTGCTTTATAGATATAATTCACTTCACTTCACTACCCTGCCTTCCGCCCGAATGCAGCTGAGATAGGCTCCAGCACCCCCTGCGACCCCAAAAGGGACAAGCGGTAGAAAATCGATGGATGGACATGAGTATTCAGAGCCTTCGCTCAATACTTTGTTGATGCACCTTTGGCAGCGATTACAGCCTTTGTTGAGAGTTTTTCAGGTGTATTTTGGCAAACATTTTTATTAAGAAATGGCTTCTGTCTGGCCACTACACCATACAGGCCTGATTGGTGGTTCACTGCAGAGATGGTTCTCCACAGAAAAATGCTGTTGTGACCATCGGGTTCGAGGTCACCTCCCTGACTAGAGACTAAAATGGTTGCATAAACATCCTGAATGAAAACCAACGCTTCCCATCCAACCTGAGAGAGCTTGAGAGATGCTGCAAAGAGGAATGGGTGAAACTGCCCAAAGATAGGTGTGCCAAGCTTGTGGCATCGTATTCAAAACAACTTGAAGCTGTTAAAGCTGCCAATGGTGCATAAATAAAGTATTGAGAAAAGGCTGTGAATACTCATGATTTTATTTTATTTTATTATAATTTTTTTTACATTTGCAACAATAAAGAAAACAAAAAAACCTTTTGTCATTATAGGGTATTGTGTGTAGAATTTTGAGGACAAAAATGAATGGATTCCCTTTTGGAATGAGGCTGTAACATAACAAAATATGGAAAAAATGAAGCGCTGTGAATACTTTCCGGATGCACTGTAAGCCAACCCCTCCTCCATGTCTTTACTGATAGTTCAATCACACACTCACTGTGGCATATTAAATGTGATTCACTCAATGTGTAAAAGAAATAAGGTCGTTGGAAAAAATGTGTAATTCTCAATAATAATTAGAAAAAGAAATGAGACAAATTATACAGTCTGATATGTTGACTTAAATGTGCATTTCATATTGAAAAATAACCCATAATGACAATGTAAAAAAACATTATTTTTTATTTTTTTTGCAAATGTATTAAAAATAAAATACTACGAAATAATCTCTATTAATGGTTTTTCATTTTGCATGAGCAAAAATAGTTCAACAAGAGGGTTCTATATATGTACACTTAACATGTTTATTAAACACCTTTAACGTCATGGTCATGGTATCCCCCAAAAATAATATCCAGACCTGTTACTCCTTTTGTCTTATTTATTATAAAATAATATATATAATGTGTTATTGTTGTGGCATTTTAAGACTTGTTTGGTCACGCAGTCTGTCACTACCAGATTAACTGCTCATTTTACGCATGCATGACAATAACTACTTGCCAGAAATGCGATGCCAGAGATGTTTCAGGGATTTTGAGTCAGTGTGTGGGTTATTTACGTTAAAACCTTTAATCAGATTCATAATTATGATGCATTAATCTGCATTGATGCAATAATTTTGACAGCCCTGAGATTGACATTACTTTTCTTAAGATGACATGCATCTATGGTTTCTGTTACTGTCCTTTTGCCATGCTTCGGTCAACAGAACTTCCTTTTGCTCTGAACCCCCAACCATTTGACTTGATGCACTGATGTTTGCCCTCAATCCCTCCCAGCGGTGCCAAGGCGGCATCAGAAAACCATAGTGGTTGGGCACGCACTGACACTTCAGTACATAAGAGCCTTTTGAGTGCTTACTGCAGTACTTCTGATGGTTTTATGTTGCGTCTAGACTTTAATAAGTGGTTGCGTTTTTCCCGAAAGTACTCCCCAAATCCCCCTTGAAAGTCAAATGAAGAGGTTTTGGTAATAAAATAATATTTGCATTTGTCAAATAAACAGGTTTTTAATAGACTGTGGTCATCCTTTAGAAAGTTACGGTAATTGAAATGTGTTCGTCGTGTATTTGTGTGTTCTTTTTTGTCAAGAAAAAAATCCTGGGCAGCTTAGAGCTTTTATTCCACTTTCAGCTTTCCAGTCAGGGGTGGCCACAGCAGTCACATGAATTGTATGAATGGTTTTGGCGTATTTTCTACACTGGGTGCCCTTTGCCATTACAGAAAAGCATGTACCGTCACACCACCAGGGATAAACATGAAGTATTGATTCTATGAATATATTGTTCATGACTCTGAGATCAAAAATCTTGTATGTCCAGTTTGGGGTAACAGAAGAGCCTATCCAAGCTGACTTTGACACACTGGACAACCATTCCCACCTAATATCCTCTATACCTAACATGCCTGTTTTTGGACAGTGGGATTAAACCCAGAGCCACCTGAATGTAAGGCAGACGTCCTGACCACATCGCAACAGTTCTGCCTCTGTTCTCAGCACATTCTACAGAGGCACTATAGAGAGCCTACTGACCAACTGCATCTCTGTCTGGACTGGAGCCTGCAATGCCTCAGACTGGAAGTCTCTGCAGAGAGTGGTGAGGACGGCGGAAAAGATCATCAGGACTCCTCTTCCTCCTATCCAGGAGATTGCAAAAAGCCGCTGCCTGACCAGGGCTCAGAAAATCTGTAGAGACTCCTCCCACCCCCAACAAGGACTGTTTTCACTGCTGGACTCTAGAAAGAGGTTCCGCAGCCTCTGTAGCAGAACCTCCAGGTTCTGTAACAGCTTCTTCCCTCAGGCCGTAAGACTCTTGAACGCATCATAATAATCCCCTCAATTCCCCCCAAAAATGGATTAACTCGCTGGAATATAAAGACAATATAACATACATCCATAAACGTGGATGCATATGCAAAAGTGCAATATCTTTATCTGTACAGTAATCTATTTATTTATATCTGCGCCTTATTGTTCTTTTATCCTGCACTACCATGAGCTAATGCAACAAAATGTCATTCTTATCTGTAGTACAAAGTTCAAATTTGAATGACAATAAAAGGAAGTCTAAGTCTATAAAAAAAAAGTATCTGAAATTATTTATTGTGCAAGTGAATATACTGCATTACTTCCATCCATTTTATATGCAGCTTATCATTTTCACTGTCATGGAAAAGCTGTAGTCTAAGACAGAAAGAACAGCGACATATATTTCATTGAAGCCTTTGCATCATATCCTAGTTGTAAAAAATTGTTTATGAAGATAGTTAAACTTGGCTTGGCTTCTAAGGTGAGCTCTGCACTACGGTGTGTCCGATCTCTAGTGTGTTTAATTGTGTATTATGTAGGGGGTTTTTGTCTGGTTTTGTATTTGTATTATTAGAACCAGCACATTGAAATAGCCTGTGCTATTTAGCTGTGCTTTCTGCATGTTATGCTGTTGTACAATGACAATAACAGCCTTCTATTTCTATTTTGAATTACAGTGGAACCTCATAAATTCGAATGCAATCCCCTGAAGCCCTAAACAAAGAGAACCACCTGATTTGTCTCACCAAATAAATGTAAATTTATATTTGTATATTTTGATATTGCTACTATGGTACATTTTTAGTGTACTCTATACCTTTTGTTTTCGCCCTCTTTATGTGCCCTTGTGTGAATTATCTTTTCCATCCTTATCATTTCCATCTTTTGTAACTGAGCTACTGTGTGGAACAATTTCCTTTGTGGATCAATAAAGTTTGTCGAAGTCTAAGTCTAAATAATGTTATCCATTGAAAGATTAAATTCTAAAAAATATCAAACATACAATGTATTTTTCTATTTTTTTTTTACCCTTTTGAAGGCCTTTTGATCAGGCAATGTCACAGGTTTAAAATATTAAAATAACTTTACGTTACGCAAATTTTAACTAATTAAAAACTATGACTTCGTCCAATCAAAAGGCCTTTAAAAGGCTTAAAAAAACAAAAACAAACATCACATGTTTAATATTTTTGAATTGTGCTGAAGTTGATTGAGAGACTTGAGCAAAGAAAGTGAAGAAAACAAAATCCTAACTATTTTATGCCCTTTGAAAAATAGGTTTATGTCCTATTTGTGTTTGGGATATTGTGGAATAAATGAAATGAAAGAATTGGGCATTGAAAAAAAAACATCCATCCATCCATAATGGACTAACACAACAAACATTTAGCGAAAAGACGAAAAAGTCAGCTTTTGTCACCTGAAGATTAAAATACAATATTAAAGCTGCGAGCAGCATTGAGAGGGCCCTCACCACCCCCCTTGCACCTCGGGGTAAAACCACCAGGCACACAAAATACATGCAGTCATGTCCTTCCCAATGCCCAACCCACCATCAAATATTTCAGGAAGATCCGAGAATGTGGAAGGAAGTTAAAAAGCTATATATCAGTTTGGAAGGACATCTGATAACTTAAGTGCAGTAATGACAGTTTGATGGTTGATGGCCAGTAGCAGTTTTTACCACTAGGCTATGCTTACTACGAATGGCTACAAATAGAACTGACTGATCTAACACTTCCGGGTGTTACTGCATTCTTACTAATTCTGAATAAGATCGGAATTAGTGGAGCAAAGTTATAAATGTTGAACATTCTGTGGCGAACCATCAGATCAAAGTTTGGCGCCATGCCACGCCTACATCCTATAGCGTAGACGCCCGTATGTCTAATATCTGTCATTTTAACCGCATCTCATTTGATCAAAGTCCCTAGGAGGAGTTTGTTAAAGTACAAAAAATAATAATAATAATAACAAATAGAATTAAAATTAAATAATAATAAAGATCAAAAAATGAAATACAAATAATAATAATAATAATAATAATAATAAAGAAATACGTAGAAAATGGATGGATGGATGGATATATATATATATATATATATATATATATATATATATATATATATATATATTGGGCGGCGTGGCGCAGTGGAAGAGTGGCCGTGCGCGACCCGAGGGTCCCTGGTTCAATCCCCACCTAGTACCAACCTCGTCATGTCCGTTGTGTCCTGAGCAAGACACTTCACCCTTGCTCCTGATGGGTGCTGGTTAGCGCCTTGCATGGCAGCTCCCTCCATCGGTGTGTGAATGTGTGTGTGAATGGGTAAATGTGGAAGTAGTGTCAAAGCGCTTTGAGTACCTTGAAGGTAGAAAAGCGCTATACAAGTACAACCCATTTATCATTTATCATATATACACATATATATATATATATATATATACAAAAATGAATTAAAAGAAGATCACAGACACGCTGACACACAAGGTCACTACCCAAGCAGCTGGCTGACTTGCAGCATCGTGGAATACCTTGCAGTGCACCAAGCTGCCACGATAGACGCGGGGACTAGACCCAGCAGGCCCCAAGGACACCCGGAAGGGATGGACGGTGGGACCCAGGAGCTCCAGACACGCAGCCCGGATGCAGTAGCCTGAGGCCCCGAGTGTACATACATACACACACACACATATATATACATATATATATATACATATATATATATATATATATATATATATATATATATATATATATATATATATATATATATATATATATATATATATGTGTGTGTATACAATTTTTAAATTTTTGTGTAAAAACTCAAAATATCAAATATTTCGCAAAACCAGACGCGCTTCAAAAACTGGAGAGTTTTTGTGCATGTTAAAGTGCTCAAAAATTTGATCAAAGTTGAAGAAAAATAGTGCACGGAGCAATTACAACAGGGTCTTGCAGCTTTACTGCTTGGGTCCTAATAATGGTATAATCCAAATCTGTGTATTTCAATAGGTGCCTTATAAAGGGATGAGTTAGCACACTGATACCTTTGTATTGGAGAATAGAAGACTCCTGACAGTAGTTGAGACACTCTTGGGCCATTAAGCTCCAAAGGAAGTGATACTCTCACATCTACCATCTGGGGATCACCTGTGACCTAGTCTGATAATACCTTTTTACCAGATGGACCATCAGATGGCGTCTCTCCTGGGATGTGCCCAGCGTATTTTGCCTGCGATCAGTATTGACCTCATTGTTAACAACAGAGAATGTTCTGCAAGGATTCAAATGGCTCAGATTGAATTTCTCATTTTGTGACATTTAAGTTCAAAGCGACGGGAAAATAGTCATACGCTCTAAGAAATAGTTGAATCCAAGAACTGGTTTGGAGCACTTTTCAAAAGAACCCAAATGGGATTATGTGAAATCAAAGTGACTGTTTCCTTGACAGAACTTTTATTCCATCTTGGCTTTGGTCAAACCTGTCAAGGTGCGAACACCAAAAACAGCCCATTGTAAGCTTTGCGTGTGACAAGCCCAAAGTTTCAATTTCTCCCGAGGGGCAGATCAGTGTGAAGATAAAAGCTTGGCGGAGAGAGAGGAGGCCTATGGTGTTAATTAGGTGCTGATTGGTCGTATGGAAGCAGCCTTGAAGATGGAACAAAACAGCAAATGGGAAAGGATGGCTAAGATTGAATTCAGCCTGCAGAAATTATGTGTTTTGGGTTTGTGTTTGGACTAGGGTTGTACGGTATACCGGTATTAGTATTGTACCACGATACTAATGAATCATATTCGGTACTATACCGCCTCTGAAAAGTACCGGTCTGCCACCCCCCGCGCCCTCATCGTCGTCACATCGTGACTTTGCTGGTTTACGAGCAGACGAGCATGTTCGATCGCGCACACACACGGAGTACTTACAAGCAGACACAGTGTGTAGACAGAAAAGGGAGAATGGCTTTTATCTTTAAAACTAACGATAAAGGTGAAGTTATAACACTGAAACGCCCACCGGAAGAGGTGCTTTAAGACATGGCTAGCTAGTTAGCGGCTAAAGTCCAGCCGCAGTCTGCAGTGTTTTAGCTACTTCTAAATCGCTAATCCTGGTCTCCATGGCGACAAATAAAGTACGTTTCTTACAAGTATCATCCCTGCAGGACGAGGAATAGCTAAACATGCTTCACTACACACCGTAGGTCACCGGCGTCAATATGTAAACAAACACCATTGATGGATCTACACCTAACATCCACTGTAATGATACCACGCACATTAGAAAAAATTAAAAGATGATCCCAAAAATCAGGAACACCCTCAAGGAGAGAAAGACTGAGTCAGAACTTGTGGAAAAACAGAGAAAAAAAATGGTTGAGAAAGAAGGTAAGCCACTTGTTTTCTATATTGCATCCTTTTCTATTGACGTTTTCCTCAAGATGTGATGTGATGTGATGGCGTTGATTTTAATTTAGAGCATCTCCTCTTCGCAGATGTTTCGCTGTGATGATGTGGTTTTGGTGTGTTTGTTCAGTTCAGTTCAGTTTAGTTTCAGTTTATTTCGAACGTGCATACGATACAATGCAATTCATCACATATTCCCAGTTGTTTCATTACAGCACGTCCGAAAAGGAGCATGAAGAAGCTGAGCTTATTTAATCCTACCCCTTTTCATACCATAGCAATTTTATCCTATTTCCTTGTTCTCTGTAACAGAACAGTAAACAAATAGATAATAACCAAATAATATACCATAGTAAGTAAGAAAATATTAAATACATAAATATACTTTGTCTCAATAAAAAAAAGGGAAAAAAGTGTTGAAGATGTTCATCATAATTCTTGTTCTGTGTACTTTGTGAACACTTGTAGTTTGAACAGTCACTTAAAGTGAATCATATTGGTGCTTTGTTTGATTTATTTGGTTAATCCATTCCATAATTTAATTCCAAATACTGATATGCAAAGGTTTAAAGTGTTGTACATGCATACAAATGTTTCAAATTATATTTTCCTCTAAGGTTATATTTATCCTCTTTTGTTGAGAAGAATTGTTGTACATTCTTGGGTAGCAGGTTATAGTTTGCTTTGTACATAATTTTAGCTGTTTGCAAATGCACCAAATCGTTGAATTTCAATATTTGTCATTCAATAAATATAGGGTTTGTATATTCTCTATATCCAACATTATGTATTATTCTAATTGATCTTTTTTGTAACACCGTTAGTGAATGAAGCGCACTTATTTAGTTTTATTTTGTTATTTGTGTCACACATTTGGACATTGCAGCGTGTCTGTACCTGTCATTTGTACACTATATTGCCAAAAGTATTTGGCCACCTATCCAAATGATCAGAATCAGGTGTCCTAATCACTTGGCCCGGCCACAGGTGTATAAAATCAAGCACTTAGGCATGGAGACTGTTTCTACAAACATTTGTGAAAGAATGGGCCGCTCTCAGGAGCTCAGTGATTTCCAGCGAGGAACTGTCATAGGATGCCACCTGTGCAACAAATCCAGTTGAAAAATGTCCTCGCTCCTAAATATTCTGGGTTTGGAAGTTGCCAGCAGAACGGTATATTTCGGACTGCATTGTGCCGAATGTGAAATTTGATGAAGGAGGAATTATGGTGTGGGGTTGTTTTTCAGGAGTTGGGCTTGGCCCCTTAGTTCCAGTGAAAGGAATGCTCCAGGACACCAAAATATTTTGGACAATTCCATGCTCCCAACCTTGTGGGAACAGTTTAGAGCGGGCCCCTTCCTCTTTCAACATGACTGTGCACCAGTGCACAAAGCAAGGTCCATAACGACATGGATGACAGAGTCTGGTGTGAATTAACTTGACTAGCCTGCACAGAGTCCTGACCTGAACCCGATAGAACACCTTTGGGATGAATTAGAACGGAGACTGAGAGCCAGGCCTTCTCAACCAACATCAGTGAGTGACCTCACCAATGCGCTTTTGGAAGAATGGTCGAAAATTCCTATAAACACACTCTTTAAAGAGTTGAATCTGTAATAGCTGCAAAAGGTGGACCGACTTCATATTGAACCCTATGGGTTAGGAATGGGATGGCACTTCAAGTTCATATGTGAGTCAAGGGTGGCCAAATACTTTTGGCAATATAGTGTATTATGATTATGATGATGTTATTATGAAGTTGAATTTAGAACTAATGTAAATCTGCACAAAATGAATCAAAGATTGTACACTAGGGTGAATGCCACCCTGTAGTCCCCAGTCAATGCCTCCCTCTAATATGTCAGCTCTTTTAGGAAACAAGACACAAGTTAATTAATTGGAAGGGAGGCAGGGGTTAAACACTTCACTCAACGTTACAATCTGTCAGTCTGCACCAGCACATGCTGAGACTCAGGACCGGACACGAGAGTCAAGCTGAGCCCTTCCAAGGACACTAAACTGCTGCAGCCGTCGTTTTGGAAACCCTCGAAGCAGCTGTGTGTCGTTTGTCTCACACACATCTATCCTCACACTCATGCTCTGACTTACTTGAAACAATAAATCACAAAGTAGTATAGAATTGAGTCCGTATAACTTCCGACTTTCAAGACTACATGTGCTTATTCGTCCCTGTGGGACATTCACATCGTGAATATGTAGCATCACGCATTCAGTGCTTCGCAAAAGTCTAGGGCAACCATTGAATTTGTTGTTTTAGGAATTGTACTGTGACATAATAGAATTACAAAGTCACTCAGTCGACCACAGATCTGAATGATGATACTACAATGCAATGTTATGTTTATTTCCTGTGTAGTCGGAGCAGGAACAACACATTATAAAAACATAATACCGTATTTTTCGGACTATAAGTCGCAGATTTTTTCATAGTTTGGCCGGGGGTGCGACTTATACTCAGGAGCGACTTATGTGTGAAATTATTAACACATTACCGTAGAATATCAAATCATATTATATAGCTCATTCACGTAAGAGACTAGACATATAAGATTTCATGGGATTTAGCGATTAGGAGTGACAGATTGTTTGGTAAACATATAGCATGTTCTATATGTTATAGTTATTTGAATGACTCTTACCATAATATGTTACGTTAACATACCAGGCACGTTCTCAGATGGTTACTTATTTATCATATAACGTACACTTATTCAGCCTGTTGTTCACTATTCTTTATTTATTTTAAATTGCCTTTCAAATGTCTATTCTTGGTGTTGGGTTTTATCAAATAAATTTCCCCAAAAAATGCGACTTATACTCCAGTGCGACTTATATATGTTTTTTTTCCTTCTTTATTGTGCATTTTTGGCAGGTGCGACTTATACTCCAGAGCGACTTATACTCCGAAAAATACGGTAACTCTTATTTTGCTCAAGCGGAACAATTGTTGTCCTGTGTCCGACTTCTGATTCCTGTTTCTAAGCCTTCTAGGTAATATACAGCGCATCCAGAAGGTATTCACATGCACTGCACTTTTTTCCACGGTTTGTTATGTTACAGCCTTATTCCAAAATCGAATAAATTGATTTTGTCCTCAAAATTCTACAGACAATACCCCATAATTACAATGTGAAACGTTTTTTTTTTTTTTTTTGCAAATTCATTAAAACAAAAAAATCACATGTACATTAGTATTCACAGCCTTTGCTCAATACTCTGGCAATACCTTCGGCAACAATTATAGTCTCATGTCTTCTTGAATACGATGCCACAGACGTTGGCACACCTACAGTATCTTTGGGCACCTTCGCCCATTCCTCTTTACAGCAACTCTCGAGCTCCCTCGGGTTGGATGGGAAGCATTGTTTTTTTTATCCAGCATGTCTTTTGCTGCATTCATCTTTCCCTCTATCCTAACAAGTCTCCCAGTTCTTGCTGGGAGACTTGCTGCCACCACCATGCTTCACTGTAGGGATGGTATTGGCCTGGCAATGAGCTGTGCCTGGTTTCCTCCAAACATGATGTCTGGCATTCACACCAAAGAGTTCATAATTTGTCTCATCAAACCAGAGAACTTTGTTTCTCAGGGTTTGAGAGTTTTTAAGGTGTATTTTGGCAAGCTTTTTATGAAGAAATGGCTTCTGTCTGGCCACGCTACCATACAGGTCTGATTGGTGGATTGCTGCAGAAATGGTTGTCCTTCTGGAAGGTTGGTTCTCTTCTATCAAAAGAGGAATGATGTAGCTCTGACGGAGTGACCCTCGGGTTCTTGGACACCTCCCTGACTAGACTAAGATAAATGCAGCAATTTACGAAGACATCCTGGATGAAAACCAATGTTTCCCATCCAACCTGATGGACCTTGAGAGATGTTGTAAAGAGGAATGGGCAAATCTACCCAAATATAGGTGTGCCAAGTTTTTGTGGCATTGTATTCAAAAAGACTTGAGGCTGTAATTGCTGCCAAAGGTGAATCAACAAAGTATTGCGCAGAGGCTGTGAATACTTATTTACATGTGATTACGTGTATTGTCTGTAGAAATTTGACTTTATTCCTTGTTGGAATAAGGCTGTTACGTAACAAAATGTAGAAAAAGCAAAGTGCCGTGAACACTTTCCGGATGCACTGTATAACAGTTCCGTCTCTGGACCTTTTATCGATAGCCTTACCAAAAAGCGATGATTTTATTTGTGTTCCATGTAGAAGGCTGCAAGGAGGAGTCTTTAACATTTTTTCTGCTGTCTTTTGACACCATGCGAGTTGTTTGTTCAAGCACTTTTTCCTAGAATGCTCATGAATTCTCACTCTTGTCATGCTACAGCATTAATCATTTTAAAGCAGTAGTCAGTGACACCCATAACATCTGTTCAACATGATTTAATGTTGCCATGTGCCACAGCGGGCTGGTTTTCCTGCTGCTGTTAACACTAATGCACCACCAGACTATAATTGATTTACACCAAATCAGTCCTCCACATCAAATGACAGCTGATATACAGTAGTTTAATTCAATCTATGAGCATGAGCGAATTCATAATAATGTCCCAATATTGACATTAGACGTCATGTTGAGTCTTGATTCATCATCATTTCCAGCCCCAAGTTAGCAGGAGACTTTGACTCCTGTTTGTCACATCAAGTTTCACATTGCCACAAGAATTATAGATTATCTATAAACCTAACCCAGGGGTCGGCAACCCAAAACGTTGAAAGAGTCATATTGGACCACAAATACAAAATAATTAATCTGTCTGGAGCCGCAGAAAATTTAAATACTTATATAAGTGTTATAACGAAGGCAACACATGATGTAAGTAGCTAATTAGCTATATTAGCCTACTATCAAAATTACTACCGTATTTTTCGGAGTATAAATCGCACCGGAGTATAAGTCGCACCTGCCGAAAATGCATAATAAAAAAGGAAAAAAACATATATAAGTCGCACTGGAGCCCGGCCAAACTATGAAAAAAACTGCGACTTATAGTCCGAAAAATACGGTATGTGTCGCAGGCTGATGCAAATCCGGGTTGACAGAAATGTTGAAATATAATATTTATTCTACACATTTTTACAACATTGGAAAACATTAGTAAAACTTCTCAGAGGGTGAGATAACTCCTGGAAATGACTGGCTTAGAATGGTCAAAGTTATAAATGTGTGTGTCCAAGTTAAAGGAAATGGCAGGCTGTGTTCTTCTAATGGATTTATTACCATTTTTGCAAGCTGGGTACTGTTTGCTGTGGTCTGGAACAACATGGCACACAAACAACTATCAGAAATGCAGCCAATATTACATACAGAAAATGTGTCATGAAACATGGAAAAATAAACTAAATACACAGAGGACATAAGTAAAGGAAATTAAATATACCTACAAACGAGGCACGATGATGCAATATGTACATTCAGATAGCCTAAATAGCATGTTAGCATCGATTAGCTTGCAGTCATGCAGTGACCAAATATGCCTGATTAGCACTCCAACAAGTCAATAACATCAACAAAGCTCACCTTTGTGCATTCACGCACAGTATAAAACATTTGGAGGACAAAATGAGACAAAGAAGGAGTGGCATAAAACGCGTTTTTCTGTGGCAGCGTCGGAGAAAGTTATCCACAATGATGAGTTCAAGGGCCGCTGAAATTAGTAGGACAAAACGGCGCTCACCAAATACTCTCATCAGTGAAGCATAAACACAAACCTATTAAACAGTGGGCTTTCTAACAATTAGGAAGGTTCGTGTCGTGTTTGCCCTCCTACAGAAACCATATTACAACAAAAATATATTTTTCACCTCATATTTTCCATTTCCATACATTTTTGAAAAAGCTCCATGGAGCTAAACACAGATTGAAATCCACGTGTGTTACATAAATCTTGAGAAAATACTACTGTGTCTAAAGACAAGATAAGTTACTTAATTGCTATTGAAGGAAGTACCTCAGCAAGATCCTTATCACGGCTCCTTTTCAACTGCTTTTTTCCCCAAGTTGCTGATTTGTGTGAACGGCACCTACACAGAATGAGGGGGGCAAAGTCGTAACGCTACTGGAATTTAAGTGTGTTTTCTTTGTGTAGAAGTATGTTCATTGTTGGTCAGAAAATGGGGCCATACATAACCAGGAATACCAATCAGATGACATGTACAGTCTTGGTCAAAAGTTTACATACACTTGTAAAGAACATAATGTCATGGCTGTCTTGAGTTTCCAATCATTGCTACAACTCTTACTTTTTTTGTGATAGAGTGATTGAAGCACATACTTGTTTGTCACAAAAAACATTCATGAAGTTTGGTTCTTTTATGAATTTATTATGGGTCTACTGAAAATGTGAGCAAATCTGCTGGGTCAAAAGTATACATACAGCAATGTTAATATTCGATTAAATGTCCCTTGGCAAGTTATACTGCAATAAGACGCTTTTGGTAGCCATCCACAAGCTTCTGGTTGAATTTATGACCACTCCTCTTGACAAAATTGGTGCAGTTCATCTAAATTTGTTGGTTTTCTGACATGGACTTGTTTCTTCAGCATTGTCCACACGTTTAAGTCATGACTTTGAGAAGGCCATTCTAAAACCTTAATTCTAGCCTGATTTAGCCATTCCTTTACCACTTTTCTTGTGTTTGGGGTCATTGTCCTGTTGGAACACCCAACTGCGCCCAAGACCCAACCTCCGGGCTAATGATTTTAGGTTGTCCTGAAGAATTTGGAGGTAATCCTCCTTTTTCATTGTCCCATTTACTCTCTGTAAAGCACCCATTCCATTGGCAGCAAAGCAGGCCCAGAGCATAGTAATACCACCGCCATGCTTGACTGTAGGATGGTGCTCCTGGCATTTCTCCTCCAAACATATTGCTGGGTATTGTAGCCAAACAGCTCATTTTTTGTTTCATCTGATATCACATGGACAAAGATAAGATCTTCTGGAGGAGAGTTATGTGGTCAGATGAAACAAAAATGTAAAAAAAAAATAACAGTTGTAGAAATTATTGGAAACTCAAGACAGCCATGACATTATGTTCTTTACAAGTGTATGTAAACTTTTGACCACGACTGTACCTGCTATATCACATGGCGTACTTCTAAAAGTGTGAAGTGTTCTGAAAGATGTGGTATTTTGCAGCTTCTGGACTATAGTGCATACATGATTGGACTGGGTGCAAGGACATGAGCCAGCTGGGGTTCTGATCCAGCCGTTCGCTTGTATGGGTCAGAACAGTCCAGCGCGAGGGAGGGTTTGCTGCTGTGAGGCGGCTCCACCTAATCCCTGGCTGCATTACTCAACCAGTCCAGTCAAACAGCACACAGACGTGGGGACTTCCCATTTCCTCCAAAGGCATAGAAGGATACTCTATTGCCTCATGTACCACTGAGGTAATATCATGACTTCAACCAAACACTGCAGAGGCGAACCCAAACTGTCCTATAAATGCATACTGCATTATGGGAGAACGTATGTAAACGTATTTGCCTTCAAAAATGAGGACCACAATCACAAGTGTCAAATTACTGTAGCATTTGGAGAGATCATGTAAGCGTTGTTATGGCCAGCAATGAGGTCCCTGAGGGACAGACCTCTGTCATTTTGTTCCTCCCAGACATTGCATTACAATGTGTGGAAATATAAATGGACAGACAGAAATGTGTATTATGTGTGCATAGGAAAATATATTAATGTTTGCATTAAGAGTGTATGCAAATCGAGGGACAAAGCTTTATATTACGAACGTGTATAAATGGAAAAACAGCTTTGTATTAGTTTTGTGCAAAATGTGATTGGGATTTATGTGGTTTATATTGTGAGTTCATCTGAATTGCCATACAGCTGTTAATATTATGTGTGAATGATAAAAGACAAAGACATGTGTGTGTAAATGGACAAACATGTTTGCATTATGTGTGTATTTGTATTATGTGTTTATAGTTAAAGGGGCTATTTGCAACATTTACACAGATGCCTCGAGGGCGCAAACTTTACAATGTATTTTAAGCGATATATCTCGCCATCTGACGGCTTCTATGATGTAAGTAAGTAAGTAAGTAAGTACATTTTATTTATAAAGCGCTGTACAAAACATAGTTGAAGTATAACAACAATTCCATTTAAAACAACAAGGCAACAACATAAAAAGGATACAAAGTGGATTAAAATGATAGTTAAAAGGTGCATTAACTAGTTTTCAAGTGTTTCTTAAAAGTTGCAACACAGTCAAGATCACGAAGGGACTGGTGCAAATTGCTCCAGAGTCTGGGAGCTATAGCCTGGAATGCCAGGTCTCCACGGGTTTTAAAACAAGTTTTTGAGATCTTTAGAACAGTGTTTTTCAACCACTGTGCCGCAGCACACTAGTGTGCCGTGAGATACAGTCTGGTGTGCCGTGGGAGATTATCTAATTTCACCTATTTGGGTTAAAAATATTTTTTGCAAACCAGTAATTATAGTCTGCAAATTATGTGTTGTTGTTGAGTGTCGGTGCTGTCTAGAGCTCGGCAGAGTAACCGTGTAATACTCTTCCATATCAGTAGGTGGCAGCCGGTCGCTAATTGCTTTGTAGATGTCAGAAACAGCGGGAGGCAGCGTGCAGGTAAAAAGGTATCTAATGCTTAAACCAAAAATAAACAAAAGGTGAGTGCCCCTAAGAAAAGGCATTGAAGCTTAAGGAAGGCTATGCAGAACGAAACTAAAACTGAACTGGCTACAAAGTAAACAAAAACAGAATGCTGGACGACAGCAAAGACTTACTGCGGAGCAAAGACGGCGTCCACAAAGTACATCAGAACATGACATGACAATCAACAATGTCCCCACAAAGAAGGATAAAAACAACTGAAATATTCTTGATTGCTAAAACGAAGTAGATGTTGGGAATATCGCTCAAAGGAAGACATGAAACTGCTACAGGGAAATACCAAAAAAAGAGAAAAAGCCACCAAAATAGGAGCGCAAGACAAGACCTAAAACACTACACACAAGAAAACAGTAAGAAAAACTCCAAATAAGTCAGGGTGTGATGTGACAGGTGGTGACAGTCAGGCCCGGCCCTAACCAATCTGGCGCCCTAGGCAAGATTTTAGGTGGCGCCCTCCCACATCCGCAGTGAAGTGTATATACTCACAAGAAACCGAATAGCTTTGTCTTTGACCTTTTTTTATTACTTACAACTATACCTAATATATAAAGGGGTGGAAAAGTGACTATTACCTGCAGGGCAAACATTAGCTAACCAGAAGGCAATAACAATGTAAACAAAAAACACCTGCTTAAAAGATCTAATACAAATGTCCCTGAGGAATGTAAGGTGGGAGTACTGTAATTACCTAACGTTACATTATTATTTTCCATAACAATTTAGCCCCCTCCACAATATTAACCCGACGTTAAAACAGAACTAGCTATTTATTGATTAGCAATTGCCGACTCATGTAACATTAGCTTAATGCTAAAAAGCCAGGTTACTATCACATTCTGTAACAGACAAATCATTTCATGTAGGCTAACGTTATCTACCTGCTACCTCTGTCTTTTCTCGTTTCTCCTCCTCTTCTTTTCTCTTTTTTCTTCCCTGGGCACCTGACAGTTTTGGCCGTTTTGACATCTTGTGTTGATTTTTTGATGTGGTGACGTCCAAAAAGAGTCATGATACGGGAAGGGAGGGGGCGCACCGTGCGGGGGGGGGGGAATGTTGTAACAAATAATATTTCTATTAAATAGGCTTTACTTTGCATTTTAATTAACGTGGGATTATTTTTTGTATTTAGAAATAATAGTACCAACGTTTTTTCTCTTTTTTTTTTCTTTTCTCTCCAACATTTGTGGCACTTGCGTGGCGCCCCCTGATGGACGGCGCCCTTAGCATTTGCCTATACTGCCTATGCCAAGGGCCGGCCCTGGTGACAGTACACCTACTTTGAGACAAGAGCTATAGTGATGCATGCTTGGTTATGCTTTAAAGTCATATCCAACAATTGCGACAACAACTTTTTACTGTCAACTGAGTTACGTGTTTTAGTGATTTCTGCTGGTGGTGTGCTTCTGCATTTTTTCAACACAGAAAATGTGCCTTGGCTCAAAAAAGGTTGAAAAACACTGCTTTAGAAGACCCTGGCCTGAAGACCGGAGGCTGCGCCCTGAAGAGTCGGGGCATAACAAGTCAGTGATGTACCGAGAAGCCCCACCATGCAACGCACAGAATGTCAGGACTAAAATCTTAAACTCAATGCGGAATTTGACTGGAAGCCAATAAACACTGGATAAAACGGGGGTAATGTGGGCTGTTTTGGGTGCACCGGTCAAAAGTCTGGCAGCCGCATTTTGTACCGTCTGAAGTCTCTTTAGCGTTGACTTGTTGAAGAGAGTGAAAAGAGAATTTAAATAGTCAATGCGAGACGAAATGAACGCGTGAACGATCATCTCGAGATCCAAAGTAACTACGTACTTGCGTAACATATGCACAACAGTAGCTTTGGGTGTTGTTAGCTAATGATATCGATTTAGATAGGTAGCGTTTGATGTCTTTGAATGCATCATAACAACAACATGACTGCAAATTGTTTTGTTGCTTCTCTTGAACTGCTTTTGTATGTGTGCATGCGCTCCCTGCGCATACGTGTTGACGAGACGGAGTGAGTGACAGCCGTGATGAACATCAATCATTTTTTGGGGGCTGGTAAAAAAAATGTAAGACACAAACTTAGTAATTGTAAAAAAAATATAGATTGTGGTTTAAGAGAAGACATGTGTTCTATTAAACCACTAATAAGGTAGCCAATGGGATTGTTGTTATGATTTTTGCTTTGAATAATGTAACTGTGAGGAAGTTGCAAACAGCCCCTTTAAGTACGGAACTATTTGCATAAAGTGTGTATGTGAATGGAAAAACAGAGGCTTATGTTATTTGTATATGTGAATGGACAAATATTATTGAAAAGTCCGAAAGTGAATGGACAGACGTATAGTCTGTTATAGTATGTCCATCCATCCATTTTCTACCGCTTGTCGCTTTTGGGGTGGCAGGGGGTGCTGGAGCCTATCTCAGCTGCATTCGGGCGGAAGGCGGGGTACACCCTGGACAAGTCGCCACCTCATTACAGGGCCAACACATATAGACAGACAACATTCACACTCACATTCACACACTAGGGCCAATTTAGTGTTGTATAGTATGTGTTTATGTAAATAAACAGACAGATGTTTGTTTTATATACAGCATGTACTGTAAATATTTATATTGATTGTATGTGAACTGAAACATTAATGTGTATCTTACATGTGAATGGACAAATAGATATTTATAATGCATGTATATGGGAAACAAGAGGTAGGCAGTTGCATGTATGTGGGTTTGGGTCAGTGAATGTGACAGAGGGATGTTTATATTATGTGCACTCTGTATGCGAATGGACAGACAAATATTTGTATAACGTTGTTAAAAATAAATATTTGCACAAGGTGCTTATGTATGATTGTATGTGAATGAAAAAACAGAGGTTTATTTTATGTTTACTGTATGTGAATAGACAGATACACTATATTGCCAAAAGTATTTGGCTACCTGCCTTGACTCACATATGAAGTTGAAGTGCCATCCCATTCCTAACCCATAGGGTTCAATATGATGTCGGTCCACCTTTTGCAGCTATTACAGCTTCAACTCTTCTGGGAAGGCTGTCCACAAGGTTGCGGAGTGTGTTTATAGGAATTGTTGACCATTCTTCCAAAAGCGCATTGGTGAGGTCACACATTGATGTTGGTCGAGAAG
This sequence comes from Nerophis lumbriciformis, assembly GCF_033978685.3. Lineage (NCBI taxonomy): Eukaryota > Metazoa > Chordata > Actinopteri > Syngnathiformes > Syngnathidae > Nerophis > Nerophis lumbriciformis. Next base: position 29,670,505 of record NC_084549.2, read on the forward strand.
GCCTGGCTCTCAGTCTCCGTTCTAATCCATCCCAAAGGTGTTCTATCGGATTCAGGTCAGGACTCTGTGCAGGCCAGTCAAGTTCATCCACACCAGAATCTGTCATCCATGTCTTTAAGGACCTTGCTTTGTGCACTGGTGCACAGTCATGTTGGAAGAGGAAGGGCCCATTCTATGAAGCTCTCTGCGTACTGTACGTGGGCTAATTGGAAGGTCACATGAAGTTTGGAGCTCTGTAGCAACTGACTGTGCAGAAAGTCTTTGCACTATGCGCTTCAGCATCAGCTGACCCCTCTCTGTTAGTTTACGTGGCCTGCCACTTGGTGGCTGAGTTGCTGTTGTTCCCAAACTCTTCCATTTTCTTATAATAAAGCAGACAGTTGACTTTGGTATATTTAGGAGCGAGGAAATTTCACGACTGGATTTGTTGCACAGGTGGCATCCTATAACAGTTCCACGCTCTCCTGAGAGCGGCCCATTCTTTCACAAACGTTTGTAGAAACAGTTTCCATGTCTAAGTGCTTGATTTTATACACCTGTGGCCGGACCAAGTGATTAGGACACCTGATTCTCATAATTTGGATGGGTGGCTAAATACTTTTGGCAATATAGTGTATTTATTGTTATGTCCAGAAGTAAAAGGACAGACATTTATAGTATTTGTTTATGTAATTAAACAGACAGATGTTTATATTACATACTTATATAGCACCGGAGCACAAACAATAACACACCTTTTCGTGTGTCTGTCTGTGTAACATGAAAACTATTTGTTGAATACAAAACAGTATGGCCGTTAGCGAAGAAAAATCCATAAATTAGCCGCACCGTTTTATAAGCTGCAGGGTGCAAAGCGTTGGAAAAACGTTGCGGCTTATAGTCTGGAAAATACGATATATGCATGTGTTGCAATTGTTTTGGTTTCTGATTTTAATGTTAGACAGCAAACACTCAAAAGAGCAAATGACATATTCTTACATGAGTAGCACACAATGCATAGTCACTGTCGACAGAGGAGATACTGATCAGATCTTCGGGGGAAATCCATCACATGGGTGTGCGGCTGCTCCACGAGGTACGTACAGTATCTCTTGCACGCAAGTCTGAAATTACTGTTCTTTTCAGCTCTTGGCACACTTTCAACACCTTTAGGGGGAGAACACTGTAGGCAGCAATGTTTGTATCTGTTGCAACATGGCCCATAAGAAAGCCTATTACCTCTCATCATAAGCAGTACACAGAGACTTAAGTGTGCATGATTGTAGTTCTCGTGTCACAGAGAGGTCCCCACTGTCTCATTTCCATTCAATTGCCACATGCTAAGCTTAACTACATTTTCCAGCTGAGCTGCTTTTTTAACGAGTAGCTTTTCCTGGAGTTTAGCTACTTTTAGACCCATGGAGCAAGTAACTTAGCTACAAAGCTACAAGCCACAAAGAGTAAAAATATGGAGAACATACAATGACCTGGATAAGTGAGAACATCCATAAATACGGAGAAAATCCATAATGATTGGTTGGTGTTTGTATGATGAGTCGCAATTGAGATAGAATTTGAGTTTGAGTTTATTTCAAACATGCAAGCATACAACATGATACATCACAATTTCCAGTTTCTCTTTTCAACATGTTCGAAAAGGAGTAGGAAGAAGCAGAGCTTATTTAATCCTGCCCCTTTTCCTTTACTTAGCAGTTGCTAAAATGTTTGTTCACTTCCTGTTCTCAATTTATTCACAATATACTCCATAAGTAATCACAATAAAAATGAATAAATACATAATAATTGGTGAAGTAAGTTATATTTCATATGATGAGATGAGTAAGAATATTTTGAGAATGAATGAATGGATGGATGGATGAAATAAATGCATAATGTTTATCATGGTTCTTCTTCTTTGTACTTTGTAAACACTTTAAGATTGAAGAGTTTCTTGAAGTGGATTATATTAGTACATTGTTTGATTTCTTTGCTTAATCCATTCCATAATTTAATTCCACATACTGATATATTTATATTTATATTTATTTATTTATTTATATACTGAAGGTCTTAAGTGTTGTACGTGCGTACAAATGTTTTAAATTACATTTTTCTCTAAGATTATATTTCTCCTCTTTTGTTGAGAATAATTGTTGTGTATTTTTGGGTCTCAGGTTATAGTTTGATTTGTGTATAATTTTAGCTGTTTTGCAAATTCACTATGTCGTGGAATTTCTGTATCTTTGATTCAATAAATTGGGTTAAGGTTAGGGCAAAACATAAGATAAGGCGGGTCACATGACAACGAGGGAGTCAGAGACAGAGGGACGCTTCAAGCTAACGACTCAAAAAAAAAAATAAACATACTTGAAATTGGCGTAGAGATTCTAGCACGCAGATTAGATTCTACCCTTAGTGATGAAGACGACGTCCAGGAAACCCACAATAATGCGTGTCCTTAGCCACGTTTAGACAAATGTATGCATTTAGAGAAAACAATGCCCAAAACCTTAGTTTTTAGTTGTTTATTCTGTAAACCAAAATCATAACTGCTCTCTTCATCTAAGACGTCCAACACAAATGTAGGAGCCCATATTAAGGTGAGCTGAGTTCATTAAAAGTTTTACTGTACATAACCATTACCAACTGTTCCCCATCAACAACATATTTTTGTCAAGATGTTGAAAGAGGCTGGTTGTTTTATACTGTCGGTAGAGAAAATAAATAACATTATAGGGGTGGGCCAAAGAAAAGGCAAACTAAATAAATACATACAGTGGGGTGCGGGGATCCTTAGAGGTAGTTCTAGGGTGTCCCCAGCTACATGACAGATAGTTAACCCTTGTGTAATGTTCATATTGTTGTTACTCAGCCAGCGTTTGTGGGTCTGATGGACCCGTTGCATTTTGTGGCTTTTAATGCCTCACAATCAAACACTTTTATGTTAAAATACTGAACAGATGTATACCTTATCCCAATAAACAGCTGTTCAGTATTTTAACATAAAAGTGTTTGATTATGAGGCATTAAAAGCCACAAAATGCAACGGGTCCATCAGACCCACAAACGCTGGCTGAGTAACAACAATATGAATGTTGCACGGAAAATTTATCTGCCAGTTTCTGCATCCCACAGGGATTCTTCTTTTGTGTTTCTGCACCTGCGGCTCCCACACAAGGTTGCAACATTGTTTGTCAACACTGTCTTCTCTCATTTTCTCACACATTTGACCCTCTGATGTTCTGTGTACCTACACTCTGTCCTCCACCTGTCTCGGCCTGCTGTGTGTGTGTGTGTGTGTGTGTGTGTGTGTGTGTGTGTGTGTGTGTGTGTGTGTGTGTGTGTGTGTGTGTGTGTGTGTGTGTGTGTGGTACACAGAACATCAATTTCCACACTTCTAATAGCCCCGGGTCCAGTGGACTCGGACATCTTATATGTAATAAAAATGTGTAGGGGGGGTGTATGGTGTGTGGTCATTAAATATGTATTCTGATAAATGAGCCAAAGTCACTGAGTCTCAGTTTGAAAAATGTATTGTATCATTTTTCTTTTAATAAAAAATGAAAACGGGTCCCACAGACCCGAACACCACCAAAAAAGTAATGAACCCTTATTGGGTCAATTTGTACACTCTCAGTTACATTAACATTGATATTATACATGTGGGCCCATCGATAGAAATGCCATTAAATCTAGCTTTGATGTCACAAGCTACTTTTGCCGTGTAGCTTGCTACAGTTCTCCGGGAATTGCTTCCCCTGTAGCTTAGCTACATTTAATCGAGAGTAACTTGTAGCTTAGCTTACTACATGTTCCAAGTAGCTTGCCCATCACTGGTAGTTTGGTGTTTTTTAGCCTGTAACAAAGATATAGTGCATGTTTTAGTCGGAGAAGAAACTTTACAAAGTGCAAACTGTAATATTTTCCTTGATAGATAAATATGAACTAGAGGATAAATATGAACTTGTTCTATCTGTCAAAACAAACAGGGCCATATATTTCAGTTGGAATAACAGAGATCAGCTGTATCAACACTCTTCCTACTGCAGCCAGCCACCTCAAGTGGGAAACTGTGGAGTCTGAGAAACATCCACTTGAGTCTTTTTGATGAGTGGAATCACAAGGTGATCATGTCAGAAATAGAGGTACTGTAGAAACCATTTCTGCCCATCAAAGTATGAACCTGTTCATTATCCGACCTAATTGTGTGTACACGTCAACCACTATGTTGTGAAAGACAAACGACAAGGGGACAAAGGTGTTACTTTTTAGGGTACCACCACAAGAAGCCCTTAGGATACCATAGTGCACATTTTTACACTGAACAACACCGTCCAATTTGATGTCTGGTAAAGAAAATATCTGTAACAACACAAAAGATTGTGTGAGTGACACAAGCTTAACTTTGCACTCTCGAATAATCGAAGCGCTGTTTACACTGGCACAGCTGTTAGCCTTGCCTTTGTTCAGCAGTCTGTGCGCTCCCTCCCTTTTCCCCAGCTTGATAACATAATACCCTGGGTATGTTTCTACAGGGCAATAAAACGAGCAGGAGCCACTATCTGCTCTTTGATTGAGCAACATCAACAGCTTGAGACAGTCCCTGAACCTGGAACACGTCAACCTCACTTTGTTTGTGTGCACACAAACCAAACAACTATCACAAAAGTGACATAAGCACTCATGTTATTGTATCTTCTCAAGGGACACTACTATAGAAATTAAACTTGGATGTACAGTAATTTAGAGTAGTCAGCATTACAGACAGTACTAACCTGTGATAAAGCAGGGCTGCCCATTTGTAAATAGGGAACCTTAGCACAATGTTATTTTAAGGCTCCCCTACCCGTTGCAAAAAAAACTTCTTTTTTTTTGTATTGTGTGAAACGTCTTTTATACTTCTTTAATCAAGTTTGCTTATGGTTATGGTTTAGTTTATTTCAAACATGCATACAGTTACAATACGATGCATATCATATTTCACATATTCATACTTGCCAACCTTGGTTGGGGGCGTGGTTAAGAGGGGAGGAGTATATTCCCAGCTAGAATTCACCAAGTCAAGTATTTCATATATATATATATATATATATTAAGGCTGCAGCTAACGATTATTTTTCTATCGATTAATCTATAGATTATTTTTTCGATTAATCGGTTAATCTATATATTATTTTTTTCGATTAATCTATAGATTATTTTTCCTTTTACCGATTATTTTTTTATTTAAAATGAATATGAAAAAATAAATGTAGGCCAGTTTTTTCAAAAGGCATGGCTTTTATTTACAAAAAAAAAAGTATGGCCACTCAGACAACATTGACAACAACATGACAAAATATTCTGTAACAATGTAAACATTTAAAACTTTAACATTTAACAAAATTAAAAGTAGCTTATTTGCTTTTTAATGTGCAAATATAAAAGTAAACATCCAGTGCAAATCTTAATATTCTGCAATAGTATAAGCATTTCTAAAGTAAAAGTATTGCTTATTTTGCTTTAAAATGTGCAAAAATAAAGATAAACATCCAATTCAAAAAAGTGCAAAACGGAAATATTCTGTAACAACAGTGTAAACATTTCAACAAAAGTAAAAGTATTGCTTATTTGCTAAAATGTGCAAAAATAAAGATAAACATCCAATACAAAAAAGTGCAAAACTAAATATTCTGTAACAACAGTGTAAACATTTCAACAAAAGTAAAACTTTTGCTTATTTTGCTTAATAACACAACAATGATAGTATGATTAAAGTGAAAGTTAATTGTTCGTTTGTACATAGTATACGTAACTGTTAATGTTGTAAAAGGTATTTGCACAACTAATTAACGTTAGCGTTAAAGAGGAGCGCGTCTTTGTAAACACTGAACAGGCACGCCAAACTCTCCTCTCAGAGCGAAACGGTGCTTTAGTTTATGAATTTACAACGCAGATACAAATGACACATTCATGTTTTTGTGTAATGATGACAACGTATACTCACGCGGACGATTGACTAGTTGATGGTGATGGCAAGAACGCTGCCGTTGTGCTGCTATGATAGGCCATTTCCGCTCGACACAGTGTGCATACAACAACATTATTAGCAGAGGTGGGTAGAGTAGCCAGAAATTGTACTCAAGTAAGAGTACTGTTACTTTAGAGATTTATTACTCAAGTAAAAGTAAGGAGTAGTCACCCAAATATTTACTTGAGTAAAAGTAAAAAGTATGTTGTGAAAAAACTACTCAAGTACTGAGTAACATACACACACATATCATATATATATATATATATATATATATACATACATTGATATATACAGTATATAATTTATATTTATTTATTTTGCCGTTTTTGTTTACATGTTAAAGGTGTTTTAATAATTATACATGCATGTTTAACATATAGATTCCTTTCTTTCATGAAGACAAGAATATAAGTTGGTGTATTACCTGATTCTGATGACTTGCATTGATTGCAATCAGACAGTAGTGCTGGTAACGTCCACGTTTTCAAATGGAGGAGAAAAAAAGTTCTTCCTTTCTGTCTAATACCACATGAAAGTGGTTGTTTTTTGGCATCTTATTTGTCCACCTTCCATATTCGTTTTTATACCCTTTACAAGAAATACATTGGCGGCAAACTCCGTAGCTTGCTAGCTTGTTTGCGCTGGCTTTCGGAGACTCTTTTTTTGAAAGCGCAGGCGCGATGGAGCGGGACTTTTATTGTGAAGACAGGAACTGTGCAGTCAGTCTTTAGGCTTTTGACGGGGTGTACGGTTGAAATACGGTCTTTTTTCCTTCACACTTTTGATTGATTGATTGATTGGAACTTTTATTAGTAGATTGCACAGTACAGTGCATATTCCGTACATCCATCCATCCATCCATCTTCTTCCGCTTATCCGAGGTCGGGTCGCGGGGGCAGCAGCCTAAGCAGGGAAGCCCAGACTTCCCTCTCCCCAGCCACTTCGTCCAGCTCCTCCCGGTGGATCCCGAGGCGTTCCCAGGCCAGCCGGGAGACATAGTCTTCCCAACGTGTCCTGGGTCTTCCCCGTGGCCTCCTACCGGTCGGACGTGCCCGAAACACCTCCCGAGGGAGGCGTTCGGGTGGCATCCTGACCAGATGCCCGAACCACCTCATCTGGCTCCTCTCGATATGGAGGAGCATATTCCGTACAATTGACCACTAAATGGTAACACCCGAATAACTTGTTTCAACTTGTTTAAGTCAGGTCATGTGACCCCTGGCTCTGTTTGATTGGTCCAACGTCACCAGTGACTGCATCTGATTGGTGGAACGAAGTGAAACGTCACCAGTAAGGCAGGCACTTTGAAGGTCTGTCTGACAGACCAAAACAAACAAAGCGTGCATTAACAGATCGATAAAAATTAGTAGCGAGCTGAATGTAGATAAAAGTAGCGGAGTAAAAGTAGCGTTTCTTCTTAGGCCGTTTATTGAAATACTCCCACACTTTTGACGACTTTTGGCGTGTTTTTTCCCCTTGCTCGCACCGCTCGCATCGTCTGCTTTGCGCTCCGCCATGACGGTAGTGTGACGTAAATATGCGACGCGTCGACGAACAAAAACGTCCTCGACGTATTTACGTAACCGATGACGTCGACTACGTCGACGCGTCGTTTCAGCCCTAATATATATATATATATATATATATATATAAGAAATACTTGACTTTCAGTCAGCTAGAATTCACCAAGTCAAGTATTTCATATATATATATATATATATATATATATATATATATATATATATATATATATATATATAAGAAATACTTGACTTTCAGTGAATTCTAGCTATATACATATTTTTTATTTTTTATTTTATTATATATATATATATATACACATATTTTACACATATACACACACATAACACTCATCTACTCATTGTTGAGTTAAGGGTTGAATTGTCCATCCTTGTTCTATTCTTTGTCACTATTTTTCTAACCATGCTGAACACCCTCTCTGATGATGCATTGCTGTGTGGCATGCACAAAAGTGCTTTCATTAAATGCACTGGAGTCTGGAATCTTCCATCTCTCCCTAGCATGGCCCAAAACCGGTCAATCTTTCCTTCCTGAGGAAGATCTTCACTGCCAAGCACTTGGTAGTCCACTACTTCTTCCCGGAGACTATCCAGGTCCAATTGCAGCTGCGGCTTGGAACTTACAAGCGTATTTCTTCATCTTACTCGTCGTCGGCGTCGCCACGGCTGTATCCTCCTCGTTCTTCTGCTTCGTCTCCTTGTTGTGTGCGCAGTTGTGCACTGCACTCTCTAAAGGCCGTAGATGTTATTGTCACATATGCATGTACAGTAGATGGCAGTATTGTCCTGTTTAAGAGTGTCACAACATTGCTGTTTACGGCAGACGAACTGCTTTACGGTAGACGAAAACGTGACTGCTGTTGTTGTGTGTTGTTACCGCGCTGGGAGGACGATAATAAACTGCCTAACAATAAACCCACATAAGAAACCAAGAACTCGCCCTCAATCAATCTACAGTTATAACGTGATTGGGCAGGCACGCTGTTTATATTGTGGGAAAGCGGACGTGAAAACAGGCTGTCGACACGTCACTCAGGTCCGCATGGAGCTGGAGGGGGCGTGGCCTCCAGCTCCGCCTGAATTTCGGGAGATTTTCGGGAGAAAATTTGTCCCGGGAGGTTTTCGGGAGAGGCGCTGAATTTCGGGAGTCTCCCGGAAAATCTGGGAGGGTTGGCAAGTATGCACATATTTCACAATATTTCCATTTTCTCTTTTTTTTTTTTTAATTATTAAATAAACATAAAAAACACAAGATACACTTACAGTTAGTGCACCAACGCAAAAACCCTCCCTCCCCCATTCTCACTCATTCACACTCACTTCACACAAAAGGGTTGTTTCCTTCTGTTATTAATATTCTGGTTCCTACAATATATATCAATACAGTCATATTTTCATTTTCTCTCTATAACATGTCCGAAAATGAGTAGAAAGAAGCAAAGTTGTTTATCAGGATTCTTCTTCTTTGTACTTTGTAAACACTTGGAGTTTGAACAGTTTCTTAAACTGGATCATTTTAGTTCTTTGTTTGACTTCTTTGCACAATCCATTCCATTATTTAGTTCCACATACAGTACTGATATACTTGTATTTTGTATTGCAGTTCTAACCTGTAGTTAGTACTATATCAGTACTAACCTCTAGTTAGTGCTGATATACTAACTACAGGTCTTAAAGTGTTGTATATGCATACAGATGTTATAAGTTCGATTTTTCTCTAAGGTTATAGTATTCCTCTTTTGGTGAGAATAACTGTAGTACATTCTTAGGTAGCAGGTTATAGTTTGCTTTGTATATAATTTTAGCTGTTTGCAAATGCACCAAATCTTTGATTTTCAATATTTTGGATTCAATAAATAAAATGTTTGTGTGTTGCCTATATCTAACATTATGTACTATTCTCACTGACCTCTTTTGTAACACGGTTATTGAATAAAGCTTATGTTTGTAGTTATTCCCCATATTTCTTCACAATAATTCAAATACAGAAACACTAGTAAGTACTAGTTTTATTTATTATTGAAGTATTTCTTGCAACTTTATATTGTATATTTTTATATGAGAGTTCCAGTTAATTTTATCGCCAATTGTTATAGCCAAAAATTGTATTTATTAATTATTAATTATTTATTTATTTTTTACTTTCTTGTCTACTGTTACTCAATAGCATTATTTTAGTTTTACTGAGATTCAAAGATAGTCTGTTTTTGTCAAACCATATTTTTAATTTGTTAATTTCTTCTGTTATTATTTGTATTCTCTTCTGTGTGTTCTCTCCTGAACAAACTGCAGTCATGTTGTCTACAAATAATACTAACTTTAAGTCCTTTGTAACTCCATAAATATCGTTTACAGAGATTGATAAATTTTGGTCCCAGTATTGATCCCTGGGGTACGCCACAAGCTACTGTATATTCAGCTCTGTAGACGTATGTTCACCTAGCTTCACGTATTGCTTTTTGTTACTTAAGTAACTTATTACCCAGTTCAAGACCAACCCCATACAGTTCTAGTTTTTTAATTAAGATATTATGATTAGATCCATAAACAGTGCAGCTGCACACTGTCCACCATCTACTGCATTGGTAATCTCTTCCATTATTTCGATTAATACCATAGATGTTGAGATGTTGGATCTGTATCCGTATTGGTTGTCTGCAAGTGTTACACTTGTATTTATTAATTTGTCCGATCTATTGGTAAATGTTTTTTTTTTATAATTTTAGAAAATTGTGAAAGTAAGGAAACTTGTCTATAGTTTGTAAACTGGTGTTTGTCTCCAGTATTATAAATTGGTTAAACTTTTGCTATTTGCCTGTTTGAAATGATAGGTTGCTGAAGTATGTTAAAAGTTCTGAAATCTCTTCAATAACTTTATTGTTTCCAAAAAAATTCTGTTAACATCAATTGAGGTCTTGGATTTACATTTCTTTACAATTTTGATGATTTCCCCCTCTGTCACACACACCCATTAATTTAATTTGATGCATGTTTTGTACGATAACAAATTAATGGGAAATAAATTGTAAAAAAATTTTTTTTAATATTGGTGCTGATTCTAAATTGATTCATAGTTTTAAAAAATCAATAAAAAAAATTAAAAATAGGGGGTGGGGGGGTTTGCTTTTTTTTTTTTTAACATTCAGTTTTTTTATTTAAACAATTCTCAACTATTATTGATATTGTTAATATTGATACTGATGGTTTTACTAATTGTTGGGTTTACTTTTTTAGTATTGTATTGGTATGTCTTCTCGTGCTTTTGTATTTCAAAGCTGGGGTTGGGTTAGGGTTGGGATTGCTCTATTTTCTTTTATTAAATCGATTAACATTCTGTAATTTTTGTAAATAAAATGTATAAAATACATGCGTATTTTGTTTTTTAGGCCAACACAGTATAAGTCGACGTCAGCAGCCAAAAGGAGCTTTTGTAACCTGTTTTGAAAAGGTTTTATTATAATGTATATACCAAATAACATATTGCAAGAATCATGTTGAATCGAAAATGTATTCTGAATCGAATAATCACTCGTAGAATCGGAATCGAACCGAATCGTGAGGTGCCCAAAGAGCCCCGCTGCTATGTTTTAGTACAGAATAACAAATTTAACCAAATTAAAACACACACTTACATTTTTCCCTAACATCTGTCGAGACAAATCCAAATCCAGTTCTTCTGCTTGTGGGACGGCGTGGCGCAGTGGGAGAGTGGCCGTGCGCAACCTGAGGGTCCCTGGTTCAATCCCCACCTAGTACCAACCTCGTCATGTCCGTTGTGTCCTGAGCAAGACACTTCACCCTTGCTCCTGATGGCTGCTGGTTAGCGCCTTGCATGGCAGCTCCCGCCATCAGTGTGTGAATGTGTGTGTGAATGGGTAAATGTGGAAGTAGTGTCAAAGCGCTTTGAGTACCTTGAAGGTAGAAAAGCGCTATACAAGTACAACCCATTTATTTAAGCCCATCACTAAGACAGGACACAGGGGACTTTATAGATGTGATTTGGGAAATATATCATTATATTGTTCTCTCACGGATATGGTCAATTTTGACGTTGGTTTTTCGAAGTCCCAGACGCCGTACTCACCCAGCCGGATTCCTGCCTTCCTTTCCCGCCCCCTGGCTCCTCCCCCCCGGCCTCACCGCCACCGCGGTAAACGTGGTGGCCAGCTGGTAAGAGTTAGGGCACTCCTGGCCCGGCCTTCCGTGGCTTCCCGAAGGAGGTATGGTCCGGTACCTGGTCTCTTCCTGCACCCGCGTTCGCTGGATCCCGCCGGCTCCTGGCTTGTTCCTGTCGTGGGTTTGAAGGGAGAAGCTCGCCACCATCGCTCCTGCTGTCCCCGCCCCCGGAGGCGCGGGGTGAATTCCCGCCACCTGCGGGCTCTGTGTCGGGCCCCACCCGGATCAGCAGCGGCCTTGGACGCGCCGGCCCCCGTCAAGTTCGGTCTTGTTAACGCAAGATCTTTGACAAACAAAACATTTATCCTGAAAGATTTATTCACTTCCCGCGGACTGGACTTCCTCTGTGTGACGGAGACATGGCTGAGAACTGGTGAGTTCGCCCCTCTTAATGAACTTTCATCACCGGAATGCTTGTATTTTAATTATCCGCGGTCGTCCGGCCGAAAAGGAGGAGGATTAGCAGTCGTTTTGACTTTAAATGCCGTCAGATCCGTATGCAATCCTCCTTTTCAAGCTTCGAACTATGCATGTTTGAACTGGGTCTTTCTGATGTCGTCCTGTGTGCCGTCGTCTATCGACCACCCAAGTACCATAAAGACTTTATAAATGACTTTTCTGAATTTCTGGCCGAAATCTTGCCCAAATATGATCGTGTCCTTATTGTTGGTGATTTTAATATTCACACCTGCTGCCCAGACGAACCCCTCTCCAAAAGCTTCCTGAATGTCACAAAAGTGCTTACATCAAATGCATTAGAGTCTGGAATCTACCATCTCTCCCTAGCATGGCCCAAAACTGGTCAATCTTTGCTTCCTGAGGAAGATCTTCAGTGCCAAGCACTTGGTAGTCCACTACTTCTTCCCGGAGGCTATCCAGGTCCAATCGCAGCTGCGGATTGGAACTTACAAGCTGTTATGAGAGTAGCGTATGTGTGTGTGTGGCCCTTTAATAGGTGAGCATGTGAGGTGAGTGACGTCAGTGAGTGTGTGGGCGAGAGAAGAGAGGGAGCGGTAGCGTGAGTGCGGGCGGGGACTAGTTTGTTTTGTGTTGTATTGGCTGTGTGCAAGCAATCAATAAAGCAAGATTTGCAACTAATCGCCGGACTCAGGCAGTAAAGGTGCAACAAAGCGTATTTCTTCATCTTACTCGTCGTCGGCGTCGCCATGGCTGTATCTTCCTCGTTCTTCTGCTTCGTCTCCTTGTTGTGTGCGCAGTTGTGCACTGCACTCTCTAAAAGCCCTATATGTTATTGATGTTATAGATGGCAGTATTGTCCTGTATAAGAGTGTCACAACATTGCTGTTTACGGCAGACGAACAGCTTTACGGTAGACAAAAACCTGACTGCGGGCGTTGTGTGTTGTTACCGCGCTGGGAGGACGTTAATGAAACTGCCTAACAATAAACCCACATAAGAAACCAAGAACTCGCCCTTGATCATTCTACAGTTATAATGATTGGGCAGGCACGTTGTTTATATTGTGGGAAAGCGGACTCAGGTCCGCATGGAGCTGGAGGGGGCGTGGCTTCCAGCTCCGCCTGAATTTCGGGAGATTTTCGGGAGAAAATTTGTCCCGGGAGGTTTTCGGGAGAGGCGCTGAATTTCGGGAGTCTCCCGGGAAATCCGGGAGGGTTGGCAAGTAAGCCTCGTACTGTCTTATGGTTTTAATGTTGACAATGTCGTTGTTGGTGATGCTGTGTTTTCTGATCACAGTCCTGTTATGTTCAATTTAAGTTTGCACCCTGATGTAAAACCACTTGCCGTGCGTCATGGGCGCGTTATTAGGTCTGACACTGCAGCTGCCTTCTCTCTTTTGTTCACTGTGTGCATTCAGAGTATATCACACTCTGCAGACACTGAACAATTGATGTGCTCTTTTCTCTCCACATGTTCTGAGATGCTGGACAGTATAGCGCCCCTCAGAGCTATACGTCCAAAGCCAAAACAGGAGCTTGGGCTCAATGAAACCACACGCACAGCTAGGCGTGAGTGGCGAAGGGCGGAGCGCAAGTGGAAAGGGGATCACTTGGAGGTCTCTTATCAAATTTTAAAAGAAAGCTGTCGGAATTATCAGAGTGTGGTTAAAGCTGAGAAAATAAAATATCCGTCAGACTTAATTTCAAATAGCATCAGCAAGCCCCGTGTTCTTTTTAAAACTATTAGTTATGTTCTTAAAGGGGAACATTATCACCAGACCTATGTAAGCGTCAATATATACCTTGATGTTGCAGAAAAAAGACCATATATTTTTTTAACCGATTTCCGAACTCTAAATGGGTGAATTTTGGCGAATTAAACGCCTTTATAATATTTGCTCTCGGAGCGGTTGTGACGTCACATCGGGAAGCAATCCGCCATTTTCTCAAACACCGAGTCAAATCAGCTCTGTTATTTTCCGTTTTTTCGACTGTTTTCCGTACTTTGGAGACATCATGCCTCGTCGGTGTGTTGTCGGAGGGTGTAACAACACGAACAGGGACGGATTCAAGTTGCACCAGTGGCCCAAAGATGCGAAAGTGGCAAGAATTTGGACGTTTGTTACGCACACTTTACCGACGAAAGCTATGCTACGACAGAGATGGCAAGAATGTGTGGATATCCTGCGACACTCAAAGCAGATGCATTTCCAACGATAAAGTCAAAGAAATCTGCCGCCAGACCCCCATTGAATCTGCCGGAGTGTGTGAGCAATTCAGGGACAAAGGACCTCGGTAGCACGGCAAGCAATGGCGACAGTTTGTTCCCGCAGACGAGCGAGCTAAACCCCCTGGATGTCTTGGCTCACACCGTCCCTTAAACTGGACAGATCAGCTTTCAGGAAAAGAGCGCGGATGAGGGTATGTCTACAGAATATATTAATTGATGAAAATTGGGCTGTCTGCACTCTCAAAGTGCATGTTGTTGCCAAATGTATTTCATATGCTGTAAACCTAGTTCATAGTTGTTAGTTTCCTTTAATGCCAAACAAACACATACCAATCGTTGGTTAGAAGGCGATCGCTGAATTTGTCCTCGCTTTCTCCCGTGTCGCTGGCTGTCGTGTCGTTTTCGTCGGTTTCGCTTGCATACGGTTCAAACCGATATGGCTCAATAGCTTCAGTTTCTTCTTCAATTTTGTTTTCGCTACCTGCCTCCACACTACAACCATCCGTTTCAATACATTCGTAATCTGTTGAATCGCTTAAACCGCTGAAATCCGAGTCTGAATCCGAGCTAATGTCGCTATAGCTTGCTGTTCTTTCCGCCATGTTTGTTTGTGTTGGCTTCACTATGTGACGTCACAGGAAAATGGACGGGTGTTTATAACGATGGTTAAAATCAGGCACTTTGAATCTTTTTTTAGGGATATTGCGTGATGGGTAAAATTTTGAAAAAAACTTCGAAAAATATAATAAGCCACTGGGAACTGATTTTTAATGGTTTTCACCATTCTGAAATTGTGATAATGTTCCCCTTTAATCCGAATCCAGCCACTTCAATGGAGATGACAAGTGAAACTTGTGAAAAATGTCTCTCATTTTTCAACGACAAGATTGCTTGTATTCGGGCAAATCTTTCTCGTTCTTCATTGAGTTTTAATGTGGCCACTCAGTGCTCGGCTATGTTTTGTCAGTTTGAGCCTGTGTCCATGCCTGAGTTTACAGGAATAGTTGACAAGCTAAAACCCTCGTCCCGTCCCACAGACCCAGTCCCCCCTCGCTTTTTTAAAGAAGTCTGGTATTCTATTGACTTGTCTGTTAGGGACATCATCAACAGCAGCTTGATTTCTGGCAGTGTCCCCTCTTTTTGTAAAGGAGCTGTTGTTGAGCCTTTGATCAAAAAAACAGGTCTTGATCCTACAAGTTTGTCAAATTATCGGCCTATTTCCAAATGACCTTTTGTGTCAAAAATTTTGGAGAAATGTGTTTTGGTGCAACTGCAGCCTTTTTTAGATGAAAATAGCACTTTAGATCCATTTCAGTCTGGGTACAAAGCTTTGCATAGTACCGAATCTGCACTTTTAAAGGTTCTTAATGACTTGCTTTTAATGTCTGATTCTGGTAGCTCTGCCATTTTAGTGCTTTTAGATCTTACAGCTGCCTTTGACACAGTCGACCACACAATTCTTTTAGACCGCCTAAGAGACTGTGTGGGTGTGGTTCAGATCCTACCTGTCAGAGAGGTCCTTCTCTGTCAGGCTGGGGGAGGCCACCTCTTCTTCTGCTCCGCTTTACTGTGGTGTCCCCCAGGGATCTATTTTAGGCCCCATCCTGTTTGCACTCTACCTTCTCCCTCTTGGAGAGATTTTTAAGAGGCATGGAGTGTCTTATCACTTTTATGCAGATGACTGCCAAATTTATATGCCAATTTCAAAAGGCCACATCCCCCTGACACCCCTTCTCAACTGTCTATGCGACATCAAGGCTTGGTTAGCCCAGAATTTTTTAATAATGAATGAGGGAAAAACGGAAATTTAAGTTTTTGGTCCGGCCCTCACTGACTTGGGACCATTGCAAAATTATGTGCGTCCCAAAGTCACCAGCCTTGGCGTCACTATAGACAGCGATTTTAAACTTGACAAACAAGTCAATGGCGTTTTAAAATCGTGTTTTTATCATCTTCGTCTTTTAGTAAAGGTAAAACCGTTTTTATCTTTTAACTTTTTTGAACAAGTCGTGCATGCTTTTATTTCAAGTCGCCTGGACTACTGCAATGCACTTTATGCTGGCATTAGTCAAAAAGCTCTCTCTCGCTTGCAGTTAGTCTAGAACGCGGCAGCACGACTTTTAACAGGGGCCAGGAAACGCAAGCAATTAACCCCAATTCTTGAGAGTTTGCACTGGCTCTCTGTTCATTTTAGAATTGATTTTAAAACCTTGCTGTTTGTTTTTAAAGCTTTACATGGACTGGCACCTCAGTATATCTCGGACCTCATCCAAATGTCCACTCCTGCGCGCGCTCTGTGGTCCGAGAGCCAGCTCCAGCTCGTGGTGCCCAAGACAAGACTTAAAATCAGGGGAGACAGGGCCTTTTCTGTGGTCGGCTCTGGAACACTCTGCCCCTCCATGTTCAAACTGCTTCCACAGTGTAGTGTTTTAAGTCTCGTCTTAAGACCCACTTTTATTCTTTGGCTTTTAACACTACGTGAGTTGTGTGGTCCTCTGTCCTCTGTTGTCCTCTGTGTTTTTTATAACTTTTGATTTCTATTTACTGTTTTAATTGGTTTTACCCTTTAAAATCGTTTTTAATCATATTTATTTTTATATTGGTTTTATATTTATTTATTTTTTGTTTGTATTCAATCATTGGTGGAGCTAAAGATATCCATCCATCAATCCATCCATCTTCTTCCGCTTATCCGAGGTCGGGTCGCGGGGGCAGCAGCCTAAACAGGGAAACCCAGACTTCCCTCTCCCCAGCCACTTCGTCCAGCTCTTCCCGGGGGATCCCGAGGCGTTCCCAGGCCAGCCTGGAGACATAGTCTTCCCAACGTGTCCTGGGTCTTCCCCGTGGCCTCCTATCGGTCAGACGTGCCCTAAACACCTCCCTAGGGAGGCGTTCGGGTGGCATCCTGACCAGATGCCCGAACCACCTCATCTGGCTCCTCTTGATGTGGAGGAGCAGCGGCTTTACTTTGAGCTCCTCCTGGACGACAGAGCTTCTCACCCTATCTCTAAGGGAGAGACACGCCACCCGGCGGAGGAAACTCATTTCGGCCGCTTGTAAATAAATAAATAAACCACGTGATGTTAGTGCCCCAGTCGAGGAAAATGAGCAAACTTTTAATATTATTTTTTTATCTTGATAGATTGAAAATTAACACCAATGAGTTGACTGATGAACATTATCACATAATTTATTCAGAAAATATAAATAACGACAAATAAAGGTAGAATACAACTAACCGCAACATGTATGTGTAAAATCAATCAATCAATCAATCAATCAATGTTTATTTATATAGCCCTAAATCACAAGTGTCTCAAAGGGCTGCACAAGCCACAACGACATCCTCGGTACAGAGCCCACATAAGGGCAAGGAAAAACTCACCCCAGTGGGACGTCGATGTGAATGACTATGAGAAACCTTGGAGACGACCGCATATGTGGGTAACCCCCACCCTCTAGGGGAGACCGAATGCAATGGATGTCGAGTGGGTCTGACATAATATTGTGAGAGTCCAGTCCATAGTGGATCCAACATAATAGTAAGAGTCCAGTCCATAGTGGGGCCAGCAGGACACCATCCCGAGCAGAGACGGGTCAGCAGCGCAGAGATGTTCCCAACCAATGCACAGGCGAGCGGTCCACCCCGGGTCCCGACTCTGCCCCCCCCCCCCCCCCCCCTCCACAAGGGAGAGGGGAGCAGAGGAGAAAAGAAAAGAAACGGCAGATCAACTGGTCTAAAAAGGGGGGTCTATTTAAAGGCTAGAGTATACAAATGAGTTTTAAGATGGGACTTCAATGCTTCTACTGAGGTAGCATCTCTAATTGTTACCGGGAGGGCATTCCATAGTACTGGAGCCCAAATAGAAAACGCTCTATAGCCCGCAGACTTTTTTTGGGAATCACTAATAAGCCGGAGTTCTTTGAACGCAGATTTCTTGCCGGGACATATGGTACAATACAATCGGCAAGATTTAGTAAAAAAACAAAAAACTACGTAATAATTTGTACATTTTCAGAATGTGCTTGTTCTATTTTTAAACAGATAAAACAATCTGAAGTTGTCTTTATTTTTAAGTTATCTTGTCGTGATTTTAGCAGTCCGGCTTGGGAGTAGATTTTTCTCTATGTGACCCCCGATCTAGTTTGACACCCCTGCTCTATGGTCTCTTGGGAACTTCACCAGTCGTCACTCAAATAGAGGAGAACGACTAATATTAACAACTAATATATTCAAACTTTTATTGCAGGAGATTCCATAAAATAATCACTAGGAATTGTAACTCATCGGATTGTCCTTTGACCTCACTAAATTGTTAGAGTCAAATCTGTCTGGTTTTATGAGTGTATTATAGTAAACACAAAAGTCTGACTTGATTCAGGCCTCTGAAGAGTTTATAGTTGGCACCGGTCTGTCCAAACATGTACAGGAAGAAGATAAATAATGCCAAGCATGATCCTCATACAAGCATGCTTACTGTAGAGACGGTAGAGTCCCAGACCTGCACAGAGTCTGCAGGGACTCTGTGTTTTGTTTCCATCATCAAAGTGTTTGGGTTTGGCCTCTCCTCTTTGCACCTATCACTCAGCAACGCTCATGGCCACTTGGACCTTGAAATTTTACCCCGGGCTGTTGAGAGGAGGGGGCAGACGGGCAAGAGAAACGTACATCTCCTTGGTCTTGCTCTGCACGGCCGGGGGTCACTTGGCCATTCTTCTGTTGCACAAAAGACTACTTCAAGTGCCTCTGTGACAATGGCCTTTAGATCACTGGAGCGTTATGATTGCTGGTTAACGTGAATGCACTTTGTATTAATTGAGCGAGACGTAATGTGAACTATTTTGGTCGGCATAGAAACAAGGTGGTAATGTCCACGAGCCATGACTAAATGTTCATGTTGTCCTGCATTAATTAGTGTTTTGTTTTGTTTTGCTTGCAAGGCACACATCATCAAAACTGGGACTCATTGTGAGTCCGTTAATGAGCGCAACCTTTCACTTTCAACTCCTCTGCAAGCATAATGTCATTCACTGGCAGCCCATAATGAACATGCTCAAAGCACAAGGAGTGAGGCATGATTTCCCAAGACAAGCCTTTAACTTAGCACAAAGGAATGTCAGATGTGCTGACACAAAAGAACCCAACCACCCACCTTTTTTTGTCTTGTTGATTAACATACAGCCTTAATGCACATGAGGCAATCACGTTAAGATAAGCTCATTGGGATGTGGTTCGGTCAGAAGGAAAAGAGCTGTAAATAAAAACAATAATCAGGCTTGGCTGCTCTGCTGTTGAGGCAACATTGGGTGCAGACTTTTGCTCAGGGTAACCCTGAGACACTTCTGCAAAGCAGACCCCCCTCATTTACACTTATTGTGAGACTTGCCAGCAGTCCGACCTCTTTCAGCACAACTCGACTCAGCCAGTGACAGACAGGCACCCTCGTGTCAAAACACTGTCTGCTGCTGCCAGTCTGCTGCAACCTCAAACAGCAGGCCTCCTGCCACGGTTACACTCTCACCCTCAAAAGCACACATTCGTCACAATGTGGTAAACATGTAAATACTGGCCAATCGGCACTTTAATATATTGGCCAGAGTTTTGGTTCACCTTCACAAACCAGCACGTTTCAACACAAGAGCATTTCCATTATGTACACCTGCACACTCTAATGCAATGGTTCTCAACCTTTTTTAATTCAAGTACCCCCTAATCCAGGGGTCGGCAACCCAAAATGTTGAAAGAGGCATATTGGACCAAAAATACAAAAACAATTCTGTCTGGAGCCGCAAAAAAATAAAAGCCATATTACATACAGATAGTGTGTCATGAGATATAAATTGAATTAAGAGGACTTAAAGGAAACTAAATGACCTCAAATATAGCTACAAATGAGGCATAATGATGCAATATGTACATATAGCTAGCCTAAATAGCATGTTAGCATCGATTAGCTTGCAGTCATGCAGTGACCAAATATGTCTGATTAGCACTCCACACAAGTCAATAACATCAACAAAACTCACCTTTCATGCACAACGTTAAAAGTTTGGTGGACAAAATGAGACAGAAAAAGAAGTGGCATAAAACACGTCCTAGAAAGTCGGAGAAAGTTATACATGTAAACAAACGGTGAGTTCAAGGACCGCCAAAATTAGTAGGACAAAACGGCGCTCGCCAAATACTCGAATCAGTGAAGCATGTTTAATATAAACAGTGTGCTTTGTAACAATTAGGAAGGCTTGTGTCATGTTTGTCCTCCTACATAAACCAAATTAAAACAAAAAATGCATTTTTTTCCCCTCATCTTTTTCCATTTTTCATACATTTTTTAAAAAGCTCCAGAAAGCCACTAGGGCGGCAAAGCATTTTTGGTTGAAAAAAAGAGATAAAGAAGTAAAATACAGCACTATGTCATCAGTTTCTGATTTATTAAATTGTATAACAGTGCAAAATATTGCTCATTTGTAGTGGTCTTTCTTGAACTATTTGGAAAAAAAGATAGGTTTTTATTTATATTTATAAAGGATTTTTGAATTGTTGCTATTTTTAGAATATTTAAAAAAAATCTCACGTACCCCTTGGCATACCTTTAAGTACCCCCAGGGGTACGCGTACCCCCCATTTGAGAACCACTGCTCTAATGCAGTGTTTTTCAACCTTTTTTGAGGCATGGCATGTTTTTTTTCATTAAAAAATCCAGAGGCACCAGCAGAAAACGTTAAAAAAATGAAACTCCACCAGATCGTCGTGCCTTATTTTGAGTTTGTTGGTGTTTTCCTGTGTAGTGCTTTAGTTTTTGTCTTGCGCTGTTATTTTGGTGGCCCTTCCTGTTTTGTTGATGTTTTCCTGTAGCAGTTTCATGTCTTCCTTTGAGCGCTATTCCCCGCACCTGCTTTGTGTTAGCAAGCAAGGCTTGTATGGTGTTCCGGTCTGTGGGACCCGTTTTCATTTTTTTATTAAAAGAAAGATGATACAATTAATTAATTTTTCAAACTGAGACTCGCTTACTTTGGCTCATTTTCTGTGAAGAACATATATCAGAATACATATTTAATGACCACACACCATACACCCCCCCTACTAATAGATAATGCTGTGGAAATTGATGTTCTGTGTACCACACACACACACACACACACACACACACACATGCATACACAGCAGGCCTAGACAGGAGGAGGACAGAGTTTAGGTACACAGAACATCAGGGGGTCAAATGTGCGAGAAAATTAGAGCAGACAGTGTTGACAAACAATGTCGCAACCTTGTGTGGGAGCCGCAGGTGCAGAAACACAAAAGAAGAATCCCTGTGGGATGCAGAAACTGGCAGAGAAATTTTCCGTACAACGTTCATATTGTTGTTACTCAGCCAGCGTTTGTGGGTCTGATGGACCCTTTGCATTTTGTGGCTTTTAGTACCTCACAATCAAACACTTTTATGTTAAAATACTGAACAGATGTATACCTTATCCCAATAAACATCTGTTTATTGGGATAAATCATTGTTGATTGTCATGTCATGTACGGATGTACTTTGTGGATGCCGTAAGTTTTTGCTGTCGTCCAGCATTCTGTTTCTGTTTACTTTGGAACCAGTTCAGTTTTACTTTTGTTTTGCATACCCATCCCTATGCTTCATTGCCTTTTCCTTTTCCTTTTGTTCATTTTTAGTTTAAGCATTACATACATTTTTACCTGCACACTGCCCCCCGCTGTGGTCTGCATATTGGGATCACAACAAACCATCCTCGTCTCACCCGACACATTCCGACTTTTACAAAGCAATTAACTACTTGATGCCACCTACTGATACGGAGTATTACGTGGTTACCCCGCCGAACTCCACACAGCAAAGACACTAAGTAATGTCACATTATTTGCAGATTATAATTATTGATTTGCAAAAAATATTTTCTTTATTAGCTTATTGCTTGATATCGACATAAGTTATTTTTTCCAACCATGAAAGAAAAGAAAGGGTGTATGAAGGTCAGTGCTGAGAAGAAAAAGTGGATAGTATTAATTGAATTAAAAAAATAACGAAAAAGCATGTTGCCATCTTGGTGAAGCATTTTGAGCATATCACTGCTAGTCTGCATCATACTGGAGCAGAATGAGTCTAACAGCAGCCAATAACAGTATAATAATGCGTAAACGGCGAACATTTATCCATAAAAATATGGAAAAGCTGCTGATTGTGTGTTTGCCGGAGAGGCAGCTGCAAGTAGGTACCGTAGAAGTCCGTTCTTTGAGGTAAATGCTGTACATTTGTATAACATTACTTAAATAAAACTACTGTAGTTGTTAGCAGTGTTCGTAATAACGGAATTACTTTTACAAGTAACGAGTAACCTAATTAATTACATTTATACTTGGCAACAAGCATCGTCTTCGAAAGGCATCACACACACACACACTCTGCTCTCATGAAACATCTCTGAACTGCATACGCTAGATATTTGAAGTGTTTATTTTTAAGTAACGCAATAATAAGTTTCCCTAGTATTGAATTACTTTTAATAAAAAGTAATTCCATTCGTAATTAAATTATGTTTTATCGTAAAGTATCGAGTAACTACGGTATAATTATTTACTTTTTAAAAGTAATTTTCCGAACACTTGTTGTTAGTAATACATTCTATTGTATTGTTTTTATACAACATCTCTTATCTAGAAGTTTTTTTTCTTTTTAAAAGGTATGTTACATGTTGTGCGGTTTTGGGGTGGGCCAAGCACAAATTAAATTGATTTCAATTATTTTCAATGGGAAACACTGATTTGAGATATAAGTGTTTTGAGTTCAGGGCTTCGTCACAGAACCAATTAAGCTCCTAATTTGAAGGTAGGCCCAAAATTAATCAAACTCTCTGCAAATGAGTTAATGTTATCTTTTTATTTGATGAATGATTGGTTATGTTTTAGTTAGAAATGACACAAGAAAGTGGCCAAAAAAATGCATACTGTACAACTCTATAACATATGGTGTTTGTTAATTTTACATTACAACATCCTCAATACAGCCATATGTGTATCCAATGTTCTCACCTTGTAGTTAATGAGGGTTGAGAAAAAGAAACGTTATCCTATCAGGGGCCATTTAATTTTTAAGTCCTCAGAGGGCCATTTATCCCCAAAAAAAAGATCAATCAAACAATCAAAAAAATATAACAATGAAAGGCACACCACATAACACTGGACATTACACATTTACATCTCAGTTGCACATAAGTAATTGCACAGCTTCAATTGCACTATTTTGTGAATATTGTGCTTTTTGTTGTATTTTTAAATTAAATTATTTGCACTACCTGGGAATCTGTGACTACAAGTAAGAATTTACAGAGAAAAATGTTTCTTACAGTGCAATGACAACTAACTTTGATTTGAACGATTAAACAAATACTCTTATATTAGTATTATGTTTTTTTGTTATAAATTAGTGCTGTCAAAGTTAGCACTTTACCGCTTGCGATCAATCACCAAAAATGGCCGCATTAATCACATAAACATTTGAATTCGAATTTGAATTTGAATTTGAATTTATAAATGGAAAACCCCTTGAGATGCAGCATCTCGTTTTCAAGGGGTACCAAAGACATTTAAAATGAATACAACACAGTACTACACAGGACAATTTACACAACAAATAATTACAGACAATCATTAAAGACAATTTTGCTCAGATACCTCTCAGCTCACACAACTCTCTCAGAATGTACAATATTTACAGTAAAATAACACAAAATTTAGTAAAATAAATATAATATTATTAAGATAAATAAACACAGAGTAATCACGCAAGTTATTTGAACCTTACATATTTGCAATTTTATTGCAAAATTGTTCAAAATGTGAACCCCATACTCCAATTTGACCACGTTTTGAGCAAATTAATGACAAAACATTTTCAAAATATCCACATATGATATTCTTGTCAAGACCTATAACGGGTCTTGTCTTGTATTGTGTTTGTAATTATTCTAGTGTTCTTTTCTGGTCTCAGTGCTCCTTTTCTACTTAGTTGTTATTGATTAGTGTCCCCACCTGCTGCTAACACTAATCCCGCCCCTTTATATTACCGTCTTGCCATTCATTTGGCGCAGGTTCAGTGTTCACAGGGCCGGCCCGTGGCATAGGCCGTATAGGCAAATGCTAAGGGCGCCGTCCATCAGGGGGCGCCACGCCAGTGCCACAAATGTTGGAGAAAAAAAAAAAAGAAGAAAAAAAGTTGGTATTATTATTTCTAAATACAAAAAATAATCCCACGTTAATTAAAATGCAAAGTAAAGCCTATTTAATAGAAATATTATTTGTTACAACATTACGCCCCCCCCCCCCCCCTCCCCCGCACGGTGCGCCCCCTCCCTTCCCGTATCATGACTCTTTTTGGAAGTCACCACATCAAAAAATCAACACAAGATGTCAAAACGGCCAAAACTGTCAGGTGCCCAGGGAAGAAAAAAGAGAAAAGAAGAGGAGTAGAAACGAGAAAAGACAGAGTTAGCAGGTAGGTAACGTTAGCCTACATGAAATTATTTGTCTGTTACAGAATGTGATAGTAACCTGGCTTTTTAGCATTAAGCTAATGTTACATGATTCGGCAATTGCTAATCAATAAATAGCTAGTTCTGTTTTAACGTCGGGTTAATATTGTGGAGGGGGCTAAATTGTTATGGAAAATAATAATGTAACGTTAGGTAATTACAGTACTCACCTTACATTCCTCAGGGACATTTGTATTAGATCTTTTAAGCAGGTGTTTTTTGTTTACATTGTTATTGCCTTCTGGTTAGCTAATGTTTGCCCTGCAGGTAATAGTCACTTGTCCACCCCTTTATATATTAGGTATAGTTGTAAGTAAAAAAAAAAAAAGGTCAAAGACAAAGCTATTCGGTTTCTTGTATATACACTTCACTGCCGATGTGGGGGGGCGCCACCTAAAATCTTGCCTAGGGCGCCAGATTGGTTAGGGCCGGGCCTGAGTGTTCACCACTGGCGGCAGATATGTTGTTCAGTCATTGCAATTGCTAATTATTATGTTAACTTCACACTACTATATGTTCTTGTTATTATTTGCTATGCTGAGTTTTGCCTTGAGTTATGTACGCTTCCCTGCGACGACCCGTTCTTGTACTTTTGCTATGTTATCGGATTAAATAAGTCTTACCTGCACTTACCTGCCTATACTTCTGAATTTTGGGAAACACGACCATTCCTCTAATGAGACCCGAACTTGAAAATTCTGATGATAAAATTTAATTTTTGTCAAAATATTAGGGCCTTTTTTGTAAGATACTGTAAATTATGCCAGCAGGTAATTAATTGTGATTAATTATGATTAATCCAATTCTTTAACAAAAGTACTATCAAAAATGTTTCTCAAAATCAATAAAAATGCAAAATATTTCTCATCTCTTACACACACACTCCTATGGTATTTTGCCAGTCCCAACAAATAAAGTATCCTTATTTTGGTGTGTACCTTTTTAAATATTTTGCGACTACCCCAACCGTGAGAGAACATGTAAGGTTTTTTTTTGTTAAATGTACCAAATATTGGAAATAGTTTTAAGCATGATGCATTGTAGTTTTCCACCTGTACAGCAACACATTTTAAAAGTAGATATTGATAGTTTCCAATAAAGAGAATGCGAGAACATTTAAAAACATTATGAACCACTAATTTCCATAAATTGAAAACACATTATTCTTTACCTTTGCAAAACTTGTGTGTTCTTTTTACATGCCTATCAGTTTTTCTTAGCAACAAAAATATTTTTGTTTTATGCTGTGCTGGAAACCCCTGCATTGGCGTTTTGGATCATTTAATGTGGTGTAACCAGAAGAGGATCAATCTAGACAGCGATGCCAGTATGCTGCAAGCCGACACTCCTTCAAAGGCCAATGAGGCTCCCAACCAAGAAGAGATTTCTTTTTCTGATCCGTGCTCACGAGGCGAAACTCTCCCATTCTCGCATTCAAAGCATAAAGTGCTACAGTAGACGTGTGTTAAATTAACATGATCTGACCAAGTCAAGACCAATGGGAGGAAGGAAATTATGCATGAGAACATTCAGGTGTAGCGTAGCGGAGGACATAATCACAAAATGTTTGGTCAAAAACAAGATTAACTGCAGAAGAACTGGAGAATTTCTGAGTGACAGATTTATATCTGACTGTGTTTGGATCAAAAACAACTAAAACACTACTTTTATTTCTATCGAGTTATATTAGGCTAGTATTAGTTTCTCTTTGACCGAGTTTTCATCACACTTCTCTCCTGTGATTGCATGTGGTTTTATCTCAGCCAATCGGTAAAGACAACAATAAAATGTATTTTGAGTTACCTAAGCGGCATTCAGAATCGAATCCCAGGAGCCGAAAAGATTTTTTTCAAAAATAATTACACACCGCAGTATGTTGAGGTATGTACACCCACTCGTGCGCTGCCTGTATGCTATTTGTCACGCTGTGTGGAAAATATTGCAACGACTGACAGATTGACGACTAAATCATGCTGCTTTTTAGAATTGTGGCCAAGAAAAAAATGCAGAGATGATGGCGAAACCCTCCGGTTGCATATGAATCCATAGTGAAATGCTGACATTCATGATTAATTGTGGGTCATCTCATAATCCAAATGTTGCATGTTTTACTTAGGCTATAAAAAAAACTATATGTACAGTATATCTACAGGTCGGCATATGATAGGTCCAATCAGATAAATGCATGATTCTGGTGACATGAACACAGTTTTTTTTCTGTTTGTTTTCCAGATGTGTATCAAAATAGAAAAAATACTTTAAGGCTTTAGGGAACTGCTGTACCCTATTTAGGGTGTTAATGTTTAACCGCACACACAAACAATGCATTAGTTTATCTGCTTTAAGTAAACACTTTAACATCCTGAGAAAATGCCCTTTCTGCCCAAAGCTTTCTTTCCTCCCAACAGCTGCACTGACATCCTCATCCATCACTCGGCAGGCAAAACAAACGAACTTCATAAAGTTATTCCAAAGAATGCCAACCTTCACTAGTGATTTACATCTTGTTGTCGGAGCCTCTGCACCACATACCCGCAAGGAGGATGCAAATGGGCTCATTAGTTTAACATTAACAGGTGGGTGACACGCTCCAGTGAGGTGAACCGGCTCAATCCCTAACTTTGGCTCATTTGGTGCAAATGACTTGTTCCCACATATTTTCATGTCGTTTGTGATGTTTCTGTGTCTCCAGCAGCACAGACAGAACATTGTCTGTTCCTCACTTGATAATCTAATTGACATCATGTTGACAAGAAATTAGCTAAATGGTTTTACAGTAGACAGTATGGCCAGTTATTACTGGGAGGAACTGTTGGGTCAACATTTTGTAATAATGTTAAGATTTCATAAACAAAAATTGTTTGCACAAATTAATGAAAGCTGCATAAGAAAATCTGCCTTTCTCAGTTATGCACAGGATCTATGGTAACAACTATTTAATAGTGTGTACCACGGGGCACTGAGATTCATCACCAGCTGCGCTCCCCCTACTCACCATTGCGTATTATACTCAATGGTTAACTGGACATCTTTATGTGCTCGACGCCTCAATCATTAGCAGTGTTGGGTTAGTTACTGAAAAACAGTAACTAGTTATAGTTACTAGTTACTTCATTTCAAAAGTAACTCAGTTACTAACTCAGTTACTTACACCAAAAAGTAATGCGTTACTGTGAAAAGTAACTATTTAGTTACTTTTTTTTTAAACTTTTTTTTTAAAGCTCCAATTAATGCCCTTTTAGCCTTCATGTCAGTACTGTTATTGCACTGGAGAATAATACAATCTGTTGATCAACTTGACATGCATTTGCATCACTGAACTCTGCTAAGCAATGTGGTCTGCATACAACACACAAAGACAAAGATATGTTACAAAGGCCAATTTGTTTCTGTCCAGATCAAATTGACAAAACTATTTTAAATAGCTGCAACATAACTATTGAAGAACTATATGGATAAACTGATGTTGTTGTTGTGCTGGGACTCTTCACCCGTGAGCGTACTCCGGTTAGGGAATAAGGACACCGTTTTACGTTTCAACTTCTTTATATATGACTTTGTAGCAGCAGCAGCTAAGCACACTCTACATACGCACTGTTCAACACATTGCCCGAAGGACCCCGAGAGGTAAACATAGCTGCCCGGTAAACTGCCTGACTCAAAAAAACTCAACTTAAAGGTGCATGACTACATTAGTAACTTGTTTACGTCAGCAATAATATAGTCAATTATATTCAACAATTAACATTAACTAGGGAACTTTATCTTCTATCTTAATCACTGACAGAGGGAATTTATAACAGCCGCCCCCTAAATAGCATGGCAATTTTGAAACAAACATAAATTCCCACAGCAATCCTTTAACCAGGATTATCTTCAGGAAGAGCTGACAGCTGGACCAGCCGAGCAACTGGTCTCAGGTAAGTCTTCTCGCCAACTTTGACTTCAGCAGTTCGTATACATCCATCATCACTTGCATTCAGCTTTACCACCCTCCCCATTGGCCAGTGAGCACGTGGAAGCTGAGGATCAACAATCATCACAACTGTGTCCAGGGGGAGATGATCTGTGTGTTGGCGCCATCTCTGGCGGGTTTGAAGAGAGGGCAAGTAGTTCCTGATAAACTGTGTCCAGAAGTGGTCGGCCATCATCTGGCAATGACGCCAGCGCCTCCTGGTGAGGGTGTCAGGGGCATAGGTAACTTGTGGAAGAGAGGCATCCTGCCGCCCCATCAACAACATGCTGGGCGTCACTGGGTCTGGATCGGCCACATCCGAGGATACGTATCCTAAAGGCTTGGCATTGAGGATGCCTTCCACTTCGATGAGGAGTGTGAGCAGAACCTCTGCTTGGAGCGCTTGTGCACCTATGACCACTTGTAGGGATTTCTTGACTGATTGGATCTCACGCTCCCAGACACCACCAAAGTGGGGAGATGCTGGCGGGTTAAGACGAAACTTAATCTGTTTTTCTGCAAGCCGCTCCTGCAACTGTGACTCCATTGCTGCAAATGCCTCCTTCAGCTCCTTGTCTCCCCCTCGGAAGTTAGTCCCTTGGTCAGAGAGGACCTCAAAGGGAGTGCCTCTCCGTGCGATGAACCGTCTCAGTGCGAGGAGGAAAGCATCTGTGTCGAGGCTGGTGAGTAGATCCAGATGTATACATCTCGTCGTGAGACATTTGAAAATGATCCCCCAGGGCTTTTCACTTCGCCTCCCAGCCTTGACCATGTACGGCCCAAAGCAGTCCACGCCTGTTGAGAAGAATGGAGGTTTGAGCAGCCGCAGACGGGCTGAGGGCAGGTCTGCCATCCTCGGCACCACTGGTTTCCCTCTCCACTTCATGCAACCAGTGCAAGCTCTCTGATACTTCTTGATAGCCTGCCTTCCTCGCAGAACCCAGTAGTAGCGCTTCATCTCTGCAAACACCCTATCAGGTCCAGGGTGGTGTAGCTGAGCATCCATCTCTTTAATGAGGAGTGTGGTGACTGCATGACGGGGATCCAACAGTATTGGGTGAATGTCAGTGGGGCTAGAGCTGTCTAAACGGCGCAGGCGTCCTCCAACCCGTATAAGACCCAATGTAGGGTCTAATTCTGGGGCAAGCGTACTCAGCCTGCTGCTGGGTGGTACAGGCTTGCCGGCTCTGAGGCATCTGATTTCTACAGAGAAGCCGTCTGCTTGGCTGGTTTTGAGCAGGTGGACTTCAGCATCTCTTAGGTCACACAGAGGTGAAGCAGGGTCAGCTGCCGCCCCATGAAGAGACCGTTGCGTAGCCTTGACCAACTCTCTCCAGCTGCTGAATCGGGTGAGATCTGGTATCTTGGGTGGTGGGCTGGTCTGTGTAAGAGCACAAAAAACACTGTGTTTTAACTCACCACGGTCCTCTGGCTCTGTGATGCTAGGACATGATGGCCATTCATCCGGTGGACGGCGAAGGAATGCTGGTCCCTGGATCCAACGATTTGGCACAGCCAGCTCAGCTAACGTCTTGCCACGGGTGAGATCGTCGGCCGGATTGTTAGCTGTATCCACATACCTCCAGGTGTGTGAGGCAGTCAGCTCCTGGATCTCAGAAACCCTTGTTCCCACGAAAACCTTGAACCTGCACGACTGAGATGTCAGCCAGGTGAGAACTGTTGTGGAGTCAGTCCATAAGAAGGTCCGGGCAATACACAAGGTGAGCTCTTTGTGAAGGAGGGAGGACAGCTGGGCTCCTGTCAGCGCGGCACAGAGCTCCAACCGTGGCATTGACTGCTGGCGTTTTGGGGCCACTCTAGACCTTGCCATCACAAATGAGACATAGACAGTGTCATTAGTTCTTGTGGTGAGATATGCCACTGACCCGTAGGCTTGCTCAGAGGAGTCACAGAAGACGTGGAGAGTGTACTCTGTGGTGTCAGTAGCAAGCTCCAATGGTGCATAGGTTCGAGGGAGGGAGATGTTGGCCAGCTCGGGGAGTTCTCTCTCCCAGCTGGACCAGGCCTGGAGGATGTCAGGAGGGAGATTCGGGTCGTCCCAGCTCCTCTTCTTTGCCCACAGTCTCTGGACAAGAATCTTGGCCCGTGTAGTGTACGGGATAATGATCCCGATCGGATCATACTGGCGGGCGAGTACCTTATAGATGTACCGCATAGTAGGGGTCTCACTCTCTGGAGGCTTTGGCTTGAAATCGAGCCGATCAGATGGACAATACCACCGCAGACCAAGGGCCGGCTCCTGTGGATCGTTGCTCTTCTCGGCCAGCCACAGCTCTGTACTTTCAGATTGGGCACTGGAAGGCAAGTGGGAGACAACACATGAGAAGTTACTTGCCCACTGTCGAATCTCAAATCCTCCTGAGGCCAGACATTGTCGCATCTTGTCCACCAGGAGCTTGGCTGACTCAGTTGTTGACAGGCTCTGCAGACAGTTGTCCACGTAGAAAGACTGTTCGATGGACTGCAGGATGTCTTCATTTCCTGCAGCACATTCTTTAACATGTTTTTGTAGAGCAAATGTTGCACAACACGGGCTGCTCGTGGTACCAAATGGCAACACCTGCCATTGGTATACGTCAGGCTGTTTCTCCCTTTGCAGGTTTCTCCAAACAAACCTCAGCAATGGCTGGTCCTCCGGTAGCAGCCGAACTTGGTGGAACATGGCTCGGATATCTCCACTGATGGCGACAGCGTGCTGGCGGAACCGCAGGAGGACCCCGATGAGAGATGGGCCGAGGGTTGGACCTCGGAGAAGCTGCTCGTTGAGAGAGAGACCACCATGATTAAAGGAGCAGTCAAAGACAAGGCGATGTTTGCCATTGTGATGGACGAGGTGATGAGGTATGAACCATGACTCACTGGAGCGGTTTCCCTCTCCCTCCTGGAGCTTTGTGACACACCCACCATCTATAAGCTTCTGGATCTCTGCTTCGTATATTTTAGCTTTGACAGTGTCTTTAAGCAGTCTGTGCTGCGTAGCTTTGGCATCACTGCTTCAACATCTGCTTTTAGTGGGGGTGTAGTGTAGCGAAGTGTGTCACCAACCTTCACTCTCTTAGTGCGTGCTTCCAAGACGCTCACCGCTTCCTGGTCCAGGCGAGACCGCACTGCTAGCCGCTCGCTACAGAATGGGAGCACATCAAGCTGCCAGAGGCGTTCGACTTGTTGGTAGATGTCATCTGGTGTAGGCTTGAAGGCGGTGTAGTAGCATGATGCAGCGGGGGACTGTGAACCATCTGGGCCTTGGAGTGTCCAGCCGAGTGCTGTATGGATAGCCACGGGTCCTCCCTTTGGGCCAAACCTCACAGGTTCCGTAGCAGTGATCAGGTGAGTGTAATCTGCACCAAGGAGCAGCAGTGGTTGCACCTTATTGAAGCTCTGCAGTTGTAATCCTCTCAGGTGGCGGTAGCGTCTCTGGAGCGCTGCTATTGGATAAGATTGCTCTGTCAGGGTAAGTCGACCTGCTGTGTAGGCCCTCTCAACCAAATGCTGCTGTGATGGTGATGCTGGAGAAGCTACATGAAAGTCGACTGATGCTCCAGTGAGGTGAACCACATCCTGACGAACAGTCCGCAGGGTGAGGGACTCTGCTCTGCCTCTGAGCTTCAGGTCTCGAACTGCAGCCGGGAGTATTATAGTGCGTTCAGCTCCATCATCGAGGATTGCATAGGTCTGCAGTGATCTGGTCCCATGACTGATGATGATTGGCACCACCTTGAGGTATACTTTCCCTCCCTGCATCGAGTTAGCCGCTGAGGTGCAGTCTTTGGGTGTGATGAGGAAGATTTGGGGGCCCGGCCTGGTGATGTCATGCAGCACTCTCAGGTGGATCTCCTGACACTCACTGCAAGGTTTCTTTAACGTGCAGCTCTCTTCATCGTGGTTAGTACGGCCACAGTTACGACAGCGCTTTCCGCCTGTTATCCACTTCTCGATTTCCTGTGTTGAGCGTTGAATAATATCTGGACACTGCGACAAGTAGTGCTCTGTACTCTTGCAGAAGAGACACATCCTTTTAAACTTTTGTTGCTTAGCTGCTGGCCGAGTCGTTTCGGCTGATTTGGGCTGGTCTGCACCGTGATACACAGAAACAGGCCGAGTCCGAGGCCGGGGAGTAGGGACAGGTGTGTCTCGATTGGCAGGCTGTGCTCCTTCAGCTCGATGGCGCTGTGCCATTTTTGCGGACAGTCTTTGAGCTTCTGCCTTCACCTTGAGCCACTCTGCGAGGTCTCTGAGGTTGTATGGATTTAGGCTGCTGGTGCTAAGGCGCCCCTGAACCTGCAGATGCTCCACAAAGTTGTCTCTCATGTGTCTAGGGAGTTTGCTAAGTAGCCGGTCAACATGGCCAGTAGACATCACTTCCATCCCATTAGGCCCTTCCAATGAGGTTAGCATTCCCACCAGCAAGTCAACGTTGAGGGCGAAGCTCTGGAAAGATTTAGGATCTCCTGATTTGAGATCAGGAGAGTTCAGGATGTCTGCAATCTCACTTTGTGCCAACTGATGTGGCTGCCCGTACTGTCTCTGCAAAGCCTGCATGGCGGCAGTGTAGGGCTGCACATAATGTCTGTGTGACTGAGCTATTAGCTTGGCTTCATCCAGGACCAAGTGTTCCATAAGCACACGGTATTTGTAATGTTCAGAAAGTTCAGTGTGTGGATTGATCAGGTGATCTAACGCCATTTTTAAGTCAGCAAACTCTCTCTCACTGTCGTGCACCAACTTAGGTAGTTCAGGTATTGGAACAGGCTGTTTGGGGGACTGGGTAGTGTACGGTACCTGCAGTGGTGTATACTGAGACTGGGGGCTGTACTGAACCTGTTGAGCTGATGGGGGCTGTTGCAGAGTGGAACCAGCAGGGGGAGACACCAGTTGATATGCTGGCTGAGTTGACGGCGGAGACACAGGCTGGTAGAGTTGCAGCTGTTGGTTTTGCGGTGGCAGTGGTGACTGGTATAATGGCTGTGTAGCGATGGTTGATGGAGGATGATAGACAGTCCCCAGGGGAGTGGCAGCGCTGTAGGGCGATGGATTGATAACTGGCTGAGTGCCAGCCGCAACAGGTAGCTGTGGTGCAGAATATGGCGCTGTTGCTATCTGGGGGGTTTGATAG
This sequence comes from Nerophis lumbriciformis, assembly GCF_033978685.3. Lineage (NCBI taxonomy): Eukaryota > Metazoa > Chordata > Actinopteri > Syngnathiformes > Syngnathidae > Nerophis > Nerophis lumbriciformis. The sequence continues at coordinate 29,704,500 of NC_084549.2, forward strand.
GCTGGTTGTGCAAACAGTGGAGCGTGTTGCTGCACGGGCTGTGCAGACGGGAGTGGGGTGTATTGCCACACTGGCTGTGCGGACGGGAGTGGGGTGTATTGCTGCACTGGTGCTAGATTTACTGGTGTTTTCTGCATGGGCAGGTATTGCAGTTGTGCAGCTGGTGGCACTCTTTCCTGTACATTGTTAATCATTACTGTGGTAGGCTGGTTAGACAGGTAGCCTGATGTAACTGATGTCTGTGGGCTGGCATAACTCACTGCTTGTGAAGCTTGAGGTGTAGGCTGCAGCATAGAAACGTTCAGCGTAGTGAGGGGAGACGGTGCCCATGCAGATGTCACAGTTGAAGGCAGAGACTGCGTCAGTGTGTAGTTCTCCTGTCTACTACCTGGTGTAGGAGTCATTGCTGCTTGAAGCTTTAGTGCTGTAGAGGTGGTATGTGGCAGTGTAGACAGGTGTGGCTCATGCTGAAGCAGCCTAGATGATCCAAGATGGAGGCTGGATGGCTGTGACAGAGGGGTGCTGTGAACTACTGGACAGCTTAGCCAGGGTGATTGATATGTTGGGACGCTCATATTGAGAATAGCTGGTGGCCGTAGGACAGGAGAACCCTGCCTGCTTTGATAGCTCCGCCCCGCGTGTGCCGCTGATGGATGGCTCATATGGCATGTTAGCTGGCTGGGCAAGTCTCTAGCATGTATCGCCATGTTCCACTCGCTCACCTTGTCGGCCGCTCCCGGCGATAATGGACGATCGGGGATAGCGTGCGCTCCATGCGGCTGATCCTCCATACACACAGACTCGGTCTGTAGGCTGAGTGACTGCAGCCGCTGGGCGCCGACGCTCTCTCCTCGGTCCTCCGCGCGGGCACCGTGGGGAATGAGGGACTGTGGAAGGCTAACCTGGTAGCTTTCTAGAGTTGGAAGCTGTCGCTGTCTTGCTCCGAGTGCGCCGCCGTCTGCCGCTGTTGTTAGCGCTGTGTCCATTTCCCCGTCGCGAGTGAAGCAATCCGGCTCGAAGGACCAATATTGTAGAAATATATGGATAAACTGATGTTGTTGTTGTGCTGGGACTCTTCACCCGTGAGCGTACTCCGGTTAGGGAATAAGGACACCGTTTTACGTTTCAACTTCTTTGTATATGACTTTGTAGCAGCAGCAGCTAAGCACACTCTACATACACACTGTTCAACACATTGCCCGAAGGACCCCGAGAGGTAAACATAGCTGCCCGGTAAACTGCCTGACTCAAAAAAACTCAACTTAAAGGTGCATGACTACATTAGTAACTTGTTTACGTCAGCAATAATATAGTCAATTATATTCAACAATTAACATTAACTAGGGAACTTTATCTTCTATCTTAATCACTGACAGAGGGAATTTATAACAATAACATACATAAGTAACAAACAGCATAATAACAGCATAGCTGTAAAGCAAGAAAGGCACACACTACATACACAAAGCCTAACCAGGCATTTTTTCCCCAAGAAATTCTGACACAAAATCATGTCTGAAGCCCAGAACACTCTAAACATTTCCCCAGTTTTAGTTTAGAGATAAGGAAAGATTGGCCTGGCCCACTAGCATCCCTCTTTATGTTTGTGAACTTTATAGTCTATACATTTAGAGTGATGTGATAATCAAACACTCTAGAAGTCTAAAATGAAAGAGTATATAAGAGAATTGACAGCAACGTTCCCTCTAAGGAGCCCGCCTGTGCAATTGTGCACTGCTCAAGCGTCCTCTGCGCACAACAAATCTATGCCACGCACAAAATCAAATAAAAAAATAAGCGCATAACAATTTTCGACACGACACGGACACGACAGAGAAAACCATTTTCGTCATCATTGTTCAAATATAATAATACGTCTGTCGAGACGCTTTGAGGACATGAATTCCATCCATCACTTTACTGAGCAAAACTCTTTATTGTCGGCCATAAACACATCACTGTTATATCAACAGCAGCCGCTCGCTCTTTCTCACTTGCGCCAACACATGCACATATGGCACTTAGCCAGTGATGCGTTTACAGCCACACAAAAAGTCGGACAACTCCAACACCACACATAAAGTGTCATTCCAGGTCGTTACTCGATGATTTACCAATCAAATGTGTGCCTATTCTAGTGTCATTTATTAGGAATCTTAATTTATAAATATTAATCATTAAATGCTGTTAATATATTAAATACATACTAATAAAAATATATTTTTTACAAACAGGAAGTTGCAGGAATGTACACATGATCCCCTGCTTACATCTCATTGTGCAACATGTGAATGTTTTAATGGGAACTAAATGCAATGTCTGAAAGGGGTACAAACTATTTCCAAAGCAGGACCTCCACCCAGACAAACAATACAAGTACACAGTTCATGAAAAACAATATTTTTTGTTATTGTCATTGTAAGTGGGCCTAAACACTTATATTAGAAATTGAAATGACTGCTGTCATTTGATTATAATAATAAGAGAATGTTGTCTGTCTATCTGTGTTGGCCCTGCGATGGGTGGGGACTTGTCCAGGGTGTACCCAGCCTTCCGCCCGAATGCAGCTGAGATAGGCTCCAGCGACCCCGAAAGGGACAAGCGGTAGAAAATGGATGGATGGATGGAGATTTAACTTGTTATTTAGTCAGGTTTGGGACAGGTGTGCTGCTGGTGTAGCCACAGTGTGCACGTCTGATGTTGCTCACATGGGCTCCACTGAATGCTCAGGGAGTTTTTGCGTTTGCTCACACACATGAAAAATTAGAGGGAACATTGTTTGACAGAGTGTGTGTACCTTCAGTGCTGAATGATGGTGGTGGAGGTGAAGTGTCATTGGATCCTCTATCTCTCTTTACTAGCTTCGTCGAAGCATGTTGCTTATGTAGCTTGTTTCAGCAGATTTGAATTGCTGTTTTGGGCAGTAGATGGGATCTTTGATCCAAAGCACAATTTACATTTAACTAAAATGTTCTTTTCTTTGTGCTCGACAAAAGAAAAGTAGTGAAAATATCTCCATGTTAGCAAACTCGACTTCTGGCTCCGCCATGATCAGACACGCCCCCCCCTCCTCTCCGCCCTCTCCTCCCTCACACTCACTCACACACAGAGCGCATGTCTCTCTCTCTTCTCCGGCTTGTGACACAAGAAGAATCAGAACGATGACACAGCAGCGCTCCGATAAAACACACTTTATACTACATAAAAAGTAACGTAAAATAACGCAGTAACGCATCATGTAGTAACGGTAACTGAGTTACTGAATATAAAAAATAACGCGTTAGATTACTAGTTACCGCCGAAACTAACGGCGTTACAGTAACGCGTTACTTTGTAACGCGTTAGTCCCAACACTGATCATTAGTATGTTTTCATCTACAAAACCAGTCTGGGTATCACTCCATCATATCTGTCTTGTCTTTTAACAAAGAAATAAGGAAGTCACAATCTTCGTTCAATGAATGTTCTGCAATTTGTCGTCCCCAAAGAAAGAACTGAACTGGGCAAGAAAGCATTTAGGTTTTCAGCACCAAAGGCTTGGAATAACCTACAATCGAATATTAAACTTCAAACCCTTGTTACATTGAATGAGTTTAAAGCTTCTGTGAAAGGACTGCAGTCTACCTTGTCTGTATGCACATGTGTTATGTGAGCAAGTTTTAATGTTGTAAATGTGATGTTTTATGTGTTGTTTACTGTTTTTAATGTAACCTTGCTGCTGCCCTCTTTGGCCAGGTCTCCCTTGGAAAAGAGATCCTTGATCTCAATGGGATTTTTACCTAGTTAAATAAAGACTAAATTTAAAAAAAAAATAATACAATTCAATGACTGTATTAGCGTACATGTTTAAGAGTGTATTCATGAACTATACTGGCACCGCACTACACTCACCCATGTTTGAACATGTTTGTGTTCACAACAGAACAATGCATTTTTGCACCTTCCCAGACTTTTAGGATTATTTGGAGATGTTTATATGTATTTTGCCAGCTGTCAGTTATCACTAATAACTGGCGGGAAATACTTTTTAATCCCTGTAAGTGTCGTTGAAAGTTACACTTAATATTTTTGTTTTAAGGGTTAATATTTTTTGTTGAAAATGATTATGGTTGTGAAATCTTTTTGCATCACTTGTGAATCTGACCAATAATATTCCTTGAGATTGCCGACTGAAGTCACGACTGATGATAGTTCGAGTCTTGGGATGGTCGTTTGTTTAGTCGGTGTAAATCTCGCTTTACCCATGACTAGTGAACAACTGATTTTTCCTTCTTTACTTATTGCTCTGAGGTATGAACATGCGCCATAACCTTCGAGGCTTGCGTCTGAGAAGTTATGTACCTCGTACTGTACAACATTGATGTCTTGTGAGTAGCTTTGTGGGATCTTCAGAGCTGCCAGTTTGGGCAGGTCTCTCAACCATGCTTCCCACCGTGGTAGTATGTGGTCTGGGAGATCGTCGTCCCAATTTACTTTGTCTTTGCACAACGTTTGGAGTATTTGCTTTCCAATCAGTATGAATGGGGCGACTAACTCCCAATCACATATTAACACTTAAAACAAAAATATTAAGTGTAAGTTTCAACGACACTTACAATCCCATTAAATCCATGCTACTCTCCTCTAGGAAAAACTTGCTTATACTTTGTTGTAAAAGTCCTCCTTATTTTGTTATTTCAGCTCGCGTACTGACTGCGCAGTCAGAAGGGAGGCTCGACTAAAGTGCAACTTTATATCAGGTTTCTGTCCTCTATTTGATCGTGATCTGTGCAAATTTGGCATTTTTTACTTCAAGGGTCCAGCTATTGCTGACAGCATTGGCACTTATTTTATAGTTCTGGACCTAAAAACCATGTCTACAGGTCCCCCGGAAAATAGACACAATAGTGATTTCAGGATTATTTTCAAATGAGTTTCTGCAAATTTTGGAACGTCCACTTTTAGCTGCAAAATTGTGGGTGGGCCGGCATCAGTCTGCTGACGTCCCTTACAGCAGTGTTTTAAAAATATACTTGATTGCTAAAACAAAGTAGATGCGGGAAATATCGCTCAAAGCCGCGACCCCGAACGGGACAAGCGGTAGGAAATGAATGGATGGATGGAATACAAGAAACTGCTACAGGAAAATACCAAAAAAAGAGAAAAAGCCACCAAAATAGGAGCGCAAGACAAGAACTAAAACACTACACACAGGAAAACAGCAAAAAACTCTAAATAAGTCACAGCGTGATGTGACAGGTTGTGACAGTACAACTACTTTGAGACAAGAGCTACAGTGATGCATGGTTGGTTATGGTTTAAAGTAGGGATGTCCGATAAATGCGTTAAAATGTAATATCGGAAATTATCGGTATCGGGTTTTTTTATTATCGGTATTGTCTCATATTTCACATATTTCCATTTTCTCTTTTTTTTATTAAATCAACATAAAAAACACAATATACACTTACAATTAGTGCACCAACCCAAAAAACCTCCCTCCCCCATTTACACTCATTCACACTCATTCACACAAAAGGGTTGTTTCTTTCTGTTATTAATATTCTGGTTCCTACATTATATATCAATATATATCAATACAGTCTGCAAGGGATACAGTCCGTAAGCACACATGATTGTGCGTGCTGCTGGTCCACTAATAGTACTAACCTTTAACAGTTAATTTTACTAATTTTCATTAATTACTAGTTTCTATGTAACTGTTTTTGTATTGTTTTACTTTCTTTTTTATTCAAGAAAATATTTGTAATTTATTTATCTTATTTTATTATTATTTTTAAAAAGTACCTTATCTTCACCATACCTGGTTGTCCAAATTAGGCATAATAATGTGTTAATTCCACGACTGCATATATCGGTTGATATCGGTATCGGTTGATATCGGTATCAGCAATTAAAGAGTTGGATAATATCGAAATATCGGATATCGGCAAAAAGTCATTATCCGACATCCATAGTTTAAAGTCATATCCAAAAATTGCGACAACGACTTTTTACTGTCAAGTGAGTTTCGTTTTTTAATGATTTCTGCTGGTGGTGTGCCTTCGGATTTTTTTAATGAAAAAAATGTGCCTCGGCTCAAAAAAGGTTGAAAAACACTGTTGTAGATGACGTCACACCAAGAAGGAGCGGCATATCGAGTCTGGCAATATAAAGGGGGCGTTCCAAGTGCAGTTCGTTATCTACATTTTACTCATAATCTAATTAATATTGTGGGAAAGGTTGATTTTTTGGAGCCAAAATACATAAAGAAAACTTGTTAGTGAAATGTTGGTCTTCTGGACACTATGGGTCCTTTACAGGCGCCATATTATGCAAAAACAACTTTTGTTATTGGTACCTGTTTTTGTGTATTTAGGATCCCCATTAGTGCCAAAATTTTGAAATCAAACCAAGGAGGCATGGCGGAGATATACTTCATACTTGCACCAAACAAGCCACTTGGAATTTGAGGAGTTAGTGATGTATTTTTTGCTAGTTACTTGGCCAGTTGCTTTGTACATTTTTAATGAATAGTTATATATGTAAGTTAGTACGTACATTTTATTTATAACACGCTTTTCATGGATAAAGATCACTAAGTGCTGTACAAATCATAGCTGAATTAAAACAACAATGAAATAAATCAAGGATGTCAAACTCTGGGGCCACATGGAGAAAAATCTACTCCTAAGTGGGCCGGACTGGTAAAATAACGGCACGATAACTTCAAAATAAAGACATCTTCAGATTGTTTTCTTTGTTTAAAAATAGAACAAGCACATTCTGAAAATGTACAAATCATAATGTTGTTGTTTTTTACACTTACATGTTGCGGTTAATAGTATTCTACCTTTATTTGTCGTTATTTATACTTTCTGAATACATTATGTTCATCAGTCAACTCATTGGTGTTAATTTTCAAATATCAAGATAAAAAAAATAATAGCAAAAGTTTGCTCCTTTTCCTCGACTGGGGCACTAACATCAAGTGGTTTATTTAAATGTTTTTATTATATTCTACCTTTATTTGTCATTATTTATACTTTCTGAATAAATGATGTTATAATGTTCACCAGTCAACTCATTGGTGTTAATTTTCAATCTATTAATATAAAAAAATAATTTAAAAATCAAATTACAGGATGTTATTCATGTGGTTTGATCATTTTCCTCGACTGGTGCACTAGCATCATGTGTTTGTTTTTTTTACATATCTACATATACAAAAAATTGGTATTGTGACATCTAGTGGCCACATTTAGAACAGCAGTTTCTTTCATTCAAAAATTTTGACTCATTTTTATACTTAGCAAACTCATCTTGATCCGCCCCGCGGGCCTTACGTTTGACACCCCTGAATTAAATCAACAGGGGAAATATCATAAAAATATTTTTTTTAAACTAAAACAATTAAAAGTCCATTAACTAAAAGCTTTTGTGAAAAACTAAGTCTTCAAATGTTTTTTTTTTTTTTTTTTAAGTCAACAGAGCGGTCATAAAGTTGTAGCCGTTCAATGTATCATAGAAACATGACTGGTTTCCTGAGTGATTGTGGCTTTTATCTGCAAACTTGCCGAAAAAATAACATCGGTTCGAATCTGCTCACTCAACAATGAAATGATTGGACATGAAAACATATTTCAGCAAGCAAATGTTTTGTTTAATCTCAAGACCTATTCCTGGTGTATGATTACACATTCTAACCATGTATGTGAGAACCAGCATATCTTATTTAATTTAGAGGAAAGTAAAATGCCTGGGCCGCCTATATTCAAACTGACAAGCCCATTTGGAAGCAATCATCAAATGTGTCATGGAAAAAAACGCGACGTCATGGTGCAAGGGACGTCAAGACCTTGCCAGCGTCAATATTTTCCTCGGATGCTGGCGGTGATGGTGGCTTACACTGGGCTTAAGTACATGTTCTAGTTCCGCCCTACAAATCCTCAAACCACTATTTCTATGTAGTCTGCATGGACAAGAGTCATTTTCTGACCCGAGTTCCCTATGTTGTTGACACATTGCGGCATTCATAGTAAACTGTGACTGAAGAGCAGGGACAAAGGGAGGAAGACTTTTATCAGTCACCTCCTCCAGATAGGAAGTTCAGGTAATAGGCTGCAGTTACCTCAAGTGAGGGTCAATATCCTGTTTGAAGAGACCACTGTTCTGACTCACTGATCCTCCTAACACATTCGAGGAGACCACCTTGGATGGTGTGATTCTTCTTATCACCGGTCATGAACCCCTTGCATACTCCCACCCCAAATTTTGTCACACCTCCAACTCACACGAAATAAACAAGTTACTTAATCGTACACTTGTGACTGTCTCACATTTTTTACCTTAAAGGATCTCACACACTGGTCAAGCTACTGTACTTTTATAGCTCAGCTAAAGCATTTAATGTACTTTATTTGGACTAATTTTGTAGTTCCAGTAATAATAATAATAATAATAATTTTTGTTTCATCTGACATCACATGGACAAAGTTAAGACCTTCTGGAGGAAAGTTCTGTGGTCACATGAAATAAAAATTGAGCTGTTTGGCCACAATACCCAGCAATATGTTTGGAGGAGAAAAGGTGAGGCCTTTAATCCCGGGAACACCATCCTACTGTCAAGCATGGTGGTGGTAGTGTTATGCTCTGGGCCTGTTTTGCTGCCAATGGAAATGGTGCTTTACAGAGAGTAAATGGGACAATGAAAAAGGAGGATTACCTCCAAATTCTTCAGGACAACCTAAACTCATCAGCCGGGAGGTTGGGTCTTGGGCGCAGTTGGGTGTTCCAACAGGACAATGACCCCAAACACACGTCAAAAGTGGTAAAGGAATGGCTAAATCAGGCTAGAATTAAGGTTTTAGAATGGCCTTCCCAAAGTCCTAACTAAAACGTGTGGACAATGCTGAAGAAACAAGTCCATGTCAGAAAACCAACAAATTTAGCTGAACTGCAACAATTTAGTCAAGAGGAGTTGTCAAAAATGCAACCAGAAGCTTGCCAGAAGCTTGTGGATGGCTACCAAAAGAGCCTTATTGCAGTGAAACTTGCCAAGGGACATGTAACCAAATATTAACATTGCTGTATGTATACTTTTGACCCAGCAGATTTGGTCACATTTTCAGTAGACCCATAATAAAGTCATAAAAGAACCAAATTTCATGAATGTTTTTTGTGACCAATAAGTATGTGCTCCAATCACTCTATCACAAAAATAAATAAGAGATGTAGAAATAATTGGAAACTCAAGACAGCCATGACATTATGTTCTTTTACAAGTGTATGTAAACTCTTGACCGCGACTGTACATAGTGTAAATGGTAGCGGAACATCTGGGCCGACGTAAGGCCCCCTTTTAGCCTTGTTTATCTATTGGAAACAAACCCTTAAAAATGTGATTAATGAACGAGCTGTCAATAAATTAATAGATATTTTGTACGTGTTTCTGTTTTGCGTGTGTTTACAAAATATACCCATTGACTAGGGATAGGTGCCGAATTCCCTATTTTTATAGATACTGACTGAATTCTGTCAACGTTACCGATTCATGTAAAATCAAAGTGTACCATATTTTGATACTTTTGTTGCACGTAATGTCACGTACTGCTGCAGACTATGCACCGGCTCAAACACTTGGTAGGCAAATAGGGGTATTTGTAATGGACTGGTTTTTAGGAAACCTAATGCTGCAATTTTCCATGCCGACAAAGCAAGCACGCCTGATAGAAAGCGCTCAGAACTAAGGCTAAGCTTTTCAAAATGCACAAGCTCGATGCCAATCTACATCAGCTATGCCATATACATGTTAATTTATTTGGAATTTTGCCTATCGTTCACAATCAATATGAGAGTTAAGAAGACAAAATGTTGGAGGTTTTTTTTGCATTCTAACATGTACAACATGTGCTTTTGGTGGCTAGCAATACATGTAATGGGAGAAATCAATTCTAACTCTAAATCACTTTAAAAATGCATTCAAAACCTGTAACAAATTCTTTCTTTAGGTTTTGTAACCCATATAATAACCAAGCTGTAGCGACATTGTTATTGTAAGAGGGAACACTGAGTAACAATTTTTGTAGTGTAGCAACACATCGGTGGGCTACGGTATTAGCCGTAAAAGCTAGCTACGGAAAGAGATAACCTAGCTTCTACGTCAACATGAAATGCGTTTGATTTTGTAATGCCCAACACACTGCGATAAGACACAAATCTGTACTGACTGAAAAACATGAACAATCATATTAAAGTATCTGTAAAGTATTAGCCCACATTTCATGTTGTTTGTACACAGCGAGCCAAACAGCGCATGCTGTCTGTCATGATACACAATGATCAAAAAGTGTGACTCACTCGATGGACAGTTGTCTGTTTGGTCCAGCTGGTCAGGGACATTTTTTTTTGTTTTATTCGGGTAAGCACTCCATTTATGTCCAAATTGCACGGCTTCAAATTACACATTTTGCAGCTTCGAGTCACTTTCACCTGCCTCTCTCTACTTCTGTCTGCTCCAACGTCTCACTCTTCCTTTGTGCTAGCAGTAAGCAGTAGTTCCTCCTCCATATATTCAGATTCAAAAGGATGAGGTTGTGAATCCTCATTTGTCCGAAAATAGTCGTCTTTGTTGTTTGTTACTGCACGCCTATGTATCCGGAAGTAAGAACACACTTTTGTTGCCAGAAGTCGGAAATGCGCTGCTATGCAAACATATATTAATCCATATGTCCACATATATTAATCCAAAACATAATCTGGACTGTACATAATTTTTTATTTTATTTTTTTTCCCCAGTGTACACGAATGAAGGTGTGTGTTGCTGAACCCGACTTGGACATTATCTGGACTGGACCTGGTTTTAAAAACCCTTTAAACAAATCTAATTTCATTTACAACCTGGTCTGGTGAAGATAAGGTCCTTTTTTTTTTTTTTTTTTTTTTTTTTTTTAGATAAGATAAAATAAATAAATATTTTCTTGGATAAAAAAGAAAGTAAAACAATATAAAAATAATTACATAAAAAATTAAAAAAAAAAATAGTAATTAAATGAAAATGTTAGTGGACCAGCAGCACATACAATCAAGTGTACTTCAGGGACTGTGTCCCTTGCAGAAGTGTTGTCCATGTTGTGGGAACCAGAATATTGGTAGTAGAAAGAAACAACCCCTTTTGTGTGAGTGGGTGTGTATGAGTGTGAATGGGGGAGGGAGGGTTTTTTGGGGGGTTGATGCACTAGTTGAAAGTGTATTGTGTGTTTTTTCTATGTTTATTTAATAAAAAACAAAAAAAAACAAAAAAAAACATATATTAATCCATCCATCCATCCATTTCCTACCGCTTGTCCCGTTCGGGGTCGCGGGGGGTGCTGGAGCCCATCCCAGCTGCATTCGGGCGGAAGATGGGGTAAACCCTGGACAAGTCGCCACCTCATCGCAGACCGATATAAATGCGCCAAGTAATTAGTTCTGGTGATGATTAAAATGACCAAAATACGGTAAATATTGTACATATTACATATTGTTATGAACATGTCTGTTACTACATTATATATACAAATATATACTTTCAGTGTGCATATATAATGTTGATTAAGGGTTTTGAAGTTGTTTTAGAGGGCTTTGAAGGCTACAACAGTGACTCCCACTTCCAAGCGTTTTCATCATCTTTAAACACCTCCACCCCCAAAAAGACATGTGTGTTCTTGTCTTTCATAATGATTGTAAAAGACAAGACAAAAAAAAGTGCAGTTCCCCTTTGATAATTTTACATGGTGAATTCAACAACTCCCAATTTAGTGATTAAAATACAACTAAAATTCACATTACTCTCAAACAGTTAGTGAGTAATAAGCACTGTACAATACTTAACATATAAACACTTTGTATGACTGAAGAAAGGACAAGACTGGCACATTCAACTATGAATGAATGAATGAATGAATGATCTTTATTGCCATTGTACATGTACAACAAAATTGAAATGCAAGACCCAAGGTGTTACATATAATAAAATACTAAAACAATATAAAAACACCAATGAGACATCAAACAGACATAAATAGGGAATGTACAAGACGTGGAATATAAAAATAACCATTAGGGAAATGGCAAAGATTACCTCCTGACTACGGCAACACACCGAGGACAAACTGAAATAAATGCGTACTTGCAAATGAGACTCAGAATTGTAAGTAAACAAGATATAACAACCGGACAGCACAGTTATCACTCACTGTTAAATGTTAAAACACAAAAACTGAGCTTTTATTATTAAACAAATTAAAATGTATTACCACATGAACACATATAAAAGTACAAAAAATTGGTCCTGTTATCAAATCCTATGTAGCGGGAATTGGTATCATATCAGTCACCCATCCCTATAACCGAATGATGATATCTTCATAGATTTTCCGCTTATGCTTTGCAGCAGGGAAGGCAGAATAATTACAACATAAAATAAATATTGAATCCATCGAATTTACTTCCATAAGTAACAATCGCTAAATTTGCATGTTTACTGATCTAATACGAATGGCGTGACTCGGATGATACAAAAAACATTGTATTTTTTGTATCATCGGATTTTAAAAAACAAGGGGCTGTGCCCCTTGTTTTTTAAAATCATTTCAAACTGGAAAAGGTATAATTTGAATAAATCCTAAATGACTGCTTCCTTGATTCCCCCATTGTTGTTATTGTGCCTTTTCCAAAAAAATACTTTTTCCAGGCTAAAATAGACTTGCTTCAGGTAGATTGTGAACATAGATTTTCCTCAAATGCATTGGTGTAGTTGTTTTACGAATATAAAAACTGTAGCGGGAAAAAATATATGTTTAAAAATATCTGTATAAGTGTGGACATAGCTGAAATGATATACAGTAAATGATGACGCGTTAGGAATAAAAAGTCAAAGGCTGCTAGAATAAACATGACATGTATGAGTCACCCACAGCAATTAAATTCACTTTAAGCCAACAGACATCTAATCTTCTCCTCTTGACCTAACTCTCTATAATCCTATTTTTTTCAAACCTTCACATAGCAGCTGGACTCACCATGCATTAGCTGCATGAAGGTTTCTTCCCACACACACATAAAATAACCATCACCTCACAGAATGGGATTTCATTGCTGGAAAATAACAACCAGGGCATCTCTAACAGTGTAATATTCATGTGAGCAGGGACTGTTGATACAATCTGCAACTAATAAACACAGTTTTTTTTTTGTTTTGTTTTTTTACTTTTTAGCTCACGGGCTAAAGGAACAACCAACAAAGTACGATCACACCTTGAACAATGTCTAATCATTTAAGTATGCTGTAAAGTTTGTACAAGTGCTGCACATAACTAATATGATCATATAATGTGTTGAGGCAGGTCTATGAATATTACAAACCACAATTATGTGATCTCACAAACACAGAGATCAGCATGTACCCAATGCTTGAGTGGTACCTTTTTGAGAGAGATTTATGTTGCTTTCAGTTTTGGTCCATTTGTGTACCTCATACATTTGTCCAATTGTATTTACAATCCGCAAAGTATGTGAAAATTCCGTCGAAGCATCACAAAATGCCACAAATTCAGTCAGCCATTTTAAATTTATTTAGTTTAGAACGTGTCTGGTCATTTTCGTAAAATGACGTCACTGGAGTAACACTTCTGCACTCTGACCATAGTATCAGATACTGGAAATAAGCAAAAATTAGAAAGAGATATGCTGTCGATCATTCCCAATCCTATAAGGCATGAACACCTATCTTTTTCTTTTTTCATGCGTTCTAAATCATAAATAAATAAATACATAAAAAGTCTGCAAACAATGTAGTCAATGGAGGCTCTCTATTTCGCCCACAAAACCCTCTAAATAGCCATCTAAAGCCTGCCAACAATACTCTATATACATCTGGTGACCTGAATATCAACCAAATATTAGCTAACACAGGCAAACTATTTTTAGCAGCGCATTAATAACACACAGCTAAGTAACCCTGTGCTGCTTTTACTGTGTGCTGGCCGTGATGTAGTGCAAAGTTATTCCAGATTATAAATCATGCCTCTCATCTGGATAATAGGAGGTTTTAGCCTTAAATTGGGAAGTTGTTCATCTGTGACATTCAATGTATACCCGGAGATGGAGACAAACACACACAACCAAAGATAGTGTCTGCAGGAAAACGTTTCCTTGTTAACCCTTTGTGTGCATCATGATTATTTCTTCATATAAACGGGAAGATATGGACATCCTATCAGTCGTCATCACAGTGAGAGCAGACATCGTACAGTAAGCTATCATTTTATTATGTTTGTAGTTTGCATTTCTTGTTTAGCATTTAGCAACACTGCTACATGATGCTAAGTGTTTCACTAAAGTTTGATTTGTTTAGCAGAGCTTCTAAAACTTGTAGATCAGGATAAAAAAATAGAAGGTTCTGGATTAAAATTTTCCAAAAGTAATCGTTATTGGCTCTCACAAAGTGCATGATTTGCATTGTTGTTGGTGATTAAGGAATCTGTGGTTCCTACCTCTATGTTACGCAAACATGTGACTAGCTAGCTGATTATCACTCAAAATGACTCAGGAATCTCTGTGAGATTGAAACTATTTTGATCATATCTATTTCTTCGCAAACTTTGTAAGTCTTTCAGTGTCATACATCAGATGTATACGATATTAGCTTCAATATAAAAGTAACTTGTTTTTCCACTCCGCTGGTATTTTAAGGTACAATCGTTAAAGGCTTACTAAAATGCGATTTTCTTATTTAAACGAGGATAGCAGGTCCATTCTATGTGTCATACTTGATCATTTCGCGATATTGCCATATTTTTGCTGAAAGGATTTAGTAGAGAACATCGACGATAAAGTTCGCAACTTTTGGTCGCTGATAAAAAAGCCTTGCCTGTACCGGAAGTAGCAGACGACATGCACGTGACGTCACAGGTTGTGGAGCTCCTCACATCCGCACATTGTTTACAATCATGGCCACCAGCAGCGAGAGCGATTCGGACCGAGAAAGCGACGATTTCCCCATTAATTTGAGCAAGGATGAAAGATTTGTGGATGAGGAAAGTGAGAGTGAAGGACTAGAGGGCAGTGGGAGCGATTCAGATAGGAAAGATGCTGTGAGAGGCGGGTGGGACCTGATATTCAGCTGGGAATGACTAAAACAGTAAATAAACACAAGACATATATATATACTCTATTAGCCACAACACAACCAGGCTTATATTTAATATGCCACAAATTAATCCCGGATAACAAACACCTCCCCCCTCCCGTCCATATAACCCGCCAATACAACTCAAACACCTGCACAACACACTCAATCCCACAGCCCAAAGTACCGTTCACCTCCCCAAATTTCATACAGCACATATATTTCCCCAAAGTCCCCAAAGTTACGTACGTGACATGCACATAGCGTCACGCACGTACGGGCAAGCGATCAAATGTTTGGAAGCCGCAGCTGCATGCGTACTCACGGTACCGTGTCTGCGTATCCAACTCAAAGTCCTCCTGGTAAGAATCTCTGTTGTCCCAGTTCTTCACAGGCCAATGGTAAAGCTTGACTGTCATCTTTCGGGAATGTAAACAATGAAACACCAGCTGTGTTTGTGTTGTTGCTGCAGCCGGCCGCAATACACCGCTTCCCACCTACAGCTTTCTTCTTTGCTGTCTCCATTGTTCATTGAACAAATTGCAAAAGATTCACCAACACAGATGTCCAGAATACAGTGGAATTTTGCGATGAAAACAGACGACTTAATAGCTGGCCACCATGCTGTCCCAAAATGTCCTCTACAATCCGTGACGTCACGCGCAGACGTCATCATACCGAGACGTTTTCAGCAGGATATTTCGCGCAAAATTTAAAATTGCACTTTAGTAAGCTAACCCGGCTGTATTGGCATGTGTTGCAATGTTAAGATTTCATCATTGATATATAAACTATCAGACTGCGTGGTCGGTAGTAGTGGGTTTCAGTAGGCCTTTAAAACCCACCCAACAATAGAGCCCGAAATGTTTCAAATAACACTTGAAACCTCTTAAACTTGAAACCTCAATCTCGTTACCCTGCGTAATGACAATAAAGCTGATTCTGATTCTGATTCTGAAAATAGCTGATAGTGCTGGGAAGCTTGAACACATATTTGAAGTGTATAAAAGCTCAATACAGAACAATAACTCAAATATTGAAGGATAAAATAAACAATTAAAGAAGCTAATGTTAAAATAATGAATAAAAGTTAATTGAATAACAAAGCGGCAATAATCAAATATCCTATTAACAGAAACATGTATTGTCATTATTATCATAGTACCAATTTTAAATGCCTTAATCATGCCTAAGATTCTCTATTTAAGGTACTACTAATAATAGTTATTATGTATGAGCTAAACACATTTTTAATGCAACTGGTACCTTTAGGGTTGAAAATGTGTACTTTATATCATGTTCTACTCTATTTCGTATAGTGTTAAAGTATACTTCTGGCCTTTTTAAAGACCAATAAAATGTACCTATAGTACACTGTAAAAATTGTCATTATCCACAGCAAATTACTGGCTAATAATTGCATTATTTTCACTGTAACGTTAAAAGTAATTTAGTGTGAAATATCATTACGGCAATCCACTGTAACTGCATAGCTGAGATTTTATGGTTAATTACTCTAAATTTACAACTAAGTGCTGTAACTTTACAGTTGTAATGTTATCGTTAATTATTGTCTCGATTCAACAGCATGTCGCCACCTAAAGTGTGCAACGTAGTCTACGGAACCCCTTAGGGGTCAAATCAGTTTGAATTTACAATAGAATGTTGTGACATTACAGAGGACTCAGTATTTTACTGTGAAATAACAGTTAATTGCTGTGAAATAAAAAGGTATCATAATTTTTAGTCATGTGTTGTGATGTTAACGTCCATTTTACTGACAATACTTTATTGTGGGGAAAAAACTGTTAATTGCTTTGAAATCCTGGTAGATTTTACAGTGTATAGGTACAGAAATGGTCTTGTCTCTTACCTCTATTGAGAGTGTACTGTATGTTGCCATGGCAGCAGTGACGCAGATAAAATAACTTGTATTATTACAAGTCAGTGATGTTGAAAGGTTTCTTTAAAGGATAAAATGTAGGCCTCAAAATCACAGGATGGCTCGTACTTCATGTGTGTTTCTATGCTCTCCTTGATTCGTAAAGCAAATGAGTATGAATCAATCATGATCTAAACAAAGTGTGGCGTCAAGTAGTCCGAATAAAATCTGGATTTAAGAGATTAGATTTATAATCCAAAGAAAAAAAAATATGGTGATTATTGTTCTTCATTCAGCACATTAGGAGAAAGAGAGAGACAATTCAGTTAAAAGTAAAGAGTGGAGAATGCACTCTATGCATCTAATCCTTCACATTCTTGTTTGGGGTCTGAGTCTGAATTCAGACAAGCTTCAATGCCAGGCGCTCCGACAAGAGGAGTTGCAAAAGGCTGAGGTAATTGGATTGGAATACGGCATTGAGTGTCAGACAACAAAAGATATCCATCTCCCTCATGGTTGTTTAGCTCTTTTGTTACTGGCTGGAATGTATTTGGTCATTCAACATGACTCTTCCTGGCTCAGCGAGGACAGAAGGACGGGAGCAGGCCACCGGGACGGGATCAGTCTGGTGGTCTCTTCTGCAGGCCCATGGGCTGTAGTGCCTGTGTCAGGATGCGTGAACCACCGACCACCCCCCGCCCCCAAAGCCCAGGGGTCATTTGTGTGATCATTACCATAATCACATTAAGGCTGCAGGAGATTAGCACCATGGCCTCAGAGGAGAAACCCTGCTCTCAACCGTGCTTAACAGGACAGTGCAAATGCGTTTCGGCTACCTTGATAGTGCACTGGAAGTAGATGGAAGAAAGTAAGCGTATGTAATAACATTCTGGCTTGAGAAATGTTGTTTTTGTTATTTCTTTTATTTTGAGTTAACACATTCATTCCCCCTTTCCTCTGCCAACATACCTTGCCATCATCATTCCAACACAAGCGTCACCTCTGGGCAGGTCATGGGGCCACAACTAACACACACACACACACTCACTACACTCAATTTTGCCCTTTGCCGTCAGGAAAAAAAAAATCCCCTTCGGGTTAAAAACTTCTCCAATTAACCCTAATTACCCAGACGGAGCGTTTCAATGAGGCCTGCAACCTGAGATGTCTATCAACTCAGGCAAGCAGTGAGGAAGCGATACCTTTCATCTTGAAGTTCAACTGCAGGAAATGTGACATTTGGATATTGACAGCAGTGATTTCAAATGATGGAAAGTGCACATTCCAGTTTCCCATAGTAATGAATATGCTATTTACAAGTGAAAATAAATAGCTTGTGCAATTCATGTAGACACATGCTGCTTTTTGCATTTGTGCTGAATAAAGAACAGACAAGTTCTACCTTAAAAGGTCAGTGTGTAAGCAATATAGAACCTGAATCCTGGACAAAATTAATTGAGAATAATAGCAATTGTAGCTGTTGGATATTTTGCTAAATATAAAAATATATGCCATTTATTTTGTGTGAATAATGAAATATGCCATAGCTAAGATGAAATTCCAAAAAATAATGCTGGTACATATACATACTGTATATTAGTATATTGATCACATTTTAATTACGATTTTGGCTGCCACGATTAAATGAGGGTGATTGTCGGCAATAACATCATTTAAAAAACATGCTGTGCTGCATATCAAATCAAGCACTACTGCAACCCTTGGCGGCAAAAGAGCAACAGCGGCTCGTCTTAAAGGGGAACATTATCACCAGACCTATGTAAGTGTCAATATATACCTTGATGTTGCAGAAAAAAGACCATATATTTTTTTAACCGATTTCCGAACTCTAAATGGGTGAATTTTGGCGAATTAAACGCCTTTCTAATATTCGCTCTCGCTCATCGGGAAGCAATCCGCCATTTTCTCAAACACATTACAAACACCGAGTCAAATCAGCTCTGTTATTTTCCGTTTTTTCGACTGTTTTCCGTACCTTGGAGACATCATGCCTCGTCGGTGTGTTGTCGGAGGGTGTAACAACACGAACAGGGACGGATTCAAGTTGCACCAGTGGCCCAAAGATGCGAAAGTGGCAAGAAATTGGACGTTTGTTCCGCACACTTTACCGACGAAAGTTATGCTACGACAGAGATGGCAAGAATGTGTGGATATCCTGCGACACTCAAAGCAGATGCATTTCCAACGATAAAGTCAAAGAAATCTGCCGCCAGACCCCCATTGAATCTGCCGGAGTGTGTGAGCAATTCAGGGACAAAGGCCCTCGGTAGCACGGCAAGCAATGGCGGCAGTTTGTTCCCGCAGATGAGCGAGCTAAACCCCCTGGATGTTTTGGCTCACACCGTCCCTTATGCAACTGAAGATGATCAAGAGAAGAATATCGACCCTAGCTTCCCTGGCCTGCTGACATCAACTCCAAAACTGGACAGATCAGCTTTCAGGAAAAGAGCGCGGATGAGGGTATGTTTACAGAATATATTAATTGATGAAAATTGGACTGTCTGCACTCTCAAAGTGCATGTTGTTGCCAAATGTATTTCATATGCTGTAAACCTAGTTCATAGTTGTTAGTTTCCTTTAATGCCAAACAAACACATACCAATCGTTGGTTAGAAGGCGATCGCCGAATTCGTCCTCGCTTTCTCCCGTGTCGCTGGCTGTCGTGTCATTTTGCATACGGTTCAAACCAATATGGCTCAATAGCTTCAGTTTCTTCTTCAATTTCGTTTTCGCTACCTGCCTCCACACTACAACCATCCGTTTCAATACATGCGTAATCTGTTGAATCGCTTAAGCCGCTGAAATCCGAGTCTGAATCCGAGCTAATGTCGCTATATCTTGCTGTTCTATGCGCCATGTTTGTTTGAGTTGGCATCACTATGTGACGTCACAGGAAAATGGACGGGTGTATATAACGATGGTTAAAATCAGGCACTTTGAAGCTTTTTTTAGGGATATTGCGTGATGGGTAAAATTTTGAAAAAAACTTCGAAAAATAAAATAAGCCGCTGGGAACTGATTTTTAATGGTTTTAACCCTTCTGAAATTGTGATAATGTTCCCCTTTAAGGCCGAGTTAAGAGGCACCTGCCTACGCCAGTGGCCATTGTGTATGCACACAGAACTCCATGACAGTGCCGACCACCTCACCTGACGACATTACCTAACTTTTGCCAGGCTGCAGCCGGTCTCACGTTTAAAGACGTGTTATTAAACGGCAACAGGTGTGGACTCCTGCACTCCTGCACTAATTACCGCTATATTTTATGCACACACACACACACACACACACACACACACACACACACACACACACACACGCACACACACACACACACACTACAAAACAATCAAATGTATGATTAGGTCAAGCTGGGGTGTCCAAAATAGCTGTTTTTTATGGCCCCTAAAAAAATAAAAAATTTAAGTTAAAGGGATAATGCATTGAGAACAATACTACATGTTAATACACATTATTAAAAAAAACAATTAAGATTTGTTTTTAAATAAATGAATAATGTTTGTTTAGCCCTTGTACCAGACCACTAGTGGTACGCAAACTCCATCTAGTGGTATGCCAGAGACACTTGATTAAAGTACAGTGTTTTATTTTCCTATATTCAAACACAGTGTTACTGTTCAAACTGCGTGCAATGTCACAATGGCCAAAAATTGTAAATATATATGTTAAATAAAACATCTGTATTGTGTTTAATGAATACTTGGGCCTACTATGCTACTAAATTTTTATGTTGGTCATTATAGTGGTACTTGGAGAGAAGTGTTTTCTGAGGTGGTACTTTAAAAAAGTTTGAGAACCACTGCATTAGACTATTCATTACCTTCGGGACACATTTACTGCAAGTATATTGCCGACCTGTGGGAAACACCATGTTTTACCTAACTTACTGAATAATTGTGATCAATAATAGTGATAGGCTCCAGCACCCCCCGTAACCCCGAAAGGGACTAGCGGTAGAAAATGGATTGATTTCAATATTGATTGTTATGTTGGCATTATCGAAATCCCAGATCCCATGCAAATCTGCTCTTTCTTGGCTGGTTTGAGGCGATTGGCAGTTTTCATTCATAATCCATTCCAAAAGGTCAGACAAAAACAGAATTGTATGAAAACCACATACATTTTCCCAATTAATGTTCTTTCATGTTTTTCATTTCATTTATTCTAAACAAAAAAGAGACACTCTTTTTAGTTATTTGACTTTGAAAGCATTAACCCTGTCCTTCTTTTTAAGTGTGATCACAACAAGTGGAAACTAACAACAAGGCCACAATAACATGAGTCATGCAGACGCATGTTTTGAATTTACAAGCTACTGTAACACACAAAGGAAATGTGTGACACCCTCATAAAGGGCTATAAAAAGTGCTGGTGAAACGCTACATGGTTACTGATTGATACTGTCCGCCATCGGTCCTAACTGCGTTTCCGTTTTTGTGACCCGTTGACTGACCTGTGTAATTGCCCCACACAAATCACTAACCACACAGTGAGAGGGAGTTCCCATCATCTTGTCTCAGTAACCATGTGTGTGTGTGTGTTTGTGTGTGTGTGTGTGAAAGTCTGATCAAGCTCACAGATTACCTGCTTCCAAAGATACACCTGGCTGCAATCGCCCTTCTATAAAAGGCAATACTTTTTTTTTTTTTAGCCTTTATTTAACCAGGTAAAATCCCATTGAGATCTCAGATCTCTTTTCCAAGGGAGACCTGGCCAAGAGGGCAGCAGCAATGCAATCAATCAATCATCCATCCATCCATTTTCTACCGCTTATTCCCTTTGGGGTCGCGGGGGGCGCTGGAGCCTATCTCAGCTACAATCGGGCGGAAGGCGGGGTACACCCTGGACAAGTCGCCACCTCATCGCAGGGCCAACACGGATAGACAGACAACATTCACACTCACATTCACACACTAGGGCCAATTTAGTGTTGCCAATCAACTTATCCCCAGGTGCATGTCTTTGGAGGTGGGAGGAAGCCGGAGTACCTGGAGGGAACCCACGCAGTCACGGGGAGAACATGCAAACTCCACACAGAAAGATCCCGAGCCCGGGATTGAACCCAAGACTACAATCAATGTTTATTTATATAGCCCTAAATCACAAGTGTCTCAAAGGGCTGCACAAGCCACAACGACATCCTCGGTACAGAGCCCACATAAGGGCAAGGAAAAACTCACCCCAGTGGGACGTCGATGTGAATGACCATGAGAAACCTTGGAGAGGACCGCATATGTGGGTAACCCGCCCCCCCTCTAGGGGAGACCGAATGCAATGGATGTCGAGTGGGTCTGACATAATATTGTGAGAGTCCAGTCCATAGTGGATCCAACATAATAGTAAGAGTCCAGTCCATAGTGGGGCCAGCAGGACACCATCCCGAGCGGAGACGAGTCAGCAGCGTAGAGATGTTCCCAACCGATGCACAGGCGAGCGGTCCACCCCGGGTCCCGACTCAGGACAGCCAGCACTTCATCCATGGCCACCGGACCTGTGTCCCCCCCCCCCACCCCCCTCCACAAGGGAGAGGGGAGCAGAGGAGAAAAGAAAAGAAACGGCAGATCAACTGGTCTAAAAGGGGGGTCTATTTAAAGGCTAAAGTATACAAATGAGTTTTAAGATGGGACTTAAATGCTTCTACTGAGGTAGCATCTCTAATTGTTACCGGGAGGGCATTCCATAGTACTGGAGCCCGAATAGAAAACGGTTACATTAAAAACAGTAAACAATGTTACATTAAAAACAGTAAACAATGTTACATTAAAAACAGTAAACAACACATAAAACATTAAGACTTGCTCACATAACACATGTGCATGCAGACAAGGTAGACTGCAATCATTTCACAGAAGCTTTAAACTCCTTTGATATAACAAGGGTTTGAAGTTGAAGATTCGATTGTAGGTTATTCCAAGCCTTCGGTGCTGAAAACTTAAATGCTTTCTTGCCCAGTTCATTTTTTACTTTGGGGACGACAAATTGCAGAACATTCATTGAACGAAGATTGTGACTTCCTTGTTTCTTTATTAAAAGACAAGACAGATAAGATGGAGTGATACCCAGAATACAATACTGTCTACCATGCAACAATATTGTATCTTAAAAGGCCTCCTCCATATTTATGCTGTGAATACAAAGATGTGTTTGTCGTCATGTGCAAATAAATGCAGGATTGTTCTCATTCTAAAAATACCATAACAGGACAATTTTGCTCAAACATATGCAAGAACTCAGCAGATATTTCACCTATTTGTTTCATGGAATTCAATAGACCTACTTCAAGGAACACATTACTCAAAATAGATAACCAGGATAGCGTAAATATTTATTAGAATGCCCTTCATGCAACTACCGGCCTCGAAGATTACATTTATTTTTGTCGTGGTGAATGTAGTGCGGCACATATAGAGGAAATGTAGACAACAAATATGTGGAAATGTGGAAATATGTGGAAATATAGGGCTGGATAGTAGCTAGATTCATCAATCACACCAGTTTCCATAAAAAGAGATATAATCTATGGTTACATACAGAAATACTTTTTTTTCAACGGATTTGGTTTTCCGCAAAAAATGTATGCCAAAAGTTTCCCCCGGTTTTGACATACTGTCATATATATACATTCATCGTATATATGTATTTCACATTATTTTCTGCATGAAAAACTATTAATCTCTATAAAATGTGTTTTTGTGTTAACATCTTGAGTGTCTGCAATGGATTAATCGGATTTACGTTATTTCTTATGGGGAAAAAAATACGTAGGTTTTTGTCTGACCTTTCGAAAGACCTCTATGAAGAAAACGATTAAGGAACCCAGATTTCCCTTGCCTGGACGCGGGTCACCGGGGCCCCCCTCTGGAGCCAGGCCCGGAGGTGGGGCACGATGGTGAGAGCCTGGTGGCCGGGCCTGTCCCCATGGGGCCCGGCCGGGCACAGCCCGAAGAGGCAACGTGGGTCCCCCCTCCAATGGGCTCACCACCCATAGCAGGGGCCATAGAGGTCGGGTGCGATGTGAGCTGGGCGGAAGCCGAGGGCAGGGCACTTGGCGGTCCGATCCTCGGCTACAGAAGCTAGCTCTTGGGACGTGGAACGTCACCTCGCTGGGGGGGAAGGAGTCTGAGCTAGTGCGCGAGGTGGAGAAGTTCCGACTAGATATAGTCGGACTCACTTCGACGCACAGCAAGGGCTCTGGAACCAGTTCTCTCGAGAGGGGCTGGACTCTCTTCCACTCTGGCGTTGCCGGCAGTGAGAGGCGACGGGCTGGGGTGGAAATTCTTGTTTCCCCCCGGCTCAGAGCCTGTACGTTGGAGTTCAACCCGGTGGACGAGAGGGTAGCTTCCCTCCGCCTTCGGGTGGGGGAACGGGTCCTGACTGTGGTTTGCGCTTACGCGCCAAACCGCAGCTCAGAGTACCCACCCTTTTTGGATTCACTCGAGGGAGTACTTGAGAGTGCTCCCCCGGGTGATTCCCTCGTTCTATTGGGGGACTTCAATGCTCATGTTGGCAGCGACAGTGAAACCTGGAGAGGCGTGATTGGGAAGAATGGCTGCCCGGATCTGAACCTGAGCGGTGTTTTGTTATTGGACTTTTGTGCCCGTCACAGATTGTCCATAACGAACACCATGTTCAAACATAAGGGTGTCCATATGTGCACTTGGCACCAGGACACCCTAGGCCGCAGTTCCATGATCGACTTTGTAGTTGTGTCATCGGATTTGCGGCCTCATGTTTTGGACACTCGGGTGAAGAGAGGGGCGGAGCTTTCTACCGATCACCACCTGGTGGTGAGTTGGCTGCGATGGTGGGGGAGGATGCCGGACAGACCTGGCAGGCCCAAACGCATTGTGAGGGTTTGCTGGGAACGTCTGGCAGAGTCTCTTGTCAGAGAGAGTTTCAATTCCCACCTCCGGAAGAACTTTGAACATGTCACGAGGGAGGTGCTGGACATTGAGTCCGAATGGACCATATTCCGCGCCTCTATTGTCGAGGCGGCTGATTGGAGCTGTGGCCGCAAGGTAGTTGGTGCTTGTCGTGGCGGTAATCCTAGAGCCCGTTGGTGGACACCGGCGGTGAGGGATGCCGTCAAGCTGAAGAAGGAGTCCTATCGGGTTCTTTTGGCTCATAGGACTCCTGAGGCAGCGGACAGGTACCGACAGGCCAAGCGGTGTGCGGCTTCAGCGGTCGCAGAGGCAAAAACTCGGACATGGGAGGAGTTCGGTGAGGCCATGGAAAACGACTTCCGGACGGCTTCGAAGCAATTCTGGACCACCATCCGCCGCCTCAGGAAGGGGAAGCAGTGCACTATCAACACCGTGTATGGCGAGGATGGTGTTCTGCTGACCTCGACTGCGGATGTTGTGGATCGGTGGAGGGAATATTTCGAAGACCTCCTCAATCCCACCAACACGTCTTCCTATGAGGAAGCAGTGCCTGGGGAGTCTGTGGTGGGCTCTCCTATTTCTGGGGCTGAGGTTGCTGAGGTAGTTAAAAAGCTCCTCGGTGGCAAGGCCCCGGGGGTAGATGAGATCCGCCCGGAGTTCCTTAAGGCTCTGGATGCTGTGGGGCTGTCTTGGTTGACAAGACTCTGCAGCATCGCGTGGACATCGGGGGCGGTACCACTGGATTGGCAGACCGGGGTGGTGGTTCCTCTCTTTAAGAAGGGGAACCGGAGGGTGTGTTCTAACTATCGTGGGATGACACTCCTCAGCCTTCCCGGTAAGGTCTATTCAGGTGTACTGGAGAGGAGGCTACGCCGGATAGTCGAACCTCGGATTCAGGAGGAACAGTGTGGTTTTCGTCCTGGTCGTGGAACTGTGGACCAGCTCTATAGTCTCGGCAGGGTCCTTGAGGGTGCATGGGAGTTTGCCCAACCAGTCTACATGTGTTTTGTGGACTTGGAGAAGGCATTCGACCGTGTCCCTCGGGAAGTCCTGTGGGGAGTGCTCAGAGAGTATGGGGTATCGGACTGTCTGATTGTGGCAGTCCGCTCCCTGTATGATCAGTGCCAGAGCTTGGTCCGCATTGCCGGCAGTAAGTCGGACACGTTTCCAGTGAGGGTTGGACTCCGCCAAGGCTGCCCTTTGTCACCGATTCTGTTCATAACCTTTATGGACAGAATTTCTAGGCGCAGTCAAGGCGTTGAGGGGATCTGGTTTGGTGGCTGCAGGATTAGGTCTCTGCTTTTTGCAGATGATGTGGTCCTGATGGCTTCATCTGGCCAGGATCTTCAGCTCTCACTGGATCGGTTCGCAGCTGAGTGTGAAGCGACTGGGATGAGAATCAGCACCTCCAAGTCCGAGTCCATGGTTCTCGCCCGGAAAAGGGTGGAGTGCCATCTCCGGGTTGGGGAGGAGATCTTGCCCCAAGTGGAGGAGTTCAAGTACCTCGGAGTCTTGTTCACGAGTGAGGGAAGAGTGAATCGTGAGATCGACTGGCGGATCGGTGCGGCGTCTTCAGTAATGCGGACGCTGTATCGGTCCGTTGTGGTGAAGAAGGAGCTGAGCCGGAAGGCAAAGCTCTCAATTTACCGGTCGATCTACGTTCCCATCCTCACCTATGGTCATGAGCTTTGGGTTATGACCGAAAGGACAAGATCACGGGTACAAGCGGCCGAAATGAGTTTCCTCCGCCGGGTGGCGGGGCTCTCCCTTAGAGATAGGGTGAGAAGCTCTGCCATCCGGGAGGAGCTCAAAGTAAAGCCGCTGCTCCTCCACATCGAGAGGAGCCAGATGAGGTGGTTCGGGCATCTGGTCAGGATGCCACCCGAACGCCTCCCTAGGGAGGTGTTTAGGGCACGTCTGACCGGTAGGAGGCCGCGAGGAAGACCCAGGACACGTTGGGAAGACTATGTCTCCCGGCTGGCCTGGGAACGCCTCGGGGTCCCACAGGAAGAGCTGGACGAAGTGGCTGGGGAGAGGGAAGTCTGGGCTTTCCTGCTTAGGCTGCTGCCCCCGCGACCCGACCTCGGATAAGCGGAAGAAGATGGATGGATGGATGGATTTCGAAACAGACTGTAGCACAATGTACAGTTTATATAATCGTTAAATAATGAGGCACAGCAACATCAAGGGTGGTTAAAATGAAGAAAAACACCTATTTCAAACTTGCTTACCTAAGTCATGTTTGTATATATCCATCTATCCATTTACTACCACTTGTCCCTGTCGGGGTCGCGGGGGGGCTGGAGCCCATCCCAGCTTCATTCGGGTGGAAGGCTGGGTACAACCTGGACATGTAGCTACGACTTCGCAGGGCCAACACAGATAGAGGGACAAGCATTCATATAGTGAAGGAAAAATGACATGATCGAAATGAGTAAAAAGCAAATATGATCTAGAAAATCTGTTATTTTTATAATGTTCTTTTACGGGGAGCTGCACTGTGCCAGACTTTGAAAACCCCTGTACTGGTGTGATTCACAATATTTTAGAGGTGGCGGGGGCACAACTAATTACTGCACCTAAGTGACTAACACACACAGATTCAAACATTATTGTGCATAAAACATCTGATATTAAAACCAGTTTAGCTGAGGTGACCCAGGCAAAAGAAATGTCCAACATGTGCACAACTTATAGTAACAGATGACCTTGCAAAGCAGCCGTGTGCAAGTCAATGCACGGTTTACAACCAGAGAGCGTTAGCAAGAAATGGCAGAGCCAATAGGTGAGCCTGTAGGCCAAAAGAAATGGGCTTCACCTTGATCCTTGAGTTTGTGCTTGACCTGTCCCAATTTAATATAGCGTAACTTTGGACAGTAAAAACTGCAGGGTTTGAAAAATATAGTCTATGGTTCATAGGGAAAACATTGTGATATATGTCGCAGCCTCCTGCAATAACGATATATCACGATACATTATTGGTATGTAAACAATATAACTATTTCAAAACGGGTTACAAAGGTTACCAATTTGGCTCTGATGTTTGCGAGTACAGTATGCATCATTTTTGGTTGTAATGTGTTCTCAAAACTATTATTAATCTACTTGCTAATTTATTCTTATCTGGTTGCTTTCTGTTGTAACATTGTTCCTTCTACAATTATGTTTAAATGTACTAAGCACCTATTCCTCTATTGTTTTAATACTACATTATTAATATTATTAGTTATGGGCTATACTACAAATGTGCACATCCATCCAATGGCAAGTAGTTACAGGGGTAGTATTGGCCATACCATCACTTGTACACAATATAACAATAATGTTAAAAACTCTATCCTCGGCCAAATTGATATCATTTATATCAGAGACTAGGATCATACTTGCCAACCTTGAGACCTCCGAATTCAGGAGAGGGGGGAGGAGGTTGTTGAGGTGGGGAGGGGGGTAGCGGGAGGTGTATATACATATTCAAGTATTTCATATATATATATATATATATATATATACACACATATATATATATATATATATATATATATATATATATATATATATATATTAATAATCCGTTCATGAATGAGTATATCTGTTCGGCTACCATGTTCAATGGAGGAGTCTGATCTACAAAATTTGCAGGCAGCATACTCTTCCCCTTCAAGCTGTCCTGGATGAACTGAAATTATTTTTTCCAATCATTTTGGAACTTGCAAGCGTACTTCTTCTTCTTACTCGTCGTCGCCATGTCTCTTCTTCGTTCTTCTGCTTCGTCTCTGTTATATTTTTGGACATTACTACTTGCCCTAGTTTTGAAGCAATGCATGATGGGAATCCAGATGTTGTGTGTCAGTGTATTACGTGCCGGTTGGAATAAACACACGCTGAGAAATAGCTCCGTGCCTGCCTACTTTATGGGTTATAGATAAACCTATGAATAACGGAGACATATTTAATAGTCTCCTTTTTGATTGATTGAATTGATTGAATTATTTATTTCAAACCTGCACAGTACAACAACACACTTTTTTTTTTTTACATTTTGGCAGGGACACTTTTCAGGTGAGAGAGGACGCTAAAAGCAGTGATTTTAAGGCACGCCCCCAATATTGTTGTCCAGGTGAAAATCGGGAGAAATTCGGGAGAATGGTTGCCCCGGGAGATTTTCGGGAGGGGCACTGAAATTCGTGAGTCTCCCGGGAAAATCGGGAGGGTTGACAAGTATGACTAGGATATAGTCAATTAATTGATGTTCGGATGTACATTGTGGATGCCGTCTTTGCTCCACACGCTGTAAATCTTTGCTGTCGTCCAGCATTGTGTTTTTGGCAGAGTTCATCAGCCAAAGACACAGCCGTGAGCTTGTCACTCGAGGCTCTGTCAGAGGTGACTGTTATATTCCTCTGCGCAGAAGCACTTTCAGTAAGTTGGCCTGGTCAGTAAGGAATGCAAATGTGTGGAACTAAGTACCTGAGGAGGTTAAACTGGTCACAATTTACAAGGCATTCACAAAACAAATTTAAAATTGTGACTTATCAACGCCTACAGCTGCCAGCACTAAAAGACGAGCCTGTTTTGATGCTAAGATAAATGTTATGTTGTGATGTTGTATTTTATTTGTTATCATATTGCATATGTATTATGTGCTTTTATTCTTTGTCTCTCTCTTTCTTTTCTTTTCTTTTTTTAAATTGTAATTTTACTGCCTTTTTTACATCATGGCCATGTGACTACAGATGAAAACTAGCCTTCTGGCTAATTCTGGCTTTTTTAACCATGTGTAGTCATGTGTTTTATGAAATTGCATTGTCCCCTTTGAAGTAATCTAATCTAATCTAATCTAATCTAATATTGCTGCTTTTTTCAGGCTTCTGATTGGACAAAATGTGCATGACAGCAGGTGTATGCATTTGTGTGTAGTCATAGACAGTTTTGAAACTACACTTGTGTGGATGGAGATTGTTTTAACCCCCAAATATGTGTTTTTAAAACTCTCCGTGTTCATGTGGACGTGGCCTTACATTTAATACGTTTAATCCAATGTTTTTCAACCTTTTTTGTGTCAAGGCGCATGTTTTTCATTGAAAATATCCGAAGGCACACCACCAGCCAAAATCATTAAAAAATTGAACTCAGTAGACAGTAAAAAGTAGTTGTCGCAAATGTTGGATATTAATTTAAACCATAACCAACCATGCATCACTGTAGCTCTTGTCTCAAAGTAGGTGTACTGTCACATCACGCCGTGACTTATTGAGTTATTTGGTGTTTTCCCGTGCGTAGTGATTTAGTTCTTGTCTTGCGCTCCTATTTTGGTGGCTTTTCCTGTTTTGTTGGTATTTTCCTGTTGCAGTTTTATGTCTTCCTTTGAGCGCCATTCCCCGCACCTGCTTTGTTTTCGCAATCAAGACTGTTTAAGTTGTGCGGACGCTATCCTTCTTTGTGGGGACTTTGTTGATTGTCATGTCATGTACAGATCTACTTTGTGGACGCCGTCTCTGCTCCACATGCTGTAAGTCTTTGCTGTCGTCCAGCATTCTGTTTTTGTTTACTTTGCAGTCAGTTCAGTTTTAGTTTCGTTCTGCATAGCCTTCCCTCGGCTTCAATGCCTTTTCTTAGGGGCACTCACCTGTTGTTTATTTTTGGTTTAAGCATTAGACACCTTTTTACCTGCACGCTGCCTCCCGCTATTTCCGACATCTGCAAAGCAATTAGCTACCGGCTGCCACCTACTGATATGGAAGAGTACTACACAGTTACTCTGCCGAGCTCTAGACAGCACCGACACTCAACAACAACACATAATTTGCAGACTATAATTACTGGTTTGCAAAAAATGTTTTTAACCCAAATAGGTGAAATTACATAATCTCCCATGGCACACCAGACTGTATCCCGTGGCCAAAGTGGTTGAAAAACACTGGTCTAGTATATCAAAATAAACATAATAGGAGGTTTAATGCTGTACCAAGTCATATATTGCTGCTTTTTTCAGGCTTCTGATTGGACAAAATGTGCATGACAGCAGGTGTACGTGGTTGTGTGCAGACATTAGGGGTGTGGGAAAAAAATCAATTCGAATTCGAATCGCGATTCTCACGTTGTGCGATTCAGAATCGATTCTCATTTTTTGTTTTCGTTTTTTTTGTTTTTTATCAATCAATCCAACGAAACAATACACAGCAATACCATAACAATGCAATCCAATTCCAAAACCAAACCTGACCCAGCAACACTCAAGACTGCAGTAAACAGAGCAATTGAGAGGAGACAAACACGACACAGAACAAACCAAAAGTAGTGAAACAAAAATGAAACAACAGTATCAATATTAGTTACAATTTCAACATAGCGGTGTTTAAAAATACCTCATTGACAACGGCGTGGCGGAGTTGGTAGAGTGGCCGTGCCAGCAATCGGAGGGTTGCTGGTTACTGGGGTTCAATCCCCACCTTCTACCATCCTAGTCACGTCCGTTGTGTCCTTGGGCAAGACACTTCACCCTTGCTCCTGATGGCTGCTGGTTAGTGCCTTGCATGGCAGCTCTCGTCATCAGTGTGTGAATGTGTGTGTGAATGGGTGAATGTGGAAATACTGTCAAAGCGCTTTGAGTACCTTGAAGGTAGAAAAGCGCTATACAAGTATAACCAATTTATCATTTATTAGACATAAAAAAAAAAAAAAAAGAACAATAGTGTCACACTTGCATCGCATCTCATAAGCTTGACAACACACTGTGTCCAATATTTTCACAAAGATAAAATAAAACAAATTTACATAATTGCAATCAGTTGATAAAACATTGTCCTTTACAATTAGAAAAGCTTTTTACAAAAATCTACTACTCTGCTTGCATGTCAGCAGACTGGGGTAGATCCTGCTGAAATCCTATGTATTGAATGAATAGAGAATCGTTTTGAATCGGGGAAAAAAAATCGTTTTTGAATCGTGTTGAATTGAAAAAAAAATCGATATTGAATCTAATCGTGGGACACCCAAAGATTCACAGCCCTAGTAGACATAGACAGTTTTGAAACTTCGCTTGTGTGGATGGAGATCGTTTTAACCCCCGAATATGTGTTTTTAAAACTTTCCGCGTTCATGTGGACATGGCGTTTACATTCAATGTTTAATCATCTTGCAGGGCTACCCCCTTGATGAGTGGCGGTTATAAAAGCGGTGGGCGGGTCCTGCTTGTTGCTCATGAATATGATGAAGGTGGAGGCCGTGCACCGACACTCCCTCCATGTTGAACTTGTGCGAGGCTGCCTCACTTCACTTCTCACCAGCTCTCAGTCAGCCAGTGCGCCAGTCAGTCAGTCAACCGCCGCATGGCTTATGTTCGCGCCACCTTTCCTCACTAACAAGTGGAATCGTGTCTGCCGCGGAGGAAAGGAAGGAAGGACGCAAACGAGGGAAGAGGATCCGGTGCTGTGCTGATCGTGACATCTCAGTGGCGTGCTGTGCATGTTTAAATCAGAGCGCGGTGGTGCCGAGTGTCGGCCAGACGACTAGTCCGAGCAGCGGCCACCTCAGTCCCGCAGGCATGACTTGGAGACGGGTTGCCGTCTTTGCTGCCTTTTTGCTGTTTTTCCTCCTAAAGGTACGTGAATGTTACATTTGCTCTCGGAAGGTCACGCGGTTCACGTCATTTGATTGGTAGCGCGCTATGCTAGCATAACATGTCGCCAAAAATAAGTATTTCAAAGTGGCGTCACGCTAATTCTGGGTTCTTTTTACCCCCTTTCCCCCCCCCTAAACAGGTGTCGGACGGGTCGGGGCAGTTCGAGTTACAAATCTTGTCCACGCACAACGTGAACGGGGAGCTGCTGAGCGGCGCGTGCTGCCACGGCGCGCGGAGCAGCGCGGACACGAAGTGCGCCAGGGGAGAATGTCGGACTTTTTTCAAAGTTTGCCTGAAGGAATACCAGTCCAGGGTCTCCGCGGCGGGGCCGTGCAGTTTCGGAATGGGATCTACGCCCGTCCTCGGAGGGAATACCTTTTCTTTCAGGAGCTCGGTGAGGAATGACAAGACCAGGATAGTTTTGCCCTTCAGCTTCGCGTGGCCGGTGAGTTCTTTTAAAAAAACAAAAACAAAAAACGCTACAGGGGGTCTGTTCTGTTTACAAGGCAATTGTGTGCAATTACTGTCTGCCAGTCAATGCCTTCTCTCCCAGAAAAGTTGTCAAGAAAGCACAACAATGCGCCGAAGAAGGACCCCTTGGTCCTGGTTGCTCCTCATTATCTACACCAATTAACCAGGTGCAGGTATTTTCCTCCCTTAAGGCCTTAGGCAGTTCAGTCAATTTTTTTGAAGGTGTAGGAGTTAAAACACCCCATAAATCCCCATCACCGCCCCTTCATGCATTTGGCTATGACAAGTTTTAAAATATGGTTTAAAAAAAAAAATTACATTCTTCTGTTTGATGTGTGTAACCGGTGGAGACAGACGGCTGACCCACAAAGGCAGGTTTTTTTCCCTTAGGGGTTCAGTCGTTTCTCTTTAATGTACTAGACCTGCTCCATGTGTAAAGTGTCTTAAGATGACTTTGGTTGTGACATGATATGTAAATAAAATTCCCTTTAGGAATGACTTGCAAGCTCAGAAATGATTGACAGTGAAGACATTGACAGTGTGCCATCAGAATATCACAGGCAAATTGTTATAATATGCTGGGATGTGGTCTTCTGTTTATTATGGAATTTTAAAATATGTAGTATTTACACTATTCCTCAGTAATTTGCCTCTTAAGTTTAAAAGCACAATGTGAAGGCTGCTATGGTATGTTGTGATGCTCTGTTTCTTTCCTTGTCTGGCATGTTGGCTCCATCCATGCATTTCTCAGCAATTGCATGCAATTTGTAGCTAAAGAACAACATTGGTTTTCCAGTGCCTTGTGTATCCTCCGGCCCCCCCCTTGAAGCTGGTCATGTACAAAATAGTAAAACCTCAATTCCTGGTTTCCTCAAGTGTCAGCTCTTTTCTCACAGCTCGGCCGGTGGGAATGTTGTAGCTTTGTGCAAGATGATTTGCCATGCTGGAGTGCATTTGAATGTTGACTGCACAGACTGACTGGCCCCACAGCTTGGCCCGCAAACTCTTCCCCACACACACACACACACACACACACACACACACACACACACACACATAGTGCCTGATGGGTGAAAGGCCTACTTGCTGTGTGTGTTGTGTCCAATTACATGAAGACTATTTTTGTCTCAATGGAGGTAGTAGTTGTTTAAGTACGTCTCTGGCCCCCGAAAAGCTACATGCTAATGACTAAGTGAATAAAGTGTAAAAGTTTTGGTGCATGATTTCCGTTCTTGCACATATTTTTGTTTCAGCAGCCAGTTATTACTTGGCGGCAGAAAGAGAGACATTTTGCATGATCTAATAGTCGGTTAAACAATGTTCTCAGTGGGGTTACATGCCATTTGATAGGTTCTGGCGCCTCACACCTTTTTTTCGTACTTTCAGTGCAGTACTGAATATGATGACACAAGCCAGAACTAAAACCTCAACTTTTAGGATTTTGAAGTAGCAGTGTAGCTTTTAGCCCTCTCACTCGTTTAAAAAGTCATATCTGACTGAGTACACGACCGTTATTGTAATGTATGATACCTTGGAAAACTGACACAATGTAATGGTGTATGTTAGTAAGCGTCATCTATTTGATTTGGTTTTAACAGAGGTTAAAAAGACACAATGTTTTTTTTATGCTACCTGGATGGTAACAGTTAAAACACATACTCAATAGCAGATTGTTTGGTTGAAATAAACGGGTGACATCTTTAATCTTACTTTTTTCCCTTCATGCTGCTACAGTAGCTTGGTTTGGTTGTTGTGTTAAAACTGCTGCCTTAAAGTGCTTGTTAAGGGTATGGCTTCAGTATATGGTGCATTTCTTGTTTTGAATCAAGTGATTTTGGCAGTAGATGTATTTTTGATGCACCGTTTAGTGAAATAAGTCTCCCTCTCATCCTTTACTGCTTTACCTCAGTGCACATAAACAATTGTCAGTCTAGGTATGATATCACTCTTTGTGCTTTTCATCACTTGATTTGCTGCTGTGGACAGATGGCAGTATGGTCCAGTCGGGTTGCCGGGTACCACGAGTTCATGAAGCAATCCCCCACAAACCCCTCACCTCTCCACCTCCCTCCCTTCATTTTCTCTCAGAGCTGCATGAAGTTGGCCTCTTGTCCAGGCTTGGGCTTTGTTTAAGTCACGCTCGGTTGGAGCCCAGGCATTTCATCACTTTAACCTTGCCACCCACAGCAACTGCTGCACTTAATGAGGCTGCACACATGTGCTTAGATCAGGTGGGGCTTCGGCCAAGCGTCCAACCAGCCGCACACTGCTGCATGGGACATCTTTAACATGAGTTGCTATGCTGTCCACCGTTAGGATTACACCGCGTATTTATTCTGAGTGTGAACACAGCTAGCTGAACCCTCACTCGGTGTGTGCGTGTTCGTGACAATGATGTGCCTTCCATGACTGCAGTGGGGATTAGAGGACAATGGCGGCAGTGCATCCCTTAATGCCAGTGTGGGGCAAGCAACAGGAAGCAGTTGTAGTAGACTCAGCAGTGATGATGTTGGCTCACAGGCAAACTGGAAACCCTGCCTGTGAAATCTCTTAGCACATTGGCCCCACCATATCAATGCAGTAAGGAAGATTGTTTTTAATCAAATTAAATGGGGCTGCACGATTAATTGAATTGACATCCAGGTTTTAATTAATACGATAAATAACCGCAAAAGGCTAAATTTTTTTTCTTCCCTCCACTGTCACTGACTATTGAGTGACAGACATGTTCGCCAATCAATATTGTTGAGCCTAGCGTTTGTTCATCTCTCGCTTCAAACAGGAAGAAATGCATCTTACTTTGTGCATCTTTTTTAGCACCTGAGTGTGTAAGTACAATTAACTGGACAGAGTGACCCCTCTGTACACTCATTCATAATCTTTGTCTCAGCGGAGACTAGAGTGGGGCGCTGCCAACAACACACTCACTGTACAGCGAGCATAGCGACTTGCCAGTGAGAAGTGCCGCAAAGTAACACAAATTAGCGGAAAACATAAGATTCCAAAGCCAAATGTCCCGTTGTGGGAATGTTTCAGTGTCAAATCGGATGGGCAATATGAGCCCATCAAAAAGGACGAACGAGCGAAAAGGCTGTGATCACATGATTGCAAAAAGACAACGGACAACCTCAGTTTTCCAGCTGGAAAAAAAATGCACTTGATGTTCAATCTCTATTTAGGTTAAAATTTTGCTCACAGAAATGAGTCTATTTAATTTTTTGTTTTATTTATTTAGGATAGCAAAGTTATTTACCTTCAAATGACAAATACTAGTTTATAACCTTTTTAAATGGATACTTGCATTAATGATGTGTATTACAATTACATTTAATTATTAACACTGTATAGTTTTTATTGATTATTTTTTCAATTAAAGAGCATGATGTAGACAAAATATTTTTTGAAGTAAATTATTGCATTTTGTTTTAATGTGTCGCACCTTGAGATTAGAATGTTACTTGACAGTCTAAAAGTAACACGTCTTCCTTCAGTTGTTTTCCCAGTTTTCTGCATTTTTACCTATTTTTATGTATTAAATATAAAATTTGCAAATTGGATTGCAATCGCAATTTTGGAGAGAAAAATCGTAATGAGGTTTTTTCTCTCAAAATCCTGCAGCCCTATGGTTAAGTCAACCAAGCTGTTTAAATTGACAAGAGACTGTTTACCACCAAAAGTTTAAGAACTTTTGGTTCCTGGTACCCCTGGATCCTGGAACCCCTGGTTCCTGGAACTAAAGATTCCTGTCGAAGTGTGTGGTTTGTGTTTCCATTGCGTTTCACAGTTCAGGCTGACGAGGTATGGAGTAGTGGTTTAGTATATTTCTACTCTGATACCATGTAAATAAACAAACAATATTAGGTCAGATTTACTAAAAGGTAAGTAATTTAAATACAAAACAATTACCGTATTTTTCGGAGTATAAGTCGCACCGGAGTATAAGTCGCACCTGCCGAAAATGCATAATAAAGAAGGAAAAAAACATATATAAATCGCACTGGAGCCCGGCTAAACTATGAAAAAAAACTGCGACTTATAGTCCGAAAAATACGGTATATACAAAACAATATGATTTAAAAAAGAAAGTGTGCTGAATTGTTAATAAAAAGTCAGACTTTTGTCCACAATGTCCAACAGTAGGAAAGTCGTCCTCTCAGTAACTGATGGTCAGGTGATTCCTTTTGGTCCATTTCAGCTGTAAACAACAATATTAGAAGAATAAATGTCAGTGTTTATCTCACGCCAAAAACACTAACACATTGGTTTTAGCGTTAGTATTAGCATTCTGTTCACTCGAGTTGAGGCTAATAACAACAAATGGTGTGTCACTGACCACTTTTACAACATGTAACAAAGTAAATAGTTAATATTTGATGTAATTTACCTTCGTTTCACTTGTGTACTGCCTCCTTTATTTCTCATTTCTCTAACGAAGTGTCAGTAGCTCAGGTCACCGCTTCGAGTCTGACTGAATACTTCATACTTCTCGCAGCTTCGCATATCAAAATTAAGTATGTAATAAATAATAAACAACATTAAAATGCATATTGTTCAAAGACTACGGCTGAGTAAAAATACTGCAAGATAGTACCCCAAATCATCGTTCTTCAGCACAAAGATGCCCCACAAAAGTTCCTGCGAGTTGACTGATTATTATTATTATTATTGCTCACAAATAAATTTCGATTGCCATGAGTAGATTTGGCGCCGCGCTCCTAAACCCAATATATATAACGCACCTGGTCTGCCAAAGAAGCAATTTAAGCGATTTTCTTTCTGTTTTTAGCAAATAATCAGAGCATTCTCGATACTCTTTATTTATTTTGGGGCGGCAGCGGCGATGACCAAGAAGAACGCGGAGTTGGAATATAATTACAACATTTTATGTACATATTTATATACAGATTTGAACAATTAGTGATTCACTGAAATATATTTATTAATTGTGGTTCTTACAAAAAATATATCTTATAAAATATGAAAGCTAAAATGTCTCTTAAAGCTCTGCCCCTTTAATTAGTGAATACTAAATAATTTAACTTTAGCCTACTACTACAACCATATTATTTACCAGCAACATGAAGTGAAACAGAGGCAGAGGTGTCCTGCCACAGTCAGTCAACCTCCTCCTCCTCCTCCTGCTGAACAGGTCGCACCTGTGGTCCGGACTGTAGGCCTACCTCCTCTCCAAGTCCAGCCCTTTTCGGCCGTTGAAAATATTTTTCTATACTCATCTGTGTGAAGGAGTGAACATCCAACATTAGAATTTATTACTAACGAGCAGAAGCGCTCTATGTACAGTGCTGTCTAACCAGCAGCTCAACACATGCAGGGTTCAACGTTAAGGTTTTTTTCTACTTGCCCGACTTCTCAAATCTACTTGCCCCAATATTTTTACTTGTCCTGCCTAGGTTTTTTTCTGGCTGTGTAGTGCTCATGGCTTATATCTTACTAGAATCCTTCCCGTTGACTATATACAACACTACACAGTATTTATTATTATTATTATTATCTATAATTACATTTAAATGGCATTGCATACATGTAAAATTAAATGCTATTTCACATTATTTGACCAGTAGCAGTTACACCCATCTGAACAGGTCAGCCACCTGTTTAAAGCCCAATCACAGTTGAAATCTTGAAATGAAGGGCCTTTAATAAAACATTAACCTGGACAACATTTTAACAGCTGGTTGGCTCAGATTTTATTATTTTCATTGCATTCACATGCTGCAGTGGACAGTGGACAATTTAGCTTCAGTCCATGTGTGTTTATTGACAACAGGGTTATAACCTGGACACGTTAGCTCGTCGGTATGAAAACAGGTGACCGAGTCAAACAGCGGCGGTGTTAATGAAGCAGCGTCAGGCGAAACCGTCAGTGAAACGCTCGGTGAAATCGCGGATTAACATTAAATATATGACGAGCCGCGAGCGATGCAGCTATAACCTATCTACCTATAACACCTGTAAAAATGAAGCAATGCTACCACGCTAGCAAGCGTTAGCTAGCCGGCTATGAGCCACCAAGCTGCTAACTATCGCCAAAAGGCACCATTTAAGTTTTTTTCCCCATGGCATCCTGGATCAAGGCTTTCAGCAGCTTTTGGACGTTTGAGGTAGAAACGTAGGAAGCCCCATCATTATGAAAAGTAGTCTGCGAGTATTTTGGTCCCGTCTGTCCGTCCCTCTTCTTCTTCTTCTTCTGGCCCACCAGGTGAATTAAGTGCTATTGGCGGAGTTACAATGCATACCGCCACCTACTGCACCGGAGGTGTAACTACAAGCAACATTCACAGACAGTCCCATTGCTTTTATGAGCGGTCGAGCGAGTCAAAAGCCGAAAAATCCATTTGTGGCGGACATAATTCTTTCGTGGCGGGCCGCCACAAATAAATGAATGTGTGGGAAACACTGCCACTATTGTAGCCTTCAAAACCCTTAAACAATTTCAAAACCCTCCAATGTTGTATACACACTATGTATAATGCAGTAACAGATGTTCATAACAATATGTAATAAGTACAATATTTACCGTATTTTGGTCATTTAAAACAATAGAGGGACTTCCTTCTCTGGTGCATTTATTTACGTTTCCATAGCAGCGAACATCCGACTTCTGGCATCTACTGTGTGTTTCTACTTGCACAAACAAAGGCATGAGTGTGTTGTAATCATAGCAGACTTGGAAACAGACAACAAAGACTGCTATTTTTGGATGAAAGAGGATTCACTACCTCATCTTTTTGAAGCTCGATATACGAACGCAGAATGAACTGCTGCTTACAGAAGTGAGCACAAAGAAGAGAGTGAAACGTTGGAGCAGAGAGTGAGGCCGATGCAATTTGGTTACACTGCAAATCTAGAACTTTTGATCCAAGCTATGCCAAATTATTAGAGCGCCCAAATCAACTGGAAACGTCCCCGGCAAGCTTGACCAAACAGTTCATTGAGTGAGTCACAATACTATCGTTCATAATACATGCAGCACATCACCGGGCAACTACATTACATACACTGTCGAGCTAGCTGTGTACAAACAAAACATGAAATGTGGGTTGATACTTTACAGATGCTATAATACGATTGTTCATGTTTTTCAGTCAGTACAGGTTATTGTCCGATCGCATTGTGTTGTGCATTACAAACTCAAACGTGTTTCGTGTTGACGTAGAAGCTAGCTTATTTCTTTCCGTAGCTAGCTTTTACAGCTAATACAGTAGCACGCCGATGTGTTGCAACGCTAGAAAAAAAGAGTTCCTTTGTGTTCGC
Source organism: Nerophis lumbriciformis (assembly GCF_033978685.3). Classification (NCBI taxonomy): domain Eukaryota; kingdom Metazoa; phylum Chordata; class Actinopteri; order Syngnathiformes; family Syngnathidae; genus Nerophis; species Nerophis lumbriciformis. The sequence goes on from NC_084549.2 coordinate 29,744,823, forward strand.
TCTTACAATAACCATGTCGCTACAGCTTGGTTATTATACAGATTACGCAACATAAGTGAAGTATTGTTGGCTGTTTTTGAATGCATTTTTAAAGTGATTTAGAGGTAGAAATGATTGCTCCCATTGACTGCATTGCTAGCCACCTTGTATGAGCCCATTGTTTATGTTGGCCTACACTCAATTCCAAACATTTGACAGAATTATTCGCCATTACTTAATTTATTTACCAGCCCCAAAACCTAATCCAAAAGAAGCCATTTATTTTGGTCCAGATGCAGGAATATCTCAATTATCAATGTGAAAACATTTCGAACAAAAGTGTTCAGACTTGCCTCTATTAGTGCTCTAATCTTATGTTCATAATTAGAGTGCAATTTTCTGTGGTATCACAATGTCTTCTCAGTCCCGTTTTGGCATTGCGGTGATTGATGAGCGCTCTTGAGATCTGGGACCAGTCGGCCTGTCAATAGTCGTCTCAACCTTGAGGGTGACCGGCCACCTCTGGCAGCTGGGGGGGGGGCGGGTGTAATGATATGTTTGTTTTCTATATAGGCTGCGCTGATGTGGTGCGTAAGTGCAAATGACTCAAGTAAAATACTAAAATCTTTCTTCAATTGGGCTGTTTTAAACTGTGCTTGCAGTGTTGGCTGCTTTAGAGTGTCTTTAAAGTACCAGTAGAATGGAAAGACAAGTTGACTTTATATGCTTAATTGTGTTGCTTTGATTCCATTAAAACATTTAATTATATTTCCAATCTGCAAATTATGTGAAAAGACTGTCTTATCCTCACAAAATTCCACAATTTCAGATGGCCATTATAAACATTCCGCTCCGAATGTCTTTGGCAATTTAGTCATAAATCTAGAAGTTATTCATCTGTGAATTTTTGTTTATTCCCGGGGCTGCAGACAAAGACACGACAACCGAAGACGGTGTCTGCAGGCAGCTACTTTTCCTTTTAACTCTTTGTGTGGATTATGATTAATTCTTTATCTAAATGGAAAGATATGAACATCCTATCAGTCGTCATTGCAGTGAGAGCAGACATACAGTACACGATCGTAGTTTGTATTTCTTGTTTAGCATTTAGCAATACTGCTACATGATGCCATAGTGTTTTGCTTAAATTGGGTCTGTTTAGCACTCAGCTTCTAAAACTTGTAGCTCACCCTCTTTATATTCAGGCTAAACAATATAAGGTCCTGGATCATAATTGTTCACAAAATAAACGTTGTTGGCTCTCTCAAATTCTGCATGATTAGCATTGTTGGGGTAGAAGGGATCTGTGGTTGCTACTTCTACGTTCTATATTTCGGTGTTATAAATCAGATATATATGATAATAGCTTCAATATACAGTCAACTTGTTTTTCCAATCTACTGGTACTTTAGGCTGCATGGAAACATGCATTGAAAACATGTTTAATTGGGCTCTGATGTTTATTTTTCCATATAAGCCCAGTGACCCTCACATAGGAGCAAGGGCCACTCTGCTTGTTTTGGTTAAATAAATTATTTGGCTTCCATTCCCGCTCTTGGGTTCATGGCGTGATCACTTTTTGGAGTCATTTTCCTGTGTTTTTGTATTAGTTGGCACAAGGTGAGATACATTTTGTGGGGGTGAGGTCCTCCCATCACAGTTGTCATACCTTTTACAGGATGTTTTATAAGCTGCTGATTTTACAACAGTCTTCATCTCAAGTAATTGTTTTGATGAAAATCTCTGTGCAAACAAAACATTCCTTCCTGCCAGCCCATCATCGCCATTGTCAGCTTTGCGAGTGATTACCAGGGTTACCTTCCAAGTCTCAATGTAATGGCAAATGGGGTGTGTTACTCAGCGACGTCGATCATTGGTTGTATCTCAGGTTGATGCTCCCAAAGTGATTGACTCAGGAAAACTGATAAAGAAGGTCAACATGTCTTTGACATTCTTGTTTACATTTCCTCTGAGGCAGGACTTGACTAATCTTTTGTGCCTTTATGTGGACCATATGGCTGGCTAGAAGTGGGGAAAAATGATTGATTCTCTGATGCATCACGGTTAGAACAAGGGCGATTCATGAATCGATGGACACATGTCAAAATATCGATTTACTTGAGGTAAATAAAGTAATACAAACGCTTCTAAAATGCGGCATTGATGCTAATGTTCTCTAAACATAAGTTCTAGTTTTAGTCCTAACCAACAATGAGAGAACATTAGCTAATATTTTGTGGTTAGTGCGGGCACACACGAAGGAGGGAGGAGGAGAGGACAATCTATGCTAGCCGTGGCGCTAAGCTAGCTTGAATATAGTAGTGAAACAACAAAAGAATGAATGTGTTGTACACTTCAACAGAATGCTAATAAGACCCGCCTTACAGCAGAGAGTAACCAGCCAAGAGTACATTAGCGAGTAGATTAATAAATTAGGAAACACAATAATAACAAAGTCTGGCCGGCCATAGATAGACGACGAACGTCTTCAAGCCACACATTTTGGCTACTGGGGCCAAAGTGTTTGACCATTCTGTGGTTTTAGAAGGCATTGAAATTAAATCAAGGATGACTGCTCGCCGAGTAGGGACGTGTATTTACATTTTCACTCACAGCGGTACCACAGTTCTCACATATCTAGTCTTCTATATATACAGTATATCTACTTATATATGTTTGTGTATAAATGTATGAGATCGGTAGGTCGTGAGTTCAAACCCCAGCCGAGTCATACCAAAGATTATAAAAATGGGACCCATTACCTCTCTGCTTGGCACTCGGCATCAAGGGTTGGAATGGGGGGTTGAATCAACAAAAATGATTCCCGGGCACGGCCACCGCTGCTGCTCACTGCTCCGCTCACCTACCAGGGGGTGATCAAGGGTGATGGGTCAAATGCAGAGTATAATTTTGCCACACCTAGTGTGTGTGTGACAATCATGGGTACTTTAACTTTAACTTAAATATGTGTATGTATTTATATATACAAATTAGGGCTGCAAGGATTAGTCATATTGTCGACAAATGTTTACAATAATACAGTAATTTGTCGCCGACAATTACATTTGTCGACAATAGTTGTGACGTCATCACTGGTGTTTTTCTGGGCAAAAGTAGGTCACTCGCAAGAACATTGCCAGTGATAACATGTAAAGTGTGAGGATATTCATCTTATTCTTGTTAAAAACATGAATACCTTGCTTATTTTGCAAAGCAGACCTTGTTTTTATGCCAGTACATCTGTGATAGGCAAGCATTTAAAGCATTTTAACGTTAATGCTAAGCATTTAACATGTCGGACATTTGAAGGGAAGATGCAGTCTTAACATCTGTAAGAGTGATAGCATCTACTTTGCTGGCTCGCTAACAAGAGTGAGACGAAGTCGTGTGAAAAAAACTTAACTATGATTTTAGCCAAATTTAGCTAGCTAAACTTTGCGCACGCACACACATACACAGACAAGCACCAATGCAGAGGTATCATAGGATTAAAAATACAATCTATTAAATGGCCAACAATTTTAAGAATTCATCAAATATAGAATTCTACACATTGAGTCTTTTAGAGTGATAAAATTGCCAAGAGTTGATCATTAGTCTATATGCCAGTGTGCAGCTTTTTATACATCACAAAATGCTTTATTTATTTTTGAGGAAGTTAGATTTTGTGTTTTGTTATGTTTTCATTAATGCTATACTACTGTTTTTTTAATACATGAACAAAGTTAATTGTTTTTTTTTTAGCACTTTGCCTTTCCTTTCTTTTAAATGGACATTTTATTAGTCATTTAAAAAAAATTTAACAGCTGACTGAGCAGCACATTTACAGCATAAATAAATATTTATGAAATAATTAGTCATCTTTGTTTGTAAGCACATGCCTAAAATAACTTAAGCTGCATTTAGAAGTTGATTAACAAATTAGAGCCATTAAATGTGTACGCTTTATCCGTTTAGTCGACTAATTAATAAAATAATCGTTGACTAATAATTGTTGACTAATCGACTATCAAAATAATCGTTGCAGTCCTGTGTGTGTGTGTGTGTGTGTGTGTGTGTGTGTGTGTGTGTGTGTGTGTGTGTGTGTGTGTGTGTGTGTGTGTGTGTGTGTGTGTGTGTGTGTGTGTGTGTGTGTGTGTGTGTGTGTGTGTGTGTGTTTATGATAGATATAGATGTGTATGTATGAATATGTGTATATATATATGTATGTATGAATATGTGTATGTGTATATGTGTATGTGTGTGTATGTATGTATATATATGTGTACATATACTGTATTATATATATATATATATATATATATATATATATATATATGTATGTATGTATGTGTATATATATGTATGTATGTATGTGTATATATATGTATGTATATATATATATATGTATGTATGTATGTATATATATATATATATATATATATATATATATATATATATATATATATATATATATATATATATATATATATATATATATATATGTATATATATATGTATATATATATATATATATATATATATATATGTATATATATATATATATCCATCCATCCATTTTCTACCGCTTATTCCCCTTTGGGGTCGCGGGGGGCGCTGGAGCCTATCTCAGCTACAATCGGGCGGAAGGCGGGGTACACCCTGGACAAGTCGCCACCTCATCGCAGGGCCAACACAGATAGACAGACAACATTCACACTCACATCCACACACTAGGGCCAATTTAGTGTTGCCAATCAACTTATCCCCAGGTGCATGTCTTTGGAAGTGGGAGGAAGCCGGAGTACCCGGAGGGAACCCACGCAGTCACGGGGAGGACATGCAAACTCCACACAGAAAGATCCCGAGCCCGGGATTGAACCCAAGACTACTCAGGACCTTCGTATTGTGAGGCAGACGCACTAACCCCTCTGCCACCGTGAAGTTATATATATATATATATATATATATATATATATATATATATGTATATATATATATATATATATGTCTTAATAAGGTTATCCAAAAAATAGTGCTCGATACCGTAGTAGAGCACAATATATGTATGTGTGGGGAAAAAAAATCACAAGACTATTTCATCTCTACAGGCCTGTTTCATGAGGGGGGTACCCTCAATCGTCAGGAGAAAAATCTCCTGACGATTGAGGGTACCCCCCTCATGAAACAGGCCTGTAGAGATGAAATAGTCTTGTGATT